>NC_087165.1:13736011-13781011 GCF_035594125.1 Scylla paramamosain | reverse complement strand
CTCTCTCTCTCTCTCTCTCTCTCTCTCTCTCTCTCTCTCTCTCTCTCTCTCTCTCCTCCCCCCACCTTACCCTCCAACCTCCTTACCCTCCACACGCACAACACCTCACCAATCTTCCCTCACCTCTCACCGCAGACGTTCATGCTTCGCTGTCTGGTTGGGAACGACCTGACGGCGCTGCTGGGAATGCTGGTACAGATGCACGTCAGCCTCTACGTCGAGAATCTCAACGAGAAATGGCTATGTGCGTCGAGGGTTGTGTTCCGCGCCTTTGGGCTGGGGTCTGGCTGCGTGGCGCTCGTGATGGCCGTAGAGCGCTGGCTGGCCCTCACGCATCCTTTCATCTATCCGAGAGTGAGATGTTTGAGTGTTTTTTGTTTTTATATGTTTGTTTATAGTACGCGCTCTCTGGTCTCTCTCTCTCTCTCTCTCTCTCTCTCTCTCTCTCTCTCTCTCTCTCTCTCTCTCTCTCTCTCTCTCTCTCCTGTGGTCATCATAATGTAATTTCTTCAAAGCAGGAAGCGTTTTGAAATAAATTCAGTGATAGAATAATAGAATGGGTAACTTAGATTAAGAGCAAATGATATCGGTAAGAGCTGCTTTCATCATTTATTTGTTTTCTACAGGAAGCCAGGAGCACTTTAGTGATACACTGTCGTGACCGAGGTATTGCACCGATTTTATAACGTATTCCATGTTATGGTGCCTGCTTTTTTTTTTATTCTTGTTTCATCCTTCTTTCTTCTTTCTTCTTACTTTTTTTTTTCGTTTCTTATATACCTTGTTTTCTTGTTCCGTCTTTATGAAATGTATTTAAGGTAATGTTACTACAACTCTTTCGTACTTTTGCACACATCGTTTCTCATTTACCTTCCTTCCTTGCTCTGTCTTTATTTAATGTAGTGCTCAATGTACGATTACCACAACTCTCTTACTTTTGTTTTCCTTACTTTTTATTTACGTCCTATTCCTCTCCCGCCTTTATTTAATGCAGTATTCAATATAGGGAGTTACCAAAAACTCTTTCTTGTTCTTTCTTTTTCATTTTTTTTTTTTTTTTACCTTGTTTTCCTGTTTCGTCTTTGTATAATGCATTACTCATTAAAGGGTTACCACAACTCTTTCTTCCTCCACTCACTTTAGTTTTCCTGTCTCCCCAGCACGTGACGCACTCGGTGATACGCCGCACCATCCTCATCCTGTGGGTGGTGACGCTGATGCTGGTGTGCGGCCCCTTCCTCGGCTTTGGTCTGTGGTACGATGAGAGCCTGACGCCCCACTGTGTACGTTACCGTTTCGGCACTGAGCTGGTGGACCGCGTGTACGCCTACGTCATCTTTGCTTACGGTACGGCGCTACGGAACCTTCTCATCTTTCTTTGTCTATTTGGTGCACAGTGATAGGGATATGTTACGATGACGCTTTTAAGCCTGTCTTCGTCTCTTCCTGTCTGTTTCATGCCCAATACATATCGTGCATTGGACATAATGTGATTACGCTTTTGAGAATGTTTTTTATCCTTTTTCTCTACCATTTCGTTTATTTTCTCTATTTTTCTCTTTTTTTTTTTTTTTTTGTCTTTTATTTACGAAAATTTGTGAGGAGATAAAAAAAAGAAAGTCTCTCCGGCTGCTGGCCTCTTCCCCAAAAAAGTATAGCATAAAAGGGTTCCAATAGGATTAGCCAATTTAATCTAATTCCTCATGTGACTTGATACTTCTCTCGTGCAATTGTTTACATCATAAGATGGGAAATAGAAGCATGCGTGCACATTACACATGAAGTTGCAGAGACAATATGTTTTCCTTAATGTATGTATTTCCTTTTTTTTCTCTCTCTCTCTCTCTCTTTTCTTTTTCTTCCTTTTATGTGTTTTTTTTTATTTTTTATTCAAGGCAGCACATATGACTATTGTTTTCTTAGCTATATTATTTTCCTTTTTTCTCTTTTTTTTTCCTGATATTACTACCCGATGTGCAATGAAAAGGTACTCCACACAACAGCAAACAGTACAATATTTCTCTGCACAGTGGCAATAAATAATGACAATATCAAAGTAGCAATAACGTGGTCTCTAATATTAGCCACTACATTTTTTACTTCAATTAAACGTGCCAATAAATCACACGTAAATTCAATTATTTATAACAATAACCTTTGTACTCTCAGCGATAGCATTACCTCTAGTACTTCCAGCTGTTTCTCAAATTACCGCTTGTGAATTCATCATCTCCGGTATTAGCACTTTTACCTTAAGCAATTTAAATATTGGCACGTGTACTTCCACTGGCTGCTGATATTGGTCCTGGATTTGACAGTATGCTGGTAATTGGTGCATTAATGACCACTGGAGCACTAATTGCCTTTTAAAGACGCTCTATTTCTCTCACTCTTTCCCCGGCACAAGTGAGTTGTCATCAAAGGAACACAACATAATATTCATTGAAGTTAGGTAAGGAAGAATAGATAATGGTACTTCAGATAATGATATTTCAGAAAATGTACTGTAGTGTTTGTGAAAGATTTGCCTCCCACACTGTTGATATAACTAAAACATTCCTTCTATTAATTGATGTCATTTCGTTATCTTTTATTTACTCTTGATTCTGGCCATTCTTCATTAAGAAAACAAAAACGTGTAGAATAAAAAAGACATCTTTGTTTAGTGAGGATTTGTTATTTTTCATCATCATTTTTAAGATCTTTGTCTGTTCTGTATCTTGATAAATAAAGGAAATATAATAGTCACCCTTAAATCTCTACGTTTTTTGTACAGTTTTCTTTTACTTTTTCAAATTTTAGCCAGTTTCCTTATACACATAAATCAAGTGAAGAGGTTCTTCTCCCTCGTGGATTGATGTTTTTTTCGTAGATTTGACTTTGAGATTAATTTTTCACGCAACCATAAAATACAGAAATGAAACTATAAAACACACACGAAGCCTTCACCACCAAACACCACAACACCACAAACAGCATAGAAAACGTTTACCTCCTGTCTGCACTAGCATAAGATAACGCGTGCGCTATATAAATATCATGCATTGATTGTTACACCCACCACACTAATCATTCCTTCTGTTATACATCCACCACACTAATCATTCTTTCTGTTATGTCTCCACACTCGTAAGATCATTGAACCCATCGCATATTTCGAATTTATAATATCTTGACTGTTTCTTATTGCGTCTTCGATTTTGATGTATCAGTGATGTATGTTTTGATGTATTGATATTAACTCTTTTCATATTAAAGTGAGAATTTTTAGTCCAATATTCTGCATGAATCAAATAACTAAAATATGATAGAAGAGACGAAAATACGACCCAATCTCCTTTTTGGACGCGGCCTGCAGTGGTTTAACAGATTTGTCTATGTCGGTATGTAATCACATTTTCTCATATTAAAGTGGAAATTTTCAACACACTATTCTGACTCTTGTATGAATCAAATAACTAAAATATGACAGACGCAAAGAATGTACGACACAATTTTCCCCTTTTGACGCAGCCTGCAGTCGTTTAACAATTATTCCCTCACATGCAGGCAAGCTTTGTACTTCCTCGCAGTTGTAAACAAAGGAAAACGAATATTGCATCCAGCACTACTCTAAATCTTTTCCTGTTCTTCTCACCTGTGTAGGAGTTTCATACCAAGACTCTTCAAAAACCAATATGTACTCGTAACTCTTCAGGTAGGCCTCTTCTGACCTTCCTCCTTCCTTCTCCTCCTCCACAGACAAACCTCCCTTGACCTCCCTCCCTCCTCCATCCCCTCCTCCTCTGACCTCCCTCCACCCCCTCCTCCTCCTCCTCCACAGACAAGCCTTTTCTGATCTCTTTCCTCCTCATCCTCCTCCTCCTCCTCGTCCTCCTCCTCCTCCTCCTCCTCCTCCTCGTCCTCCTCCTCCTCCTCCTCCTCCTCCTCCACAGAGAAGCCTCTTCTGATCTTCGTCCTTCTCCTCTAACCTCATCCCCTCCTTTCTCCTCCTGCACAGACAAGCCCCTTATGATGCCCTCCTCCTCCTCATCCTCCTCCTCCTCCTCCTCCTCCTCCTCCTCCTCCCCCTCCTCCTCCTCCACAGAGAAGCCTCTTCTGATCTTCGTCCTTCTCCTCTAACCTCATCCCCTCCTTTCTCCTCCTGCACAGACAAGCCCCTTATGATGTCCTCCTCCTCCTCCTCCGCAGCTAAGCCTCTCCTGACCTCCTGTGTCTCTCCCCCTCCCCCAGGTATGGTGATGTGCGCTGTGATCGTGTGTTGCAACCTGTCCGTCATCCGCGTGCTGTGTCGCATGAGGGAACGCCTACTTCCCCGCCGCCACTCCCGCGCCTCCTGCCGCAGCGCTACGTCCACCTCAGGAGACACAGCCGTCAATCTGGCCACCCCCGAGGAGCTGTCCTTCGCCCGCCTCATGGCCATCCTCTCCATCACCTTCGTCGCCTGCTGGGTGCCGCAGCTGGTGTGTGTTGTGTTGTATTTGTTGTCTGTGTGTGTGTGTGTGTGTGTGTGTGTGTGTGTGTGTGTGTGTGTGTTTGTCTTCCTCGTTTATTTGTCCCTCTTTTCTATATTTGTCTTTCCATTCTTCCTTCCTCTCTCTCTCTCTCTCTCTCTCTCTCTCTCTCTCTCTCTCTCTCTCTCTCCCCGTTCACCAGCGGAGATATTACATTCTGGTTTCCGGGAGGTTTACCAAACGTGATTTTGTTGGCTGCTAGAAATACCTTCAGTTAATAGTATCTGGTGACGAGACGTAACATTGTGTCTATAAACCCTGAACGCTACAACATCGAATAACTTTTTTTTTTTATTTTTCGGTACTGTCGTTGAATAAAGTAAATTACATACCAGAACTTGGATGTCACAAGAATCAGTTTACTAGAGAATTTACTGAATAGATGATATGCCAAAGTAAGGTGGTACAAACTAATACCTACCTTTCATCTATGTTCATTAAAAAAAAAAAAAAAAAGTTTCACATCTATACGTTTCTCTCGCTTCAACAAAAGTTATTTTCGTCATTTCACACACTTAGCTCTCTCCACCTACAACTCTGCCTCACAGTAACTACCCTCCCGTGGCCTTTATTTTAACCTATATTTCTTCATCAGGGACTGTAGCGCCCCTTTCTTCATCACATCTTATTGCCTCTCGCACCACGGTTTGTCCTTCCCCTCGCCATATTAACACATATGCATTCTAGTTTCCTCTGTCAGTACATATGATTCCCCACAAACGCAGGAGGGTTCTGGTTCTCTTTACAAGCACGTGTGTGTCCTTTCTCTCGCCTCACATCATGTTCCCTTTCATCATTGCTTTTATTTCTAACTAGCGGTCTTCTGATTTACCATTCATTGCTTGTCCATGTAACTGACTACTGAATATTAACTTACTGATATAAGGATTGAAATTAGATATATTTCAGTGCGTCCAATATGTTAGACAGTTCATTACCAAATATGTAGTGTTGATAATGTCTTAATCGTATTCCTCCTCTTCCTCTTCCTCCTCCTCCTGTTATTTATTTATTTTTTTCGGTCAGCTTCGAATGGAGGAATGAGTGGGTGGGGAGGAGCCTTCTTCTATACTATCCACTCATTAACAGTGAAGAATAGTTACCCAAACAGCCTTGTAAGGACTTCAGGGTCTGTTGTTGTTTGGAGTTCCTTTGTATTCCTTTGTATTCGTTTCAGTTTTCATTTTATTTTATTTATTTACCTATTTTTTTTTTTTTATCTGTATATTTTTCCATATCTGCTGACGCCTTCCTCTCTTCCAGATGACCATTATAGCAGGACAAATTGTCGGTAACAAGCCAGAGTACAAGAACTTCTACAGGATTCCCGATATCTTCATTCTCCTCAACTTCTGCCTCGACCCGTGAGTATTCTCTCTCTCTCTCTCTCTCTCTCTCTCTCTCTCTCTCTCTCTCTCTCTCTCTCTCTCTCTCTCTCTCTCTCTCTCTCAAGGTTTTCTAGGGACCTAATTAATATCCAAGCGTGTCTGGAAACTCCAGTTGGAAACTTCAAAGGGTTTTGCAATTTTTTCAATCTCCTTTTCCTTTCAGGTAGTGAAAAGGGAAAGAGTGCATGAAAATGACACTTTTTTTTGTCATTTTTTGTCTATAATGCATAACCTCATTATACGGCAATACCAGACATTTTATTTCCTCTTCTACCTCCTCCTCCTCCTCCCCCTCCTCCTCCTCCTCCTCCTCCTCCTCCTCCTCCTCCTCCTCCTCCTCCTCCTCCTCCTCTTCCTCCTCCTCCTCCTCCTCCTCCTCGCCTTACCAAACAGCCTTGCAAGGACTAAAAGGTCTGTTGCTGTTTGGCTTTCCTTTGTATTCCTTTGTATTCCTTCTCTGTTCTGCGTTACACAAGATATGCTACTTGACAACCTGGCGACCGTGAATACAGTTGTTATCACCTTGTTAACGATTACCAACATTCCTCCTCCTCCTCCTCCTCCTCCTCCTCCTCCTCCTCTACCTTATATTCCTCTTCATTTTCTTCTACTTCTTCTTTTCCCTCACTTATCTAGTCATTAATTCGAATCTCTTTGTCTACCTTCTTTATGGCCTTTGATGACCCTCTGACAGTATAAATAGCGTAGGACGAGGTGACAATTGGGTGTGGCTGATCGAGGACCTTTGAAACTGATAGGAACGAACAGAGCAGGGCGGGAGGACTGGACATGTGACAGGACACGGGGCAGGGCAGGGAGGAAAGGGGACGATGCACAAAGGTACTGGACGGAATGGCGAAGGAGGTGATAAGGCGAGTTGAGAGAGGAACAAGGAGAGGAATAGGAAGAGTTGTGAATGAGATGAGGCGAACAGAAACACAAAGGAATATATTGAATATCTAGAATAGACTGACTGAGGGGCGAGGATGGTGATTAAGCCTCTGAGCATCCGGCATATGGTGAACTCCTGCACGCCTCCAATTAGACGCAGCACAACCTTCCTCAAATTGCAGTAAACATGGTTCCAGCTATACGCATGATGATAAAGGTGCTTTCTCAACGTTATGTTTACCTGGTGTCTGTTCCTCACTGTTTAGTGGCTGGGGAAATTGATATAAAGTTGTTTTTTTCAACGTTAAGTTCAAATGGTGTCTATTTCATATTGTTTACTGGGGAAATTTAAATAAAGCTGTTTTCTCAACGTGAAGCTCAAATGGTGACTATTTATCATTGTTTAGTAGCTGGGGAGATTGAAATAAAGCCGTGTTTTCGACGTCAAGTTCAAGGGATGTTTGTTTTCTTGTTGTTTAGGGGATGAGGAGACTGAATGTTTATTGACTGATCGTGTAAAGCTGATTTTACGTACAATGACACCATGAAACATTCTCCTCAAATTCTCTCCAGTAAACTTGGTATTGTTAGTATTTGCGTGGTCTTACGTTGGAAGAATATTGTTGTTTCATCGTTAAAGTCTTTCACTGAAACGTTTTTTCCAAAACTTTTATCTTAATTGATGTCGCATATCATCATCTATCTGGTCTTGTGTTGGGAAGATATTGCTTTTATGATGTACGTGACATGAGGAAGGATTGAAATAGAGCAGGTTAACAAGAGTAATGAGGAAAAACTGGCACGTCAGCATTCTGGGTAATTAGGACAAATTAGAAAATAATGAACTGTTCCATAATGAATTATTGATATGTCTACTTCACACACATTCAGGACGCATGAGTTGAAAATTTATTATTCAGTCACAGTAATTATGATTCTGATTTGTTTAATTTATCTAATATCACATTTCTCAGACGATGCAGCACCACTACGATTAACATATAATGTTAATAAGTCTATACACATACTGATCATGCGTGTAAGCCAATGAGAAGAAACCTTGGTGGGAGATATTTCAGTGCGATTTATTTTAAAATAAACTCGAAGCGACCAGTGGCCCTCATCCAAGTACTATCAATATAAACCGATATATGTTTTGGATATATGAAAATTAGATGAAAAAATTGTTCCAAGATATTTTACAATGCAACATTTCCCAGTTTACTATTTTATCAGTGTTAGCTTCTACACATTCTGATAATAAGAAAAGTCAGAAAAAAGAAAACTTGACATAAGATATGTATGTATTTCACGGTGCAGTTTAATTCCACACAACACAAAACGCTCAGAGTCTTTGCCTGTGTCGAAGAGGAATCTGAGGGGTTTAGATATCGCAAGTAACGGAAATTGTGTTGACTTCATATTTCGAATGTTTAATATGTTCGACGCAACGAGAGAAAAAAAAAAAAAAAACAAGAGAAAAAAGGGGGTAGGTACGAAAACAGAATATGAAGATAAATTGATGAGGGGTTGCAAGACAAAGAGGAAAGAAAAGGACAAAAAGTTTAAGGAGGAAGAAAACACCAGTAATGTGTTTTTTCGTACTTAGCTGCGCCGCCATACCCGATCCTTGTGTGTGTAAGTGTGTGTGCGTTTGTTAAAGGTGCACATACACGTAATTGGTAGAAATATGTATAGGATAAGAATGGTGATACAGAGAAGTGAACCCAGAACAAGATCATCTCAAATGCATTCATAAAACCCGTCACGCAAAACGCGATACCCAAGCCCGTATTATGAAACGCTCCTGGTCTTTCACAGGGACTCTTCTTAAAGGCCGCAAATATTATAAGTCGGGATTTCATAACTATTTCTCTAGTTGAATAAAAGAATCATTGTTGAATAATCAAGTTCTCATGGGTGTTGCTTTCTAGTTGATACTGCAGAATCGTTATCAGACTACTATTAGAATCATGAGGACCTTGAAAACAACGAAACCTTCCACTGAAACCTTTCACATTTAATCAAGATGACACGCGGAAATGTTTGAGAATGTGGCGAGTCACACGTTTAAAATGACTCACACTCACAAACTCATGACTAACAAAATTTGTTTTAATGATTTATATGAGATAATTAATAATACTAACTAATAAAAACTTTGCCCGAGACAGACAAATAACAGATGGACAAGAAATGCATCACTGGCGACGTATGAAAGAAATGCATATTTATTAATGATATGAAACTATAACTTACTCAGATAAACCAATAGCATATTGTGATAGGTGAATAGATACATGAATATGTAAGCGCATGACTGAATACATATATAGGTTAATACACACGTACATTAATCCCATATGTAAAAGGATCACAATCAAGAAATTAATATTTTAAAAGCAATCATATTATACATGATCTTAAAAGTGAAACAACCATATACAAATATAAATAATAAGCTAATAGTGAATCATAAAAATCCGTGTTTAAAAAAATTAAAGAGAAAAATGTATAATCTTTGACAGTAAGAATAAACATAAGGAGGGATAAAGAATACATTTATAATGTTGACTAAGCTTTATTTTGCTTTTAAGGTGAACGGTGAAGGACAAGCTGGTTCTTGTGTTTGTGATAAGTAATTTAAAGATCCATAAAATAGATAATGGGAAAAAGCAACGTGTGAGTGTGTGTGTGTGTGTGTGTGTGTGTGTGTGTGTGTGTGTGTGTGCTCTTTAAGCTTTACCTTTACCAGTACTTGTTTCTTATGTTTTATCCAGAAATCAATTGGATACGTGGCAGCATACAAACATTACATCAATTATACATAACACTAGCAAGAAATATATAATCGTGGAAAAAAAAAATCATCAAAAAGCAAAAAACGCGTTCATGAATATTAAATAAGTGCAAATATAAGTTAAAAACGTAAGTAAAAAGAAAAAGTAAAAAAAAAAAAAACTAGCCGGTAAGTCAGTAAGTGTTCCCTGGCAGCTATTGTAGTGTATTAAAACAATTATGTGTGCCAAGCGAGTTTCTATTGTTGTTTTTTGTGTATCTGTATTCGTGTTGCTCATTTGTTACGCCTGTAATGTTTGGATGCTTTATATTTTTAATGTGTTTGTTTAATTACGTATTGTTTTCTTTAGAGAAGTTAATTACACAGCGTTCCTTTTTGTTTCCTTGTTGTTATTATGTGTGTGTGTGTGTGTGTGTGTGTGAGAGAGAGAGAGAGAGAGAGAGAGAGAGAGAGAGAGAGAGAGAGAGAGAGAGAGAGAGAGAGAGAGAGAGAGGGAGGGAGAAAAAATGAATGAATGAATAAAGAAATAAATTAATTGAATAAATTCAAATAAAATAAAAGATAAAAGAATAGACAGACAAAAATATATTCAGACACAATACTATTCCATTCATATTTAACCACCACGACCACCACCACCACCACCACCACCACCAGTATTAACACCTGTTCCTCCTCTTCCAGGTGTATGTACGTGCTGTTCCGCCGCAATAGACGTTACGGCAGAAAGCACCTGAGGAAGCTGGTTACCTACTTATGTCCTCACCTGCACAGCTCACCTAGTCGAGGTATTCTGACCGACTCCCTCCGCTCCTCCTCGCACACCTCACAGAGTAACAATGGTAGGGCAGTGATGGAAGAGTTCGATAGCTGATAACAGCGCCGTAGCCAGTTACTTCCCTTCACTGTCACCTCGCTCTCTTCCTCCTCTATTTAGTGGCACCATTAGCAGTTGACCTTCCCACTTCATTTCTTGTAGTTGTTGATATTTCTTCTAGTTCTGATCCTTCCTGTTTTTTTTTTTTCTTTCTTTCTTACTATCCTTCTTCCTTCTTAATTGGCTTATTCTCGCCTTTACTTTTCTTTTGTCTCTTCCTTCCGTTCGTTCCTTTATTCTTTCCTGTCATTACTTCTTCCCCACCCTCTATTTTTTTTTTTTTTGTCATATTTAATCCTCTCTCTCTCTCTCTCTCTCTCTCTCTCTCTCTCTCTCTCTCTCTCTCTCTCTCTCTCTCTCTCTCTCTCTCTCTCTCTCTCTCTCTCTCTCTCTCTCTCGTAATTCTTGGCTTTATAGGCAGATTTATTTACTTAAATAAATATTCTGTAGAATTTTAGTAACAGTACTCGTACATCGTCATTTTATATTATCTAAGGTTTGTATTTAGTTCACACACACACACACACACACACACACACACACACACACACACACACGCACACACACACACACACACACACACACACACACACACACACACACACACTCACCAAAAGTTGCCTTCGTCTCTCTCTCTCTCTCTCTCTCTCTCTCTCTCTCTCTCTCTCTCTCTCTCTCTCTCTCTCTCTCTCTCTCTCTCTCTCTCTCTCTCTTTCATCCACCAAACGGGGAATATACCAAACATATTGTCTTGTCTAAGCTGGAAGGTGAGTGTCTGGTCTTACTAACTATGTAAGGTTCGCTGCAGGATGAGCAGCCCGCCTCGTGTGTGCCCCGCGCCCGGCTGTTCGTACCAGCGTGAGGGGAAAATACGTGCATGGTCTTGCTCGGCGCGCCACAAATCACTGTGAAGGAGATAAATATCTGCGCCCGTTGAGGGAACAGAAGTTGAGAATAATTTTTCAGGATTTTCTTTGTACATTTTATTTTTAGAGTTACATGCACAAGAACAGCTACCCACAAAACCTTATTTTGATATTTTATTTTGAGACATTTCCATTCTAATATATTTATTTAAAATTTGTGCTTAAGTAAAAATTATACATTGATAACAGAGTAATGATAATTTTGTGTAATCTGGCTGAAATTACTTTATATGCAATGGTCACAAAATGAATATTACGAATATTCGACTTTACTCAGTTTACATGTGTGGGAGACTCATCAGTCCAGGTCACGTAACTCCCGGGCGGGGCATTCACTCGGTGGTGTACGCAGCTAAGGTTTTGCTTTTGGTGATATCACGCTTCTCACGCAAGCGTGGCGCCTTCACCGCGCGCTCTTGCACAATGCTTGGTTACCGCACTGTTGGCTGATTAAGGTATTGTGTGCTATTTATTGCCAAACAACAATGGTAGCTCACTACATGCTAAGCCCAGAGGAGGATAGGGTTCTCTCTCTCTCTCTCTCTCTCTCTCTCTCTCTCTCTCTCTCTCTCTCTCTCTCTCTCTCTCTCTCTCTCTCTCTCTCTCTCTCTCTCTCTCTCTCAAAATCGTCAGTAGCAAATGGTTATGTGTTACTCCTTCAGTTGATCTCATTCACTTTTCACCCTTCTCCATTTTATTACTACGACTAACCGCCTGCTGAGTTTCCTTTTGTGTGCGTCCCGGCGAGGGGTTGAGCAGGACGGGCTGGATGTGCTCGCTGCCAGGTCATATCCCCACGTCACGGCTCTTTTCAGACCACACTGCCAATAATAATAGGAATAGCAATCTAGTCATTATAATGTCTTACATAACCAGAATTAGATGAAAAAATTGAATTGTAATGGTAGGAAAATCATTTGATTGTTTCGCTTAAAGACTGGGGAAATTTTGTGTGAGAGTGACATTCCAAATTAATTTTACAGTGTCTATAGGAAGACAGAGAAACTAGGTAGATTATGTTTTCATGTGTTTTCCCACAAACTACCAGTCCTCATCTTCCTTCCTCATTCCCTCTCTGCCTTCTGTATTGCTTACTTCTTTCCTTACCGACAGGTCTTCTGCCAGCTGTCTCATTCCGCACACTAACTATTAATCGTCTCCAGCCACTCTGTCTTCCGTTAGACGCTGTATGTATATTGAAACGTGATGTTTTGTCTGCTGCAGGCCCAGCCAAGGGTAGGGGCTACACCCAGCGAGATATGCCTCTAATTATGAAGGTAGCGACCACCTTCCTCTCGTTGTCCTTGTGTGAGCTGTGATGTTTGTGTCGGTGGCTCTTCCCCCTCCTCACCTCACCACTTCCCCTCCCTCCTGCTTCCTTAGTCCCCCAGGTGACACCCACACCCTATGACCTGCATCCCTTAAATTCTGCATCATCTTCATTTTCATCACTGACATTATTTTAACCATTCATGACCCTATATGTGTCACCTATTCATCATTTCCTTTCATAACCTCGCTGATGTGTTCCTAACCACGACGTAGAAGAATGGTGAAGCGACAACTAACCTTCAGATTCCGATAAGCTGAATAAATCACACCTTTTAGGTAATGGCATGTAAGCGCGCGCCCACACACTCACACACACACACACACACACACACACACACACACACACACACACACACACACACACACACACACACACACACACACACACACACAAGGGGCGGGGGTGATGGCTGGCTGTTCCGTGCCTGGCTTACATCACGAAACCCTCTCTTGTGTTTGAAAGCCTTCTACATACATCACACATTTAAAATTTCGTTGTTTCGAAATGTATGTTTTCAGGTCGATAATACTGAAAATTATTATTATTATTATTATTATTATTATTATTATTATTATTATTATTATTATTATTATTATTGTTAATATTATATTATTATCCTCATCATTTTCATCATCATTATTATCATCATCATCATTAATAGTAGTAATATTAGTAGTAGTACTACTAGTAGTAGTAGTAGTAGTAGTAGTAGTAGTAGCAGTAGTAGTAATATCATCATCATCATCCTCATCATCATCATCACCATCATCATCATCAGTCTTGACTGTCAAATGTCTCCTTTGAAGTACTCATTTTTTGTTTCCCGTAGCTCTTCAGTAATTTCCTGTCTGTAATTATTCCAAACCAGAAGTAGACAAGTGTAATGTCATATCTTTGTATAGCTCTTACGTATGGTGCTCCTGTTCTGTCATTGTGTACACTTACAATCATACCTCAGGATGTTTAGGGACACTCGTCCCACCGCGGAATGGAGCTAGGGAATAATCTTCGGGGGACGTGTCAGCCACCACCACGTTGTCGGTGAACACAACTACAAGACTCTTCACGACACATAGTGACTTCTAACAAATTTCCAAATTTATTGTGCTGTCTTACTGACGCCAGTGACGCGTTGTCTTGTCTGTGTTGTGCTATGTGTGTATTAGAGTTTGCTGCATCTGACATACAGCAGTGGATGTGATTCAGGCCTTGTGTGTGTGTATGTGTGTGTGTGTGTGTGTGTGTGTGTGTGTGTGTGTGTGTGTGTGTGTGTGTGTGTGTGTGTGTGTGTGTGTGTTGCACTGAATCCTGACGTGGTGGGGGCTGACTCGTCCGCCTGGAGAAGCAAGTCTGCCTGCATGCTGCTCTCATTGTTTAAATGTTAACGTACTGAAATTACTTCAAGTACTTACCATTGTGTCTTTCCCACGGCAGGAGAGTTCATCGGCAGGCTCACGGTATCCTCCAACACTTCCGCAAACGAGGAGCATATTTCTCAGCAGCTCCTGCGCATCCCCACCGGCCAGTCCAAGCTATCTGCAGTCAACGAAGAGAACCCCCTGTCAGAGGTCGATGATAAAAAGCAAGATCGATACTAAGTATTCAGACAGCTGGATGCTCCTCAGGACCCAGAGTGAAGAAGCAGCTGAGCGGGAGTTGTTGAGGCAAGAGGAGCCACTGAATGTTGTAATCCACGCAGGAGGTGATGGTCTCGGGAACACGTACGTCACCTTCTCCAAGCCTGGAAGCTTTGATAGTGCTTGTAACGGGGATGTCACTGCCACGAAAACTAAGCGTTGGTCATTTTGTTATGGAGACACGTTAGATGTAATTCCTAAGGTGATACGAAGCACAGCCTCGCGGGACGACATTCATCTCCTGGGGTCTCGGTGCAGCAGGGCAAGGAGACCAGCGTGGATGAAGAGCGACGACCTCAGGAGATAGAGCCGGCTGTCTCTGCCACATGTTGCACAAAATACCTTTGTAAACATGTGTGTCCAAACTGTTCACGGTGCTCTGGGTATTTAGTCCTTTAAACGAGACAGAGACTGCGAACCACCAAATGTACAAGTAGTGGGTGGGGGGAGGGGGCAGTGGTTCGAGACTCAGTCAGAAATTGGGGAATAAAAAGAGCATTAAGTTTAAAGCATTCCTGTCGAGGCATTACGTGTAGTGAAGCAGGAGCAGCGGGCTCTGCGTCAGGCAGAAACAATTCTAACATAAGGAAACAACTATAACTAAGTAGCTTTAGTCAGTCAGTCAGTCTCTCTCTCTCTCTCTCTCTCTCTCTCTCTCTCTCTCTCTCTCTCTCTCTCTCTCTCTCTCTCTCTCTCTCTCTGAAATGTGTACCTGGACAGTGCTCACTGCGCACCCAGTGGGCACGCTAGCGGTAGTCAGTGTGTCGATGTGCAGTATGAGTAGTGCGTACACTTTGGTGCCATGGAGGAAACTCCCTCAATTTATTATTTTACTAGTCTAGCCACCTCAGAGTGGAGTAGGACGGAGCGGAGTGGATTTCTTTCACCCTCTAACTTTTGACCCTCTCCACCCCGCCTTCTCAGAAAAGAGTAACACGCTTGATTACGTTATTCACTCAATTGCCTTTCGTTCACAAAACTCACGCCACACACCTGAAAAACACCACCACCACATCTTACATTACACACTTCTCTTCACCAGTCTCCATCTCTCACTCATCCAGTCCCGCGCCTCTGCAGCACCACTGTGCGCCCCAAACCACACTCACTTTCATCACGCACACACACCACACATCCTCCTCACACTCATCGAACACTACCACTTTTTCAGCATGCTTATTCACGCTAGTCCCCCTTCCAGCCAACTTCCTCCCGACCTTTACTTGAGGTTCGGAAACATAAAGGAAGCTCATTATCGCGATGGTATACAGCGGGTTTCTCAACTCTGTCCTCGATAAGTTTTATTTTCCTTATATTTCAAAGTTGCCTCATAACAAGACTTACTACCTCAGGCTGGGAGGCGGACTGGCTCTTCTGACTCTAAGAGATTCATACATTAAAGACTACAATTCAGTTACTGTCTTGCGGTCACGGCATTTCCAGGAATCGGTCAAAAGGAAACATATCAAATTTCCTACAAGCAATTTAAAGATAGGAAAGTCAATGGCCTGAGGAGCCACACGTAGATAACTATGAAACTATTTGTAAATGGTGGCTTCAGTTTATCCTTATTGCATTTTTGTCTGCTTGAAGATGAGAAATTTGATCGTGTTTCACTTAAGTGCACAAGGTTAATTCACTACGGAGATTTTTTTTTTCTATTTTTCCATGAAGGATAACGCAATTAATAGTAACAAAGGGTGGAAGCGCTAAACATCCACTGAATCTCATTTCCTGTTGTCTCTATGGCTCTCTTCACACAGCGATGCGTATTACAAGGCTCACATGTGACCATACTTTAAATTAATCCCAGTGATATTAAAGCGAAGTTGAAATGGAACTCAATATTCATTATATGTTCTGTTTCAAGGGTGGCAAGTTAGGTGATTTTTTATGCAGTACATTACTGTAAACTCAGTACGCGTATGTGTGTGTGTGTGTGTTGCATGACTATCTTTATAAAGTACAGTATTTTTAACTCAGTATAGTGTGTGTGTGTGTGTGTGTGTGTGTGTGTGTGTGTGTGTGTGTGTGTGTGTGTGTGTGTGTGTGTGTGTGTAATCAAACAATTATTATACAATACATAACACATTTTACACTTTTCTAATACAAATTCACATCCTCATGGAGGTTACACATCTTTCAGAATCATTAAAAATTGTTTCTCTCTACTTTTCCTATACATATTGAGTATTATATGTAGAGAATGGGGAGTGAAAGGCTTAAAAGTAAGTTGTTCTACCTTAACAGACCCCTCAGAATACTCCAGTGAAGATTCAGATAATGCCATGTACACTATTATGGGGTAGGCAGGATCGGCGTGAAGATAACTTTGTATATTAACATCTGAAGGGTGGACGTACATACGTAGTGTATGCGGTTTTGGATCATGGTGGTGCTTTCATTATTCTAAATTGTGTGTGTGTGTGTGTGTGTGTGTGTGTGTGTGTAAAGTCAGGTGGCAAATGAAATAATCCAAAACAAATTACACTAGCCACGACTTAATAAGTGACTATACGTTCTCCGTGAGCAGCGCAGTATCTGTTGTTTTGCTACAGCCCATATACATCATTGCAGGATACAAGTGTTTAGTAAATATGTATAGACATCAACGGGCGACCCACTCCACGCTCAACCACTGGCATTGTTTTTCAATCAATGAAGGTTAATGCGGAGTGCGAGACGTGAGGGCATGAGGGGAGAGTGCCAACACGTCAGGTGATGTGAATATATTACACCTGCCCATTATGCGTCGATGTTCACTGTCGCTCTAAGTGTTTTTATTAGTCAGCAATAGTAAGGTCGCTGTACATGTGCTCCTTTGCTGTGTATTAAAGTCATATTTTTGTCACATGGCAATTATGTACTCAATATTTTGTCATATCAGTACCGAGAGCTCAGCGTGAGGCGCCGCTCCTCGCTCACCCAACCACCAGCAGCAGCAGCAGCAGCAGGAGGTCCTCCTCAGCCAATGGTTGCCCACCGGGCGCTGCACGGGCGCACTGTACCGGGGCCGTGACCCTTGTCGTCCGTACTGCTGCAGGAGCGATAGAAGCCTTACGTTCCTGGGAAAAAAAATTGAAACTTCCTCCTCCCGCAGCTGTACGATACAGGCATTAATTGTGTGTGTGTGTGTGTGTGTGTGTGTGTGTGTGTGTGTGTGTGTGTGTGTGTGTATCTATCAATGCGGAGCTGTACAGTGGAAGGGGACCATAAATGCCGCTCCTACAACATAAGCATTGAAAGATAATAGTGGATGTTATGATATTGCTGTTCAATGTCCATAAACAAACACAAGTAATTCCGTAGCATTGATTTTACCTTAGTAAGAGTTTCTCTCTCTCTCTCTCTCTCTCTCTCTCTCTCTCTCTCTCTCTCTCTCTCTCTCTCTCTCTCTCTCTCTCTCTCTCTCTCTCTCTCTCTCTACCATCACAACCGTCGTCGTAACTACTACCACCGCCGTCGCTGCCACTTGGGTGTCATTTCTACCTAAGTAAAACGTTACCCTTCGTCTGAGTTGCTGCCTCGACCACTAATCCGAAAGTGGCTGGAAGGGATGCAGGTAAGTGGAAGGGTGCAGGTTATAGAATAAAAATTCGTAATTCCTATTCATATCTATTGTTCGGTATCATGTTTTTGTTTGAAAGAAATACCTGTTTTGATATTCTTTTCTAGTATCATCGTTGTCATCACCATCAGTATCACCATTATCATTGCCATCTCGAGACATCCTCTCCGCCCGCTCTCCCTTCCTCACCAGGGCCACAGTATTGCAGCACTGCGGACCTGGCTTAATTATTATATGTATGTAATGTTACTGTGTATTTTATATTAAGTATTCACATTTATTTTTTCAAGACATTCTCGATTTAGTTGCCGAATTTTTCGTTTTGTTATTAATGATCAAACTATATAATAAGCTAAATGTATGTTTTAAGTCAACCTCTACCTAAATATATATTATTGTCATATGTGTTACATGTTGTTTGTTTTCCCCATGTCTAGTATACTCTCCTAAGTGTTATCTTTCTCTGACACAGAAAAAGGATAATGTTAATCATATTGAATTCGTTTCTGTTTTTGAGAAGTTTGCGAAAGATTAGAAATAAAAATATTTTTTACTTAACTTTTTCTCTTGTCTTTTGTAGAAAAATGGAAATTGTTGAATCATACAAAAATTCAACTCAGGAATCAGCCAATATTTTCAATCTTTCATCCATTTTATTGGTAAACTCTGGAACTCACTGTCTGCATAGCTCCTGCCTGTGATTTGAACTCTATCAAGAGGGAGGTCTCAAGACACTTCACCATATAATCCAGGGTTTTGTTTTTTTAATGTCCTTTGTAGGGTTTAATGAGTTTTTTTTTTTTTTGTTGCCCTAGACCAGAGCCCCTCTGTATGTATATGTATAAAAAATTGTGATGAGAACTTCTAATGTACATACAGTGCTTCACATGAAGTATGGTGCACTCACAGAAAATGTTCAGTCGTCTTATCCATGTAATGTCTCAAGCCAGAAATGGAATCTCTTCATCACCCATTTCCTGACTGGAGAAGTGGATGAAAATGAAAACAATAAGGTGAATCCAGTGTCATCCACTACGTCCTTTACCATGCGTGGGTATTTTACTTAGTTGCCCAAAAGAGTGATATCATATTCTACAAAAAAATCCGTCTTTTCATAGACGTCCAACCCTTCAGGAAATAAACATTTCACGCAGGGAAGCCACAGAACGCCTGACTTCTGATCTTTCTAAAATTTCTCATTAGGACAGAGCAAACTTGGTATTGTTATATGCCTCAAAAACTTAATTCCTCCATCTATCAACTCGACATACCTTCCAGACAACTATCCCCTCTTCTTCGGTGACACTCAACTGTCCCCCTCTTCTACACTGAGCATCGTCATCGTCAGTCTGTCCTTTACTTATAATTTAAACTAGAAACTTCTCATCTTATCTCTAGCTAAAACAGCTTCTGTGAAATTAGGTGTTCTGAGACGTCTCCGCCAGTTTTTCACTCATATCACTCTTCTAGACAAGGTGGAGCCAAAGGTTTTCGTCTCATCACCTCCTCTAACTGACTGTCTTCAGCCTCTCTCTCATCGCCGCAATGTTGAATCTCTAGCTATCTTCTACCGCTATTTACATGCTAACTGCTCTTCTGATCTTGCTAACTGCATGCCTCCTCTCCTCCCGCGGCCTCGCTGCACAAGACTTTCTTCTTTCTCTCACACCTATTCTGTCCACCTCTCTAATGCAAGATTAACCAGTATTCTCAATCATTCATCCCTTTCTCTGGTAAACTTTGGAACTCCCTGCCTGCTTCTGTCTTTCCACCTTTCTATGACTTTAATTCCTTCAAGAATGAGGTTTCAAGACACTTATCCTTAATTTTTTTACTACTGCTTTGGACCCTGTTCTAGGACTAGCATCTCAGTGGGCTTTCTTTTTATTGGATTTTTGTTGCCCTTGGTCAGTGTCCCTCCTACATAAAAAAAAAAAAAAAGCGAAGAGGCTGGCCAAGGAGAGAGTGAGGGAGGGCAGTCCTGGTCAGAGGGCAGCCCATGGAGGGAGGTAGCGAGGGAAGCCCAGAACAGAGGACAGCTCAGAACAGAGGGTAGTCCAGAATAGAGGCAGTCCAGAACATAGGACAGACAGCCCAGAACAAAGGACAGTCCAGAACAGAGGGCAGCCCAGAACATAGGGTAGTCCTGAACAGAGGGTAGCCCAGAACAGAGAAGCTTAGAGGGGAGAACCACGCTCCTCGTACAATAGACACTACCTCTTTGCAGATTTGCAAAGTTCACAAATGGTTCAACATCCGATACGCGAAAACCACGTACACATTTAGATTCATGCAAGTGATGCCATTTTATATGGTTTACGGTAATATACTATGATTTTACTCTAAATATCTTGAAACAAAAAGGTGAAAGAGAAAAGGAAATAAGAACGCACTTATTAAGTGGTTGTAAAAGTGTAAACAAGACTTCAGAAAGTAAGCAGAGAAATATTGATGTAAGATCAACCCCTCAATATTTCATTTTTTCTTACACAAATTCGACTACTTAAGAGGACGGTTTCAACAGCTTAAGAGGACGGTGTCAATGACTTAGGAGGACGGTTTCTGTGGCGTAAGAAAAACAGCACCGTCAGGATCAAGATCGGAGGACGCACGTGGACACTGTTTACCTCACCAAGGAGGCTGGGACAGGCTGGGAGGAGACTACTCACCATTGCTTAGTATATTTTGAGGACACGGGAGGCCTTCATCCTGCTCCACTGCAATAGAGAAGTAGGAAAGGAACACTGTGAGTATGTGTGCAAGCATTTGGATTAGTTTTTCGAGTATTTAAATGTTCATGCTCCGTTTGCCTAACCTTGGCTACCCAGAGCACTTTTGTTCTTTTTGTGACCTGTAGCGCTCCTTACAATTTCTTAGTTCGTTGTCTCCCTCAGTCGTTTTTTTTGATCTTGTGTTGAAATCTGAGATCAACTTTCCCAATTTTGGATTCATAAACTTTCAGTGTATTTGATCATTTATTCTATCTCTTTCCAATCCCCGTACATCTTCGGTTTTGTACAGACTCCTCCAACTTGCTCTTCCGTGCTCCCAGGCCAATTATATTTACCACATATCTCACCTTCTCTGTTCCTTCTATCTCTCACAGTCTACTGTCAGATGTTGTGTTGCCTCCTTTACTCCTTTACCATTCCTGTAACCATGTTCCTGTTCATCCCACTTTCTTCTGTTGATTTTTAAAGTGCTTGTTGTTGGGTCAGAATATATTCCTGCTAAACCAACAAGGAAGAGGTAAAGGTTTCAGACACACCAACTGTTATATGAGGGATCTCAACTGAAATGTATGATATATATGCACTTTCCTTCTGTAGATATGTGCACAGTAAGATGAAATATTGTCATTTCATGGTTCAAGGCTTGGTGAAAAATGGGTGTGAGGTCAAGAAAGAAGGCTCGCAACAAGTCTCGATACCGCATTGCTTCCAAGAGACGCAAGGCAAGTGCACAGAAGAAGATCAATCCAGTTATTAATTGGTAAATATGTTATCTATGTCATATTTATAAGACTAATGTAATATTGAAAGATTTGTTCCAAGAGATTCTAGTTTTTGAATGTTAGCATGAATGTGGTGAAGACATATATACCTAAACTATATATATTTTTCTATCCATCTACCTTTCTGTGATACTTGAACATCTAGAGATTAATGTACTATACATAACAAAACTATATACCTATGTGCCTTTGTATGTAATGAAATTTAAACAGAAATCAAGAAACCAATAATTTTGAGAAAATATTAAAATACTTATACCACTGTACCGTTTTTCCTTGGAACTGAATTATTTCTTTTGTTAAAAGGTTAGAAAATATCTCATTTTAGCACACACACTAGAATAAGGGCATCAGATATATAGTTAAGTTATCACTAAATTACATTGATTTATAGAACCTTTTGAAATGTAAAAGAAAAATCTGTCTTATTTTCCACATGACATTTTTTTCAAATATTGATATTGAACAATCTTCCATCAGCTCAGCAGTCAAATCGGCATGGGACAGCAGCAAGCCCGCCTCCACCAATGTGTCCAACATGGGTCTTGTCTACAACCTGAACAAGATTGGCCTGTCAGACAGTAAGGTGTGGTATAGCATATTTAATTTTGAGTAATTACATGATACTTTGACATCTTATTTAAGGCAGTTATTGATTATTAATTTCAACATTTAAAAAAAAAGATAATTGAATTGCACACAACTGAAGGCATCCTGTGGCTCAGTTTGAATCATAAATACAAATATGAGTAGAGGTTCAATAGTGTTGGTAAATGTTATATGTGAATTTATTAAGTGTGATCTCATAACATGGAAGATCTTTTCTATATGATGAAAAAAAAAAGAAAAATAGTAAGCTTATATGTAATGCTTTTATGTTTTGAGATAGGAATCAGTTCACCTACTCCTATATCATTATTATGCCTTGCTCAGTTTTCACTGTTTTGTGATCATACAATAGTGGAACCAGACTAACTTGATACTTTGGGTGTTGGCTGTACCTCTCTGCACTGTCGCCACCTCAACCCTGGAGGGAGTGAACTGACCTGACGATGGCCAACAGAGTGTGGCCTGGGGGATTCACGTGTCAAGGACACTGGGGTGTCAGCACCACACAGCCTATACGTGTTGCCAAGTGTACCAGAAGATATACCATGTCGTTGTTAAATTAAATCAACAGCCATTAAAAAAAATCATGCAGTAGTATACAACAACTTATAATTTTGGAATAATTTAGGCAAAGGGTGATGATAGTATAAGTGAGAGAGATGGGTGTTCATATATATATGCCTGTTGACTGTGAATGTGACACCAGTGTGGACAGGAACAGCCAACACCCCAAGTACAGAGTTAGTTTGGTTTTACTGTAGTTCTGAAATTAATTTCCTGTCATCAAAACAAGGAAGTTAATTATGAAGTTAGAATTAAATAGAAGAAAGATGATTTATATATATATATATATATATATATATATATATATATATATATATATATATATATATATATATATATATATATATATATATATATATATATATATATATATATATATATATATATATATATATATATATATATATTGAGTGTGTGTGTGTGTGTGTGTGTATTTCAGTCATTACCTCATAACACATTTACTGTAGTATAAAATCAGTATTCACTTGTGCTGAGATCTTTGCAATCTTAGATAATCTTGTGAATAGTTTTCATTCTTTTTTTTCAGAGTACACGACAAACACTTCTCTCTGGAAAATTCAAGAAAAAGAAGCAGGGAATTTCAAAAACTGCTGTAAGTTGAATTTTTATACTTTTCTAACTGATTTTAAAATTGTGTAAAACATTCTTGGACACATTGTGTGAAATAGTGTACAGGTCTCAGCAAACGTTCTTTCATCTCTATTATCTGAATTTGATGACCTTTGAAGATGAACTTCAATTTTAATTTTAATTTTCTGGACAAAGTGATCTTGAAGGCCAAAATCCACAAAGTAGAGTGGGTGGCTGGGGATGATAGTCTCATTTGCTTCAACAAAAAAGTCATAGATGATGTGTGACATGACAAGTCCATTTTCATGTCACATCATTCAGATTGTGCTTGTCCATATCTCAGGCCACTTCTCTTATACTGCTGCCCAAAATACTTCAGGGCCTCATACTAAAACTCTTTATATTGAACATCTGACAGGTTCGTGTTATCCTTCAGACTAAAGAGATCCTCAACATTGGCCTCACATTTCAGTAATTCTAACTTGCTTTTATGGTTTCAGTAATGATCTTTCAAGAATATTGATATAAATAGTAATATCATTTGATAAAGTGTTTTTTAAGTGTCTTAATTTTTTTTTTTTTAATGTGAAATATAGTTACTATCTATGCACCACTCCTAAGAATTCAAAACAATAAGTTGCAGATGTACAATGGTTCTTCTTTAAGTAAGGAACATATCCCCATTATCAGGTAGAAATTTTGAGATTGAAAATTTTTTACCATTTTTTTTTTCTAAACTGGTCCAGGCCTGTAAGAATAATATAAAAAAAATATTAAAAATTTTTCTAAGATTACAGATGATTAAATCATAAAAAATGGAAAAATATTGATATAAAAGTATATATTGATTGATAAAGTGTGTGAAATATAGATATCATCTACATACCACTCCTGAGAATTTGAAAAAATATTTTAGATATACAATAGGTCTTCTTTAAGTAAGGAACATACCTCTATTATCAGATAGAAATTTTTATTGAAATTTTTTTACTTTTTTTAACAACAGTAAAAATGTTTTTGATCAACATTTTTACTGCATAAAAGATATGTGTTCCTTGCTTAAAGAAGACACATTGTGGGTATGTTTTATGTTTATTTTAGTGGTGGGAAGTCAATAATATTGAAATTTAAAAATATTTCACACCTAAACAAAGTTTAGAAGTAAAGAAAACTATAATTTTCTGAATGATATAAACATTCTATATACATATTTTACTTCTACGTTTCATGATTGAAAGTTCTGCAGTTTTGATAGAAATTTTTTAATTGTATACATGTATTTTTTTTCACAGGTCTGGACTTTAACTTTATATATGTGTAATTTTACAAAAACGAGACTGAAAATGAGTGCTGAACACTTATTGCAGTGGCCATCTGGCAATAGTTTGGGCTAAATAGTGATTTTATACCAAAATCTTGAATGCATCCTCATCCACATCTGTGAGGATGTCATTATTTGATATCCACTTCTGCAATTTGGTGGAAACTGATATTCGCATCTGCGGATATATGTATATATATGTATATATGACATCTGCATCCACATCTGCATCCCGCAGGTCTCTGAATCCTGAAATCCAATACATCTCTGATTCAGGTGTGGTAGGGAAGAGTACTTGCTATGAAGGAGCCATGTTCTGGAGTGAACTGTCCAAGCTGTGTGACTGATTCCTGTAAAGTGAGAGCAGGAGTACTTTCTCTTCTCCACTGGGGACCAAAGGGCTATGAGAGTGCTGTGAATGTGAAAATTGTGTGCTGTGGCTTGTCTACCCCCCTTTTTTAGGGAGACAGCCTTGGTATCAATGTATATATGTATGTATGTATGTATTATAATTAATTATTATTATTATTTATTATTATTATTATTCATTATTATTACATTATTTTTTTGTTATTATTATTATTATTATCATTTTTATTATTATTATTATTATTATTATTATTATTATTAATTATTATTAACAGGTACAACAACTAGAGGAGCAAGCATCTAAGGAGGCTCAGCTTGAGAAGCCTGGTGTACGCCTCACCAATGCACAAGTGGTGTATGCTACTACCATGCTAGACAAGTATGGTGATGACTACAAGGTAAGGGAAAGACTGTACATTCTTTTATTAGGCCGGCCACACACGTGCAGTTAAAACTGTCAGTTTGGACTGTTCAGTTATAACTGACAGTTTTAACTGACGTGTGTGGGACCATCAGTCTCAGTTCAACAGAACTGCGCAGTTCGACTGAAGGAAATAGAAAAGTTAAAAGTTTTAACTGTCAACTGTGGCTGTTTGACTGAGAACTGAGCGTGTGTGGGGCTTAACTGCGCAGTCCTCAGTTGACTTTCAGATTGGACGGAAACACCATGTGAGGGAAACACTTTACTTTTGGTAACGTTTCGTACAGAGTACTTCCTCAGAAGTACTCTGTACGAAACGTTACCAAAAGTAAAGTGTTTCCCTCACATGTTGCTTTCTGTCCATTCTGTCTTAACTTATTTGTTTGACTTTCAGATCTCATAGTGTTTCTTTTCTTTCAGTGATCCAAAACAGTAATTATGTCTAGAAAGGAGAATCAAACCATTGCAGACTTTATAGAAATTTATAAAGATGAACCTTGTCTGTGGAAGATTAAATCTGAAGATTATCACGATCGAACTAAGAAAGATGCAGCATATGCCAAATTATGTGTTAAATTGCAAGAAATTGAGCCTGGTGCTACAAAGAAATCAGTGGTTGCAAAAATCAATAGTCTCAGATCCGCCTTCAGAAAAGAGAGAAAAAAAAGTACAAGATTCAAAGAAGTCAGGATCATCTACCGACAGTATTTATAGAACAAATCTTTGGTATTATGGTCTCATGGATTTTCTTCATGATCAAGAAGTTCCAAGAAAATCAACATCGAACTTGGACATTGAAACTAATCGAACTTGGACATTGAAACTAATCAGGTAAGATAAATGTAATTGCGTTAACGGTTCGAGTAGTATTACTATTATATTTATTCTAGTGACTTATTGTGACATTTTTTAAAATTTCCTAGAGTTCTATATCAAGTGAAGAACAATACAATGTATATTGTTCATGAGTATTTCTGAATCTAAATACTTCATATAAACAGAAATTATGTACCATGTGAATTAGGTTGTACTCTACTAAGGATTAAACATGTCAAAACATAAAGTTGTGAATATAGCAGATAGATGCCTAACGGCTTGAACTTTTAATATAATTCCTTGACCAGTTAGCAAGATAAATGAAATAAGTTATGACTGAGTATTCCTTAAAATATGTTTATTTTGCCATGATAATTTACCATCATTCATGAAGTAGTGCATGAACTTATCCCTAATTTCTTTGGCATCATTACTGATATTTCCCCGTCAACGATTTAGAGGGACCATTTTGGAGTCGGAACTATCACAACCTACGGATATGACAGATCCATCAATTCTGTTTTCTTCGTACAGCAAATTAGAAGGAGCATATGTACTTGATTGCTCTTCAATCAAGAAATTATGCAAAGCACAAGCAGCCATTACTACCTTTTCGATATTCTGGGGGTCCAGATTGATTGAACTTTGAAATATTCGGAAGCGTGCTGCAAGTAGACCAAATACATTTTCTACAATATGCCTTGCTCGGCTGATCCGATAATTAAACACTTCCTTTTCCGGTGAATCCAACTGTCCTTGTCTGAATGGTTTCAAAATGTCTACTCTGAGAGGGAAGGCATCATCTGCCACGAAAGCGTAGGGAACATCTGTGAAATTGTCACATACATCATCAGGCGGTGGAATGTGTAGACTGTCATTTTTTAGTTTTTCATAGAAAGTTGTATTCTGCAGTATACCGCCATCTGATATTCGTCCATTTGTACCGAAGTCTACGAGCAGAAACCTATATTCTGCATCGACTATTGCCAAAAGTACCATGCTGTGCTTGCCCTTATAATTATAATAGTATGATCCAGAATCGGAAGGTGGAACAATATCAATGTGCTTGCCGTCCATGGCGCCTATGCAATGCGGGAACTGCCATCTTTCCTCGAATTTGGTAGCTATGGCTTTCCATTTCTCTTCCGAGTTGGGAAACTGAAACAAATAAGAGATTGAGAGTTGGTTAATATAAACTTTATTGATGGTATGAAAGGTATTGTTTCTACTAACTTTGTTTCCCTACCATCTTAACAACAAACATTTACATAAATTTCACCATTTCAACTGTACCAGTATAATTTATTTCAGGATTCTCATGAGCATTCTCATTTGGCGGAAGAGGAAGGTTTGAATGAAGGGAGAGACAATAATGAATCAACAAATGGTACTGTGGAGCAAGTGACAGACATGTCAGAAGTACAAGGAAAGTATGCTACCGGTTCACGCCCTGGTGCCAGTAAGAGGAAGATGCAAAATTATGATCTGATGGCAGAAGTTCTAACTACGATGCGAGACCATTTCAAGAAACCAAACAAAGAAGTACCTGATCGTTATGAATTGTTTGGAAAAACAGTAGCCTGTAGGTTGCGAGGGATGAACAAACATTTGGCATTAATTACTGAAAAGAAAATAAATGACATACTATTTGATGCAGAAATTGGTCAAGTTCATTCACCATCAGGCAGTTATCCATCATCTACTCCAAGTCCATATAATAACGCGTGTACTGCACCATCTCCATCTCCAACATTTGAGCGAAGCGCTTTGACGAATCTTCAACATGGAGCACCTGGTTATTCTATCGCGCATTCGGAGGATTCGGTGGCAACCATCTTCTCTCAATATAATCCTAATATGTGATGTGTCGACTCATGACATAATTGCAAATAGCATATAAAATACTTATAAAATGCAATAAAGTTATGAAAGGAAGCCATATTACTTTTGCAATATCTGTATTCACTTAAAGGAATGTGATGTTCTTATTTCCATGGACCAATGTAGTACCTAAATATTTTACTTGTGTGATTACATTGATGTAATTGAGTTACATAGAAGATTAATAGAATTTTTTTTCCATTTCATTCCATTAATTTTGTTTTTGCACACTTATAAGAATAGGATGTTCTTATTTTCATGGACCAATCTAATGCCTAAATATTTTTACTTGTGTGATTACATTGATGTAATTAAATTACATAGAAACATTAATATAACTGTTTTTAAATTTTGTTCCATTAATTTCATTATTGTACAACGAAAAGTACTTGAACATGAATTGGCAAATCACAGGAAATTTAAGTATTTGTGCAATGTCACTTTGTTTTTCTAAAATGGTGAATAAATTTATAAAATACATACCTGCATATACATTCGCAAAACCTGGAACAATGCGTCGCACGTTTCAGGGATGATTTTTCCAGGAGCTTGAGGAGATATTCTAGTGGAGAACTTAAGGCACTCATGTGATTGTCCTGTCGCTAGAAACCTTAAGGTAGCTGTTAGTCTTTCGTGAGGCGATATTGCACTGCGCATTATTGTATCTTTCTTTTTAATGAAAGGAGATACCAGGGAAAGCAATTTTTGGTACACATTTTCACTCATTCGTAGGTAATTTTGAAAATCTTTTGCTTCATCACTTATTTCTCTCAGTAATTGAACATCAGAAGATTTATTTCGCCTCAGCAACCACTTCTTGCACCACTGTTTGCGCTTCTTAGTGTTTTTTTTCCTATTTTCTTGTGCCATTACTAGTAATACCCCGAGCGCTGCTAGATCGTCCTCCTCGGAATCCATGGTTAAACTGAACGATTCAACAGTGTGTGGCCGGCCTTAGGCCGGCCCTAGACGTAACTGTTTATCTGAACGATATAACTGATCAGATAAATCGTTAAGATAAAACTGACGTGTAGGGGGAAATTTGCGCAGATTTTGATCGTTTCAGATGAACTGATCGAGCGGCATGAACAGTTGAATCATTCAAACTTTTTATCTGAACGATCTAATGATTGTTTTCCTTTCAGATGAAAATCTCACGTGTAGGGGGAAAACTGTACAGATTATCAGTCTATTTGTGACTTAAATAAAGTGTGCACGCCTTTTCCAGCTTTTCACAAATACTTCATTATGAATCGCAAAACATTGGAGGAGTTTATTGAAATTTACCAAACCGAAGAGTGTTTATGGAAAGTTAAGTGCAAAGAGTATCATAACCGTGACAAAAGAAACGCAGCATATGGAAAATTAATTCAAAAGTTAAGAGAAACAACACCTGATGCTGACCGTGATATGGTTGTCAAAAAAATCAATAACTTACGCACCACATATAGAAAAGAGTTGAAGAAAGTGCAGGCTTCCAAGAAATCTGGAGCAGGAGCATATGATGTTTATGTTCCAAAACTGTGGTATTTTGAAAATCTTGCCTTTCTACACGATCAAGAAACACCACGAGAAGGTCTTACTAATATTGAGGAAAATGAAAGTGAGGTGAGTTATACATGTATTCTTTTTTAATGAAGTGCGACACGCCCATAGAATAAATGGTATTAACATTTGAAGTAAATGTGTTCAACACAATATTCTGAGCCATCTTGTGCATTTAATGAGACAAAGTGAGTTAAAGTTGCCTATATATTAACGACGTTATTGAGATATGTAATATGGTATGAATTATTTGAGTTACCCAGTCAATTTGTTATGTTTCCGTCTCGTATGTCACACAAGTAGATAATTATGTATATTTTTTCACTCTAAAATTTTATTTAACCTATCATTTAACAGCAAAACAAATAAAAAATATCAATTATGCTCTACTATCCGGCCCGTTGGCACATGAAACACTGGATCATAATTATATTACATACATAACACCCAGAAAGCAATTTCAGTTACCTAAGAGGTTCTTTTATGTAGCATTGTCACACACATACTTGAGCACGAAGATGTAGCTACAACCTTAATTTCTCTTCACTCAATAAAGTTGTCTTGCCATGGCAGTTTACCTTCACTGATGAAATAATCAGCGAAATTTTCTCTGATAATTTTAGCGGCTTCCATCGGGTTTCCTTGGTTTCTTCGGGCGATATTCATCATATTTGAATCTTCAGCTCTTAAACCTTGCACAGTGGTACCGCAGTTTATATTTTCTACATCAAAGCAATCCGCAGAGGCATAGCTGAGCGAAGATTTCACTAGATAATTGTGCAACACACAACAAGCCATAACTACGGCATCAATGTTGTCTAAACTCAAATTTATTCGTGTATGAAATATTCTAAATCTTGAGGCCATAATTCCGAAAGCACTTTCTATCACCCGACGTGCTCGTGAGAGACGATAGTTAAATATCTTTCTTTCGTTATGTCCAGTCAAGTCTCCCATTCTATAAGGTTTCATCATATCAGGCCGAAGTGCAAAAGCATCATCGCAAACAAAGACATATGGTAAAACTCTATGTGATTTATCTAATTGTCCTTCAGCTGGTATATTCAGAGATTTATTAGTTAATTTTCTGTAAAACAGAGTATTCTGTATCACTCCGCCATCCGAATTCCTGCCATTTGAGCCAAAATCACACATGATGAATTCGCATTTCGCATTAGCGATTGCCATTAGGACTAGACTATGGCGTCCTTTATAATTATAAAACAGGGAACCACTGTCAGCTGGAGGAATAATATCCACGTGCTTGCCGTCCAACGCCCCTAGACAGTGTGGAAACTGCCAATCTTGCTCAAATTGTCCTGCGACACTTTTCCATTCTTCTTCCGTTTGAGGGAACTGAAATGGAGAAGACTAAATGAGATTAATGCACTGGAATGCGTCAAAATGATTGGTTTCATTTTCCTTATAATTAATGAAAGGTTATTTCTTCTTTCAGAATTCATGCCATGATGTTGAGCCTGTGCCTGTGTCCAGCCCCTCATCTGATGTAAATGAACTAGAAGTTGCTACTGAAGGAAATTCTATGCTTGACATCAGCTACCCATTACATGTCAGCCGGTCGTCAACTCCTTTACCAACAAATAGTACAACAACTAATGTGGCACCGTCCAGACCTACCCAAAAGAAATGTAGAACGGCCATGAGTGATGATGTGCTGATGACTATCAATGAACACTTTAAAAAACCAAGGGAGCAAAAAATAGAAGATAAGCATGACGTATTTGGGAAGAATGTTGCACACAAGTTACGTGGATTGGACAATTTACAGAGGATAATGGCTGAAAAAATCATAAATGATGCTCTGTTCGAAGCAGAAATGGGAAATCTTACCCATCATCATAAACTTTTGCCTGTACCAGTAACAAACACGCAGTTTCCAATTCAGCACAACGTATTTCCGCAACCCTCTGCCACACCCAGAACAGTACCTCACACCATGCCTCACACAAGCCTTCACTTGCCCTCACTTTCTTCGACAATGGACCCTTTAGCTCAGGCAATTAGTGTATTGAACGAAATCCCTTAGTTATTATATTAGTGATACATAATTATTGGAAACTGGCATACAAGTATTCTGTTTGATATTTGTTTTGGATAATTGTATTATGTATTTCTGGTACAAAAATACCGTACACGTACATAAAGGATAGAAAAATACTGGTTACGTTCTATTTTTTGTTACCATTGTTGTGATTGTGTTATGTACCAACATATTTCTCATACTTATTAAATACTTACCTTCAAATACTGGTTTTGTAGAACCTTATAAATCGCTCGGCACGTTTCAGGAATAATAACCCGGAGAGCTTGAGCTGATATCAAGGTTGAAAACTTCAGGTCTTCATAGGAGCGTCCTGTGGCTAGAAATCTTAAGGTAGCTGTCAGTCTTTCATGAGGCGTTATTGCACATCTCATGACTGTGTCTTCTTTCTCTATGAAAGGTGTTACTAATGATAAAAGGTTCAAGTACGTTTCCTCGTTCATCCTTAAATAATTTTTCCAGTCCTTAGGCACCGCTCTCAACTCCGCCAACAAGTTTATATGAGTATAAGTTTTTCTTTTCAGTAGCCATTCTCTACTCCACTTGCGACCTCGCTTAGATCCAGATGCACTTTTTGCCCTTTTTACACATAATGCCACAGCTAAACCTGCTAGAGCCAGAGATTCCTCCTCCTCGGATGACATTACGGAAACTGTGGTGTGGAAGCGATGCAAATTGTAACGATATATCGGAATGGTGTAGGGGCAGCGACGTCAGATGGCTTGCAACGATTTTTATCTGATCAGTTATATCGTTCAGATAAACAGTTACGTCTAGGGCCGGCCTTAGGCCGGCCACACATGTGCAGTTAAAACTGTCAGTTTGGACTGTTCAGTTATAACTGACAGTTTTAACTGTCAACTGACAAGTCCACAGACGTACAGTTGAATCGTTCAGTTTAACCATGGATTCCGAGGAGGACGATCTAGCAGCGCTCGGGGTATTACTAGTAATGGCACAAGAAAATAGGAAAAAAAACACTAAGAAGCGCAAACAGTGGTGCAAGAAGTGGTTGCTGAAGTGAAATAAATCTTTATAAATTTCTATAAAGTCTGCAATGGTTTGATTCTCCTTTCTAGACATAATTACTGTTTTGGATCACTGAAAGAAAAGAAACACTATGAGATCTGAAAGTCAAACAAATAAGTTAAGACAGAATGGACAGAAAGCAACATGTGAGGGAAACACTTTACTTTTGGTAACGTTTCGTACAGAGTACTTCCTCAGAAGTACTCTGTACGAAACGTTACCAAAAGTAAAGTGTTTCCCTCACATGGTGTTTCCGTCCAATCTGAAAGTCAACTGAGGACTGCGCAGTTAAGCCCCACACACGCTCAGTTCTCAGTCAAACAGCCACAGTTGACAGTTAAAACTTTTAACTTTTCTATTTCCTTCAGTCGAACTGCGCAGTTCTGTTGAACTGAGACTGATGGTCCCACACACGTCAGTTAAAACTGTCAGTTATAACTGAACAGTCCAAACTGACAGTTTTAACTGCACGTGTGTGGCCGGCCTTAGGGATCAGTTCATTTACCAGGGATATTTAAGTGCAATGCCAATATTGTATCATATTTGATGAAATGTGTAAGGTCACATAATGATCAAGTAAGTTGATTCTTATTAGCAGTTTAGTGTAATTGTAAGTCATTCATATCTAGCTTATTTCATAAATAAAGCCACACTGTTGTTGAAAAAAAATACATACCTATTCAGTATTGCATCACATGTTATTCATGGATCTCTAAAACATTGGTGAAAACATGGGAAACATGACTTTTCTGTAACATGCAAATAAAGTTGCTCATTAATCACACATAACATCATAATCAGAATAAATTGAGTATCTATTAATTAAGGACCTTTGATACATGAGAATAGGAACGAGTCTGTTTTGTTGTAGTGGTAAGCCAGTTCAGCTTTTGGGTCCTGATGTGGAGAGACCCAGTGTGCTTGCACATCTGAGCCATGGTGAGATCTGTCCTTCTCACGTAAGCCAGTTCAGTTTTTGGGTCCTGTTGTGGAGAGACCCAGTGTGCTTGCACATCTGAGCCATGGTGAGGTCTGTCCTTCTCACATGTACAAGACAACCTAAGAGTGTCTTTGGATCTTTGGTAATGTGTGTGTTTGTGGCCAGTTTGTCTTGGCTACCTGTCCTTTGTAGGGATGTCAGCCTGATATACATGTAGATTAACTAATGTAAAAGATTTCATAGAAAATACAAAACAAATTTCAGTAAGATCTTTGCTTCCTCTTCATAATGAAAATATGAAATAATACCTAAGATAGAGTAATTTAAATCAGATTTGCAGAGTAATTTAAATCAGATTTGCCATGACCTGATACAAGTGTGGCAACCTAAGATAGCTATATAAATGTGTCATTAGCATATATAACAGTGAAACAACATTTGAGCTTACACTTTTCCATGACAATGTATTGTATATTATGAATAATATAATTTATACTCTTTCAGAACAACATACACTAAACAAATTTTAAGCATACGTACTGTTTACTGTTAATTTGCTATTCCAAATTCTACTATATTATGAAATACAGCATACATAAATTATTTATTTACTTCATTGAACTGATTTATTTGCCTTATTTATAACCTTAATATGCATTAATTCTAAAGTGGAATCTGATCAAAGTACAAAAATATATCCCTCTCAGAAATTTAGTTATGAAAGCTACAAAAAATTAGGAAGAGTTGTAATATATCAAAAAGACAATACACTCTCTCTCTCTCATTATGAGGAAGTGTCATGTTGTTGTTGTTGTTTTTTTCTTTTCTGATTATTTATTACCTTTCTTTTTGTGATTATTTATTACTTGGCAGGTACCTTTCATTTATACAACTTGTATGTAGGTATATGATAATTAATATTTTTTTTTATTCTTAATTTTTTTTTATTTTAATTTATTTATATATTTTTTTTTCAGGCAATGGCAAGAGATCCTAGCAATTATTTTCAGGACACCTGGAAACAAATTCAAAAAAAGATAAAACTGTTTACTAACAACCCAAAGTACTTTACTCCTTACCTAAAGAGAAGAGGGTTGCTGGATCAACAACAGGGAACTGAAGATTCATGAAACTTTATTCTACCATTGGACATAAAACTGATAATTTGTTATCAGCATAGTACAACATTGTTCTCATCTGTTTCAAACCTTTCTTTCTTCCATGTGTTATTATGCCAGATTACAAGATTCTCTCTGTTTTATCTTTTGTAATTTTTTGTGCTTGATATCATAGTCACCTAAGACAAATAAACATGATTAATACTGTTGTGCAACTTTGAAATATTGAAACCTGTCATATGATTAAAACTTTGTTGACAAATAAAAAATTGGTGTCACAGGTACTTATCTTTGAAAAGCTGCACACAAGAACAATTTAAATTTGAAGGAGCACAAATCAGATCATTTGACTGATGGATGCTAACATGCTAGCATAACAGGTAGCATGACTGGGGAATTGTTACTGCAATCATGTGAGAAATTAACTGCATTTAGCTATGTAATAAACTTACTGGGATAGTAACACTTCAACTCAAGTGATCCATCCATTGTTGCATAGGTACCAAGTATTGATATTATATATTCCATGTTTATATAATTGTAACTGCAGAAAATTCTTTCCAATTCAGTTGGAGTATATAATATAAATTAGTCAGGATAGTTGATGAAAGCCTCATAGGGAGAAGTTTGGAAGTTAAGTGATCCAGTGGTCAAACACTGATTTTCATGCAGGAATAGTATTCAATCCTTAATTGTTTAATTGGAAATCAAAGCTTTGTGCCAGACTATCAAAAGCTTTTTTGATTGCCTTTAAAATTTAGAGGACAACCAAGACTCAGTAAGGAACTGGTGATAAGATAGGAAGGTTGTGAAGTTATAGAGATGTTTAAGAATCCTATTCGGGATAGATGCCTTTAAAATTTAGAGGACAACCAAGTCTCAGTAAGGAACTGGTGATAAGATAGGAAGGTTGTGAAGTTAGATGTTTAAGAATCCTATTCAGGATTAAAAACAATAAGACGATTGTGTGCTTTAGATCTTGCTGGGAGTAATATCATTTCAGCATGTGTCTTCTGCCTCTTCATTTCTTTGGCCATTGCACAAGCTAGAACTGACTGACATGGAATATAAAATAAAAAAGTATTCCAAGAACTTATTTTTTCCCCTTAATGTACTTGTTTCTAGTCTCCTTTAAAAGATGGTATCTTTCCAGGTGAGTTGAATCTGCAAGGAATAGGGTAGACAGATGGTGAAAGAAAGGATGGGTAGGAAAGATTAAGAAGTGAGAGCAAAGTTGCAAAGTAAAATTTTACATCTCCCATTATTTTCCATCTTCACTTCCATGTCCCATTCCTTATAAAAATTCCATATCAAAATCCACAAGTCATCAGAAGTCACTGAGTAATCTGTTGAAAATTTCATGCATTTTATAGTCCAGTGAAATAAAGATGGAGTCATGTGCCTAGAAGCAAGACTACCACATCATGTTTGATGACATGAGCTCAAACCCTAGAGGCAAACCTGTACAAATATCAGCAAACCCTTGAGACAAAAAATGTGCCAAGTAATCTCCAACTGAGATTACAAAATTACTTCTGATGTCTGTTTGCATTTTCTTATATCCAGTTATGTGTAGAAGATGTAACAAAGAATGGACATGAAAATAAAGGCAGGAAGTGGAGATAGACAGAATATTATGTAAATCTTTACATAAATTTGATATAATTCATTAAAGTGTTACACTCTCCCCTCAAACTTCCCTATCAATCCTTTCATCATCTATACCTTGCCTCCCTTTTTACTACTACTCCCAATTCTCTTGTCATCAAATCCACAATGATCTGCCACCTCATACAAACCCTTCTCATCACCTTGGCATTTATTTACACATCTGCATACCACATGCTTATTTCTGTGTACCTATTAATTAACCTTATGCTGGAAAAAAACTATTATCTATCTAGACAATGCTTCTACAAAATCAGACAATTTTTTTTCACTCCCATTTATGTCCCCCACTTTTTTTTTTTTTTTTCCACCAGACATGTTTCATCAGTGTTTCCATCCTATCCATTCATCTCTCCAATAACACCCACTTCACCTTATAATATAACTCATACTCATTTTCCTGATTCCAGACCCTGGAATACAATTGGATACACAAAATCATGCATACCTAGCTCACAATCTCTACCTTCTTTGCCCACACTATCCTTCCATTCAGGTGTCCTCTATCTTGCCACATCCTGAGGGAATTTAAGAGTGTCCTTTCCTTTTCTTCTCTCATCTATATCACACACTACTCATCTTCCAATCCCTTTTGCAATGTACTGAAATTCATATACCTTCATACAGTCATCCACCCCACAATCTTTCATGTACTATTTAGTTTCTTGTGTATCACTAAGTCTAATCCTCAATGAAATCTCTTATCTTTCATCTTTTCTGTACCATACTCATTCTATTAATAATAAAGCCTCACAATCTTTCATGTGCCATTCTGTGTTACTTTAATATCTGATGTTAAAATTCTTCACTACCTTTCTTTGCCACACTAATTTTACTAAGATTAATAGAGGTGTGAACTTTCATAGTCCAGGGTGAGGTAGAGACTGTGTGTGTCTGTGTGGCCGTCCTACTCTTATCACTTGGGAGCCATTAGTAGCTGGTAAAGGTAATGTAATGCTCTTCCCAAAGGGACCCTGGCCATTGGACTGTAAAACAAAACTAGTTACAACTTTCTTCATCAGAGAAATAAAACCATAAAGTATTTTAACTATATGAAAAGTAAATGGATTTTTATAACTATCCAAATTGGACTGATCTTGATGAATTCAAATTGTGATTTTTCAATGATTATAAGAGAGAGAGAGAGAGAGAGAGAGAGAGAGACCTTGCACAGTATTTAAGCAGTTCTCTCTGATGACAATGAATACTCTTCCTTGTGCCTGGGCATTTCAAGACTGTCCTCCACTGCTGCTTCAAGGTGGTGGACTTCTCTGTTCACTATCTGTGTTGTGGCTGCATGCTCCTCACAGGAAAATCTGTGTGCATTTGTTTGGTATTATAAATAGGAAAATAAAGGACAAGAACAGTGCATGGTGAGAAACAGTCAGTTGTGTACAGATGACAAACTGTTGCAGAATGTTGGAAGAAGTTGTAAATTCTACTTTTTAAGAACATTAGTTGATATGAGCATATATTTCTGAACATGGAAAAACAAACAGGAGGCAAAGTTCTACTATTTAGGCAGGGGAAGCTTGGTGGTAATGATGGGCTATAGGATGGAGAAACAAGAGAAAGTTTAGAAAGCTGAGGGGGAGCTTTGAAAAAAAATTCTGCATTTGTAAAAACCAGAGATTTTCATAAGGATGCAAATAATAGAAAAAAAAAAATCTTAACTCCTGGGAATCCTATAACCAGGTAACAATAAGGGGAGACTTTTTTTTTTTTACCAATCTCTACTTCATCCAGTTTTGCCCTGAAAATCATTCCTAAGATATAAAATTTAATATTTGTCTTATTTCTTTATATTTTACCGAAAATTTGTGATACAAGTCAGCCCTCAAATATCACTATATATGAAACTGATAGCATGGCTGTGAGGAGGAGGAAAAAACTGACAAGCAATGAACAGTTATGGTAATATAGATTTGAGTTGACTATACTTGTAGGGCGCGCGCGCGCACGCACACACACACACACACACACACACACACACACACAATGAAACTGATAGCATGGCTGTGAGGAGGAGGAAAAAACTGACAGGCAATGAACAGTTATGGTAATATAGATTTCACTTCACGACTATTTAACTGACGTCACCGGTAGTCAACGAGATGCCCGCTTCACCAGCTCCACGCCAGTTCGCTGCTAGTCTCCACACAGTCCACACCTCAACGCTGTCTGCTGTTCCGCTCGTCGACCACCTGGCTTCTGTTCACCGGCTTTCTCTTAGGAGTCAGCCTGGTAAGCCTTCACCCGCTACAGCAGGGTGTTAGCTGTATGGTGATTCCACATATATGATCTAAGGACGTATATGTTGGCTCTTGTGTTTCCTTCCCGTTTTCCGTTCTTTCTAGACGTGAGATGTCGGAACGGGAAAAGGGCTCAGGAACGCCTCGGCGTCCCCCCTCACCTGCTTCGGGAGGGAAGCGACGTGAGAAGGACCTTCTAGAAGGCGATGGCAAGCGGAGGAAGGCCTCCCGGGATAGTTCCAGTACTCAACCACCTCCCGCCTGTCCGCAGTCAGCTGCGGGCCCGAGCCACATCGGCGATACAGCGGTGCCTCCTTCGAGTGAAGTAACTTTGGACAAGCTTTCTACCCTTTTGGGTGCTCTAATTGAAAGATTAGACCAGCCGGCAGTCCCTCCAGTGTCGGTGGAGACAAACTTCACCTTCCCCCATTCTGATGATGAGGCAGCTGAAGCGCCTCGGTGTCTGCCCGAAGCTGATCCCCTTGACGACCTCGATCTGCTTACTGCCCCCGCTACACAGTCAACCGGTGATTCGGTGGTTGATGCGGATTTCCAGAAAGCTCTCGATGAGTTTGCTGGCCACTTCCGGGGTGAGGAAGAGACAGGTGACCCCTTATCTGACCGCCTGGCTGGCATTCTTAATGCCAGTCTGAGACGTCGGCCCTCTTCTGACGGTGTGAAGCTTACATGTGATAAGATCAAACTCCCGAGTAATGTACCCAATTTAAAGGTCCCAGCGACTAATTCTGCCATCACAAAGGCAATGAGCGTCGGTGGAAAGCTAGTTGACACTCGGCTGTCACTTACTAATAAACTGTTGACCAAGGCGTTGGTCCCCATTGCCTGTTGCATCAGTGATATTGGTGATAAGAAAGACAAGCCTGTAAACTACTACCTTGATGGTCTTAATAACAGCCTGAGGCTACTGACTTCCGCTGTTAACTACATCAATCAGCTTCGGAAAGAGGTTGCTCGAACTCATGTGAATGATTCTGCCTTGGCAGAGCTCTGCAATTGGGAGTGTGAGGTCGGCAAGGATGATTTATTCCCGTTCGATGTGATTAAGAAGTGTGAGGAAATTCACAAATCCAGGAAACTTGGGCGGCCCACCTTCCGCCCTTACAAAGCTCCTGGAAAACGATTTGCTTCACCTCGCCAGTTACCCTCACGCCCTCACTCTCAGCAGCCGAGACCACGTCACCAAACAAGGTCTTTTTTAGGCCAGAGGCCTCCCCAGGGGAAGGGGATGCCGAGACACAGAGCTCACCAGTGAAAGTACCTTTGGTAAGTCCCTTGTTAATGGACTTGATTAATACTCCGGATAATTTTCATGGGGGAAAAATCTTTGATGCCAGGTTACAGTGGAACCTTCTTTCCTCGGATAAATGGATCTATGATGTGGTACATGGAAAATTTTTAGCTTTTGTGCGTGTCCCCATACAGGGGAGCCCTCCGGCTCCTCTTAGCTTGTCACTTTCAGATGAAAAAGCGCTGGACTCTGCCATGCTAAAGTTCTTGGAGCAGAGGATAGTTGAATTATGTGCACCAGGGGGACATGGTTTTCTTTCTAACATTTTTCCTACCATTAAGAGAGACGGCACAGCTAGAGTCATTCTGAATTTGAAAGAACTTAACGAATATGTGGACCATATACATTTTAAGATGGATACTCTCAAAGATGTGCTACCTTTAATCCACCAGAACTGTCATTTCATGTCTATTGACTTCAAAGACGCTTATTTTTCAGTCTATGTGAGGCCAGAGGACAGGAATTGGTTTAAATTTACTTGGCGTAACTCTACGTTCCGCTTTACTTGCCTTCCACAGGGTTTGACTTCAGCACCCCGTATTTTCACTAAATTGTTAAAACCTGTCCTCTCGCATCTTCATAAGTTGGGAATTTTCGTGTCATGCTATTTGGATGATTGCATCTTTATTGCTGACTCTGCTGACGTTTTAGGATCTAATGTGCTTTACGCTCTACACCTTTTTGACTCCTTAGGGCTCACAGTAAATCCTCACAAATCGGTCCTAGAGCCTACCCAAGAGATTGAGTTTCTTGGTGTGGTATTAAACTCTGTAGACATGACTGCCACTCTGACACCCAGGAGGAGGAAGCACATTAAGGCACAGGGTTCACTTCTACTGAACAAAGATGTTATATCCTTACTTGAACTCTCCTCCTTTATTGGTATGGCTGTAGCCTCTGACCCTGCCGTGGAGTTGGCACCACTCAGGTATAAGTACTTGGAAATAATTCGTAACAAGGAACTCGCACGGCATCATGGGAATTATAACTCACCTGTTATCTTGGACAATCATGCTCAGGGGTTAATCAAATGGTGGATTAATAATATAGATTCACAAACAAAGTCGTTACGATCCAGTCCCCACCAACTAGAATTGTTTTGTGACGCCTCCCTGACTGGCTGGGGCGCAGTGGTGGGGAATGCCAGGACTGCTGGTCACTGGGCTCATGATGAACTGGATCACATCAACTGTTTAGAATTAAAAGCTATTCTCATGGGTCTACAGTCTCTTTGCAAGGATAATTGGGGTACTCATATTCGCCTCCGTTCTGACAGTGTCACTGCACTTACCTGTTTAGATCGTTGTGGCAGTACTAAACTTTACCTTCATGTGATAGTGGAACAAATTTTTGAATGGGCTCTGTCAAGGGGTATTACTTTGTCAACACAGCATATACAGGGCCTACATAATACAGAGGCAGACAAACTATCCCGATTGAAAAACATGGATGCGGAATGGATGTTACTGCCTCATATTTTCCAAAGCATTTCTCAACTCTATTACACACCTGATGTTGACCTGTTTGCCACTCGCATAAATACACAATTACCTGCTTATGTTTCCTGGAAGCCAGATCCCTGTGCCATTCATGTTAATGCCTTCACGATGACTTGGTCAAATAAGAACTTCTATGCTTTCCCACCTTTCAGTATTATATCAAGGGTCCTCCAAAAGCTCCAGGAAGACGAAGCTACAGTGATGGTGATTCTTCCTCTATGGCCGACTCAAGTATGGTTCCCGACAGCCCTCCGCTTGCTAACGGCACCTCCTGTGCTTCTCCCCCGTCTTCCTCTCGTGCTGCCACAAAATCCAACTCTCACACATCCTCGGTCTCAAGTGTTGATCTTGACAGCGATGGTATTATCAGGGAATCGTACCAAAGTCGCGGCCTTTCGCCGGAAGTTGCCGGATTTCTGCTGCACTCCTGGAGGGAGAGCACGAGAGTACAGTATGGGTCGCATATTAAGAAATGGTTGTCATTTTGCTTCGGCAGGAAAATTGATCTCTTTCAGCCATCTTCAGCTGACCTTTTAGATTTCCTCCTTTCCGAATTTAGGAGGGGTGCAGGTAGGACTTACAGCTCCATCAACACGTTACGGTCGGCCATCTCGGCAGTGGCAAGTATCAATGGCCAGCCGGCAGGACAACATCCCTTAGCTACAAGGTTTATGAAAGCAGTCTTTCAGGTGAGACCGTCCTTACCCCGCTACGGTACGACCTGGGATCCTCACTTGATCTTGGATCACATCATAGGTCTTGGGCCCGATAAAGATTTGTCCTTGATTCAGTTATCAAGGAAGCTAACAATCCTTATGTTGCTCCTCTCTGGTCAACGCGGTCAGACTTTACATATGTTAGACATTAGGAACATGACTGTTTCGGACAGTCGGGTCTCTTTTAGGATTGGTGATCCGCTAAAAACTTCTAGGCCAGGTACACACTTGTCAGAATTGGTTTTCGTAGCCTATCCCCCAGACAGGAGGTTATGTGTTGTCACCTCAACGATGAGCTATCTAGAACGCACAAACAACATGCGGGGTTCGCTCACGGGTTTCTTTCTCACAACAAGACCTCCAGTCAAACTGGCTTCACGGGACACATTACGTCGCTGGACGAAAGATGTCATGCGAGCTGCTGGCATTAATCTTGGCATTTTTTCACCTCATTCTACCAGGTCGGCGTCAGCCAGTAAGGCGGCCCTGCGGCTCCCTTTGTCGACAATTATCTCTACTATTGGCTGGACCAGAGAATCTACATTCACGAAGTACTACAGGAAGCCCATAATTGATGCTGGTGAATTTTCCAGAACTGTACTCTCATAACTTGTAGTTCTTCACGCGCATTATTGTTGTAAGCCGTGCTGTTGTTGTACTTGTTTGGGTTTGTTACTGAATATTGGGTAATAAAAGGCTGTTCATGCTTCCACATTATTGTTCTTTAGCCTTTGAGTGGCTTGATAGGTTTGAGGAACCACTCTAAAGTTCTCGTTGACTACCGGTGACGTCAGTTAAATAGTCGTGAAGTGAAATTGGGAGATTAAACGAATACTTACCAAGTATGATGTTTGATCGTAATTTCACGAACATTTAACTGCGTCACTGAGGTAGTAAACGCCCTCCCTCCCTTCCCTAGTCTCTTGTAGCTCAGTTGTAGCCACAACTTGAATATTCTGGCTGCTTCCTCAAACCTATTCTCTGAAGGACTGACGTGGAGCTGGTGAAGCGGGCATCTCGTTTACTACCTCAGTGACGCAGTTAAATGTTCGTGAAATTACGATCAAACATCATACTTGGTAAGTATTCGTTTAATCTCCCAATTTGAGTTGACTATACTTGTAGGGCACACACACACACACACAGACACACACACACACACACACACACATAAAGAAAAATGAGTGCTTCAGTGCAAACATACGAACGCAATTACCTCCTGCGTCGTAGACGAGGATCTGGGTACCCGCCACCCAACGTGATACAGTGCCTTAAGTCCTTAAAACTATTTCGAAACCGTGGATCGAGAGGAGGCAAAAGTGTGGTGCGTCCCATCAAGGTAGTGACCTCCAGTGCCAGAGACGACCGCAGGGTGGAGAAGAGGGAATACAAACACTTTGAGGTGCCGAGAACGTGGTATAGTCTTCCCTCACTCCTCTTATTTAATGCAACGTCTCTGGCCAACAAGATGGACGAAGTGATTGTGACGGTGAGATCTACTTGTGCGGACATTGTGGCGGTTACTGAGGCGTGGCAGATTGTTCCTGAGGTGTGCACGATGCAGGACTACCAGCTCTTCCATCACCTCAGGTCAGGGCGCAGGGGGGGGGGGAGTGGCCGTCTTCTGCCGCTCTGCCCTCAGCCCCTCACACCTCCCTGTCGATATTCCTGCCGGTGTGGAGGCCCTGTGGGTGAGAGTCACGCCCCCCTCCCATCCCAACAACACGGCCTCCATCATAGTCTGCGTCGTGTACCACCCCCCACGAGCCGCCACTGCACAGTTGCTCACCGCTCACATCATCAACACTGCTGATGCCCTGAGGGTGAGGTATCCTGCTGCCAAGCTGGTCATCTGTGGGGACTTTAACAGATTAGATATCAACGATATCCTACACCAGCTACACCTCACCCAGGTCGTGGACTTCCCCACCCACCAGCAAGCCATCCTCGACCTTATCCTCACAGACCTGGGCCAGCAGTACTCGCCACCCAAGCCGCTGCCTCCCATGGGACGGAGCACCCACCTCTCCATACTGTGGTCACCCACACCCACCACCTCGACCCCCCGGTCAGCTGTCACCAGGACCCACCGCCCCATGCCTGACTCAGCCATGAGGGAGTTTGGGCAGTGGGTGACACAACACCCGTGGACCGAGGTGCTGGATGAGGAGGACGTCCACTTAAAATGGCAAAACTACGTCGCCACTACTACAGCAGCCTTCCACCACTACTTCCCAGCCAAGAGCGTCACAACGCACCCGTCTGATGCTCCCTGGATGACGCCCCGCATTAAAAGACTCATGCGTCAGCGGACCTGGGCGTTCCACTCCTGCCCGGTCCTTTACAGGAAACTAAGAAACAGAGTAATCAGGGAGATTAAGAATGCAAAGGCAAGCTATTACCCAGACAAGATACACCACCTCAAGCTGACCAACAACAGACAGTGGTACGCTAAGATCAAAGCTTTGTGTGGCTTACAAAAGCACACTTCATCCCTTCCTTGCACCTCACACCTTCCTGCTAATCTCGCGGCTCAGGAGATGAACGATCACTTTGCTGCTATCTGTCAAACCTTTCCTCCCCTCCACACCACTCCGCTTCCTGCCTATCTGCCCGCTCCCTCCCCTCCACACACTGTCCAGGCGATGGATGTTTTTAAGAGAATACTTAAATTTAAACCAAGATCCACCACACCCACTGACCTTCCTATAAAAATTTACAAGGAATTTGCTGTAGAGCTAGCAACACCGCTATGCTCCATAATAAACGCCTCACTCTCCCAACACTCTTGCCCCGCGGACTGGAAGACATCTTATGTCACTCCCATCCCCAAAACTTCCAG
>NC_087165.1:13683511-13728511 GCF_035594125.1 Scylla paramamosain | reverse complement strand
GCGTTTTATCTTGCTTGAATACATTTACCAAGCTCTTGTGGAGATTAATGGATTATAGGGATTCTCAAGAGCGTTTTCATGATTCCAGTGACAGTTTACGAAGAATTCTTGATCACTAATAGAAAATAACCTATGAGACCATGACTAATCATCTCTCTGGCCTTTGAAAAGTCCACGTGAAAGTGCAAGTCGTTTTAAAATATGCGGCTCTGCAGGTCTTCACCACCAAGGGAAGAGTGGTCAAGACTGGCTAGCCACCCGCCCGTCTCACGTGCCAAATATTTCCGTGAGAGGAAGGATGTCAATACGAGTAGACCCAATCATTTCGGCATGGCCACTAAAAGATACGGTAACACATAAGCAAAACATTATTTCAAAATGTTATTGTATTTTTACTGTTATTTTATGACAAATTCTGTTGCGGATGTCCCAAAAGATTGATGAATAGAGAGTAAAAAAAGAAGAGAGTTAAAGAAGGAGGAGGAGGAGGAGGAGTAACAGGAGGAAGTAAAAAAGAATGAGAAGAATCAGATATAGAAAAAATTCGAAGACGACGACACAAACTTCTTCCACGCACCATAAAAGCGACTACATTTATAATTCCGCTAAATATAGAGATTGGCATTTTGTCTGACAAGTACGCGTATGTTTATAAAATTTCTAGTGAGAGACAAAAATAAAGCGACAACGCCGAGACAAGGGAAGAGTGTGGAGGCATTACGAAAGTGCCACGTGAGGGAACCGTGGGTGGCAGGGTTCTAGTGAATGAGAGGGAAAGTAGGAATGCTCAGAATATGAATGAATACAGAAAGGATAAAAAACTGAAGAAGAATATGTGAGAAAAGGGAAATTTTCAGGAAATTTTAAGTAGATGAATAATGAATGACATTCCGATTTTTCCATAATGTGTCCGGAAATCAATCTCTCTCTCTCTCTCTCTCTCTCTCTCTCTCTCTCTCTCTCTCTCTCTCTCTCTCTCTCTCTCTCTCTCTCTCTCTCTTGTCATATCTATTTGTCAGATCTCTATGCCATTATCAGGATCGGCTGCTTTTTCTTGCCATTGTAGGCACGGACACTTCTTTCCTCTGAGTTCCTCCCAGCACGACGTGAATACAATAAAAACCGCGTAGGTACGTGAGTCTTTGTATTAAAAATGATGGACTTTCAAAGCTCTGTCAGTCTGCGGAGCCACTGTACTGATCCACTGGCCTGAGAAAAAGAGCCCCTAACCTTGACTTATATACAAACACGTGCAAGAAGCTCTTCGTCAAAGTACTAACATACAAAACTGATGTACTAATCAATAAACTTCATAGTAAAATAAAAAAAAAAAGTGTGATGACATGACCGTAGTTGTATTTCATTGGAAACAAAGACATACTGTTCAACGTGTTGCCTACATAAAATACACATTAGGTAACTGAGACCAGGGACGGCCGTCAAGTCATTTCACTACCTGCGCCTGTTCTCTGACCCTTACTGTCCCTGGTGTACTGAGGGTTGATAGAATAAACAGGCCCTTATTCTGAAACGCTTCTGGTCCTTACGTCTACTCCACTCAAAAGGCTATAGTTGAAGCTACACGAGTTTTTAAGGGTGTTTTTAAGACAGGTGACAGATTGACGATATTTTTACAATATTAACAGGAGAAACAGTCTTGAGAACCTGGCTAATCATCTCTGTGGCCTTGGAAAACAGTTGTGGTGAGAGAGCAAAGCGTTTCTGAATACGGGCGAAAATTCCAACCAACATTATGTTTGGAGGCAGCTCTTGAATCTTCCTTTCTTGCCGCCAACTTGCGTGCTGATAATTTAACGAAGAGTTTCTTGGATGAACGTAGGAAAGTCCTACGTTTTCAGGCCAATGAGGCATCTGTTAGAAACCTCCTCCGCATAAAAATCCTACATTCTGTCTTGAAAGAAAAAAAAAGGAAAAAAGTAAGATATCTATACAGGAACCAGTAGAAAATAAGTCAAAGTACGAAAAGGAGGTTACACGCAATATATATATATATATATATATATATATATATATATATATATATATATATATATATATATATATATATATATATATATATATATATATATATATATATATATATATATATATATATATATACACCAAACAAGAAAGTGAAGCGGTATCAGCGTTCAGATCGTGTACTTCTTGACCCGTGTGGCTTCTCTGATGCTCTTCATTGTAGAGGGGAAGATCAAAAAAGGAATGGAAGAGATGAGGTTAGAGGAGTATTAAGTCACAAAGGCCTGTTGCATACGGGTGAAGACGGTAGAGAAAAAAAATCCTGCTCCTTTACTCCCCTCTTCCCTTTCTCCCTATCCCCCTTGCAGTCATAATTACATGTTAATGCAGACACAATCCTTTGTCATAACGTATGGTCTCTTGCCACCTGTGAATTATGCATTATGTTGATCAAAGGGAGGGAGGACGGAGAAGCTTCTCCCTCTCCATTTATAATTTTGTCTTCCTCCTCCATTTGCCCCTCTTCGCCTCTCCCCAAGTGGTTGTTGTTGTGTTAATTAGCCGCGACATAAACCGTTCTTGAAAAATGTGTGACCTGCCGCAGACTGACACCCCTTTTCTCTTTCCGTTTCTCTCACTTGTCACGTTCCCTTACCCCTCTTTCTTTCTTTCCCTTCCTTATTCCTTCGTTCGTTCTCTCTCTCTCTCTCTCTCTCTCTCTCTCTCTCTCTCTCTCTCTCTCTCTCTCTCTCTCTCTCTCTCTCTCTCTCTCTCTCTCTCTCCTTTCCTTGTGTCTTTCGGCTTGATGATGGTTATGTAAAGTTTAAGTAGAGGAGAAATTCAAACATAAGAGAAAAATCGCAATAAAATATACTAGAAAAAAAAAACAAGAGAATAAACAAAAGAATGCAAGTAGTGAATGATGACAAATAAAGGAAAAAAATAAGTACCTCTCTCTCCCCCCCCCAAAAAAAAAAAATGAGTGATGAAAAGAGTAGGGAAAAATAAAATAATAGAAGGAAAGAAGATGTGCTCATTCAACTACTCCCTCTAAATGGCCCTTTTTTTCTACAAGACTTAAGGAAGGTAGGGAAAAAAAACAGGAAAAGTGTACAGAAAATTTAGGAAAAGTATAGAAAAAAAGTACAGCAAGACAACACAAGTGAAGAGGAAGAGTTAAAATTGACTGGAGGACGTATATTGTATCCCCTAAAATTACTAGATCACATGGAGGGAACATTAAAGTACGAGTCACAGTGTAAGGGGAACTGGAGGTGAGAGGGAGAAGGAGAAGGACGAGGAAGCCAGACAGACCACTCAGCAGGAGCAGGACTGAGTAAAGTGATGAACGGTAAGAAGTTATATCAGGCAAATCTGGGCTTGGTAAGACCTCAGGGATTCGTCTCGCCGCCATCTCTTGACAAAAAAAGTGGCGCGCAACTCAACGAGATTATAACACACACACGCACGCACGAACGCACGCACGCACACACACACACACACACACGTGGCAAAAATAAATATTGAAGGTGGAATGACTCATGTGTGTGTGTGTGTGTGTGTGTGTGTGTGTGTGTGTGTGTGATATCTCCACCATCTCGTATACATTCAGTTGAGGTTTATCTACATTTATTCACTCCATTAGCTATTTATTTTTAAAGTTCATATCAAGGAATATGTAAAAAAAAAAAGAGAATATAAGGAGGAGTAATGGCAGCTACTCTGTATAGTCAAGAGGCGGTATGGCTTTCAGTGATGATAAAGGTACTAGAAATGAAGTACTAAGGAACAGTTGCAGGTATGCTCTTATTTGAGATGCAGGATAAGAATGCAGCCAGAGACGTGTGTAGGTGACTTGATGGAGATTGCTGAGTGTGTTGAAGTGGTCTGGTGTTGTAGAAAATATGGGGGAGGGAGTATGATGAAAAGTTTAGAGCTGACGATGAAAAACAGAAGGGAAGATTGAAAATGGAATGGAAGAAATGAGTTTAGAGAAGCACTGAGTCACAGAGGTCTGACCATCCAAGAAGGTGGAATGTGTGTGTGTGTGGGCCGGGGTGAGTTAGTTATTGAGGATACTAGCCATATAAATTACGTTTATGTACACCAAAGTAGTCATTGGTCTAGGAAATGGTTACTTGAACTTTATCCAGACAAAAGAAAATATTTTAAGATTAGAGAAGTAAAGATAAGGTTATAGGATAGAAATTATAGACTATCAGTTAACTATGGGTCACTAACCTGAAATCCTCGGGAACATAAAGACTTGTTCAGGAAAATACACATCTTCTCTAACGGACACAGCAGCCTCTGTTGCACACTCTCCGGGTTACTCCACACGTCTGCCAAGGATCCGGAGTCCCGACTCGTTCACTGTCTCGTCAGCAGCTGCAGTCTTCGCCTTGCTCGTGGTCGAAGCCAAGGAAGCAATAGTTAAAATTTCAGGATACTCGCTAATTTAATATTTCAAGATACTGTATCTGCTATTGTAATATATATATATATATATATATATATATATATATATATATATATATATATATATATATATATATATATATATATATATATATATATATATATATATATATATATATATATATATATATATATATCTAAGTCATTAATTTCCTAATATAAGATACTATACTAAACAGAGAATAAAAGCGATGTTTGAGGGTGTTTCAGAGGAAATTGGGAACAAGAAAGATTACTGAGTTACCCATCGATTACACCCGTTCTTTATGTTAACTTTGTTCGGACTTCAGGCTGCGGTACTATTGGGGAGTCGGAGCTTCAGGATTCAGGTTTCTCGCTGACTCTTGGCTCCCTGGTCGAGACTCATTGACGACACTACAGCCAATTAGCTTCTCAATGTGAATGACGACAACCATTGACGCTCTCCGTAGGAATGAGTTCCTCTTATGAGTAATTTCAGCTCCAAAATCATAGACAAATAAAGATATAAACGTCACGCCTATCTATCCAATAACTATTCCAGGATCGTTAGAATATACACCAATGAGCCGCTGTTGACCGCCTGCCCCTCGTTCCTCCACCGCAGCAAAGAGAGAAGTTATTGACTGCTCCTAGTATCATCTAAAGGAATGCACGACCTTCCAAACAAAGTACCACAAACTGAACAACTATTGTATCCAACACATTCCTCCTCCGTCAGACACCACTACGATATTCTCCTCACTAATATGGATAACTGTCATTACACAATATCACACTCACATCAGTAATCCTAATATACATAAAAGGAACCAACATATCCTTCAAACACTATGCTACCTAAGTTCCTCTCAGCCAAGCACCATTTACTTCAACACCACAACCATTACCAAGGAGGATACTGTCATTACACAATACAGCATTCACCACGAGTAATTCTTATCAATATAAGGGGAAGTAAGAAGTCTTATAAACCCACTATTATAGGTAAGTCCCTCCCATCACATCCGCAGGCATTAGAACCACGATTACTAACTATCTACCTCCTCTAAGTCCACAGTTAACACTCTCCATCTATAACACTGTCCTCCTATTCCATGTTACTTCTCTTTACCACCATCTTTACCTTTACCTGAGTGTCTGCTAGGTGACGTCAGCGACCATGGATATCTCTCATCTTCTCTCGCCTAAAAGTCTGACAAGATCCTCCAATGTGCTCTCACCTTCGAGCTGTTCCAGTATCACCTCCAAAAACTCGCTCCTCTGTCTTCCTCTTCCTCTCTCACTACCATCACCACCGCTATCACCACCACCTGTCACGTTATTTTTTTCCAGACATCACCGTCCCTTCACCTAATGACATTACTACTTAACATCAACATTCATCTCAGCAATTATAAAACTCGAGGAACTGAAAGATATAATTATCTACTTATCTATTCATTATTGTTTTTCAAAATTATATTCTATAGTTGGACCAGAGCCATATAAACCTTGAGGAGACGCCATAACAGTCAAAAGGTTAACTAGGACCCAGTGGCAGTAACTCAGCCAATAAAATTCCGAGAATGTACGTGAAAAGTATTATGGCTTAACACTGCGTGGGTGTGAACAGTAGGAGGATCTGGAGGGACGGATGACATTTCAGGGGTGGCTAGGATAACGATGCGTGGACGTTTGGGACTGTGTGTGTGTGTGTGTGTGTGTGTGTGTGTGTGTGTGTGTGTGTGTGTGTGTGTGGTCAAATTTGTCCCTAGCAATAGGGCGACACAAACACATCCACCCACACCTACCTACCTAAACATACACCCCACACCCACACCTACACCTACGCACACACACACACACACACACACACACACACGCAGATGTACACTTTCCACTCTGGACGATATATCTAATTTCATGCTCGTGTTATTATTATTATTTTTTTTACTTTTTATTATTAATTTTTCCTAATATCCTAAAGTTTTCTTGGAAAGAACGAAAGGACCAAAAAATCCCTCTCCTCTCCCACAGGGACACCAAAGAAGAGCGGCACTCAGTTTGATACACAAAAAATCCTTCAAGTGCCACAATACACCTGAGATAAGGCGACGAAGAGATGCTAAACAACTCGCCGAACATGACCGGCGATTGGTTAATCTTGCGAAGTGGCGGCGGCACCGAGGGCGGAGGCTGGTGGGTGTGCGCGGGGCTGGGTATATAAAGGAGCGCCTGGCCTGTTGCAGCACACACCGAACTCAGCCGCTTGTGGATCAAGGACAATACCGCACCGCCCTTTCCCCTGCCGCCGCCGCCGCCTGCGTGACAACCAGTAGCACCGCCACCTGCTCAACCCCCTTCACCACCACCATGAAAGTAGGTGCCAGGTGCTCTGCTTGTAGGCGAGTGACAGACTTTACGGACTTTGGGTCATTCTGCATTAAGTTTAGTTTTAGTTTCTTCAATGCACACTTCAAAGAGACGGGGCAGGTTGTGTGTCATGCGATGTGCAAGTAGATGCAAAGGGCAAAGGAAATGTATATCTAGGTTCAGATCATGGTTTGGATTTCATGGTGCAGTGAAGACTCAATCGAATTTTTCAATTTTCCTAACACTTTAAAAGGGAAAGATATATACATTTCCCCAGTACGTCTGACGTCAATCTGTCACACGGATCTTCTCTCACTTCACTAATTCCATGCAAACTAATGACAATCTACCTTGGCAGACAAGATCCTCTGAAATATTATATCTATAAAACGAACATAAAAAATCGATAATGCTTTTTTTATTCCACAGTCATTCTTGTCTTTTCAACCGCGTTTGAAATTATTTCACAAAAAGGAAAAAAAAAAAAACGTTCCGCCACACACCACCTTTATCCAGACAGACGCCTCACTCTATCTTTCCTTTAGCACTGATCCTTCTTTCTCTCCACAAAGCTCTCTATGTCTTCTTTTTTCGTTTTTCTCCCTTTATCTCCATACGATTCGTTCTTTTTCCAACACTACTCCTTTCTTTCTTTAGCCCATCACTCACGTCACCCTTGCTTTCAACACCACTACCTCAAACAACAACAACAAAAAGCTATCTCCATATACGTTCTCCAACATACACACACACACACATACACACACACACACACACACACACACACACACGCTTTGATTTTGGCTTCTTGTAACATGCTTTCCTTGCTTTCACCCAACACGTCTCTCTACCTGCCTTTCCATCAACACACACTTCGTGCCTGCTTGCCGTTTTTTTTATTTATTTTTTTTATTTCAGTAAGTTCAACGTAACGTAATTCTCACACAGCCTTTCACTCCTGGCCATACCTTATGAACCTTACTTCTCGAACCTTCAGCCAACGCCTCAACAGCCACATCAACACTGAACTGCACTGTAACAGCTTCTCACTCCTTTACGACACTACAGCCACTCATTTCAACGATACAAGTCTTCACATTTACATTACAGTCTTATGCTGCGTCATCGCTTACTATATATTTTTCACCCTCAGTACGTACCAGTCCTTAACTGCTTCATAGCTCGACACTGTCACCACACACTGGCTAACTTTCTTATCCTGACTTAACAATGCTGTACTTAAAATGGATAACTTATAACACTCAGTAATAGAGTAATACAGAATAATACAGTAACACAGAATAGCAAAAATAAAAAAAACTTGGTCACATTATATTGAACGACGAAAATCACACACACACACACACACACACACATCATTTTCTAATAACATTACCATTTGACTTGTTTTTTTTTTTTTTTTCCACCGTTTCCTCCTCCTCCTCCTCCTCCTCCCCCTCCTCCTTTTCCTCGTCCTCTTTCTTTCGCACCATATAAACGTGCTGGTACATTACTGAAATACATTAATCAGTCAGTTATCGTCTTCTTTTTCTTCTTCTTCTATTTAGTCCTAGCTCTTCTTCGTTTTCTTCTACCTAGTCCTAGCTTTTCTTCGTTTTCTTCTATTTCGTCCTGGCTCTTCTTCGTTTTCTTCTATTTCGTCCTAGCTCTTCTTCGTTTTCTTCTATTTCGTCCTAGCTCTTCGTTTTCTTCAACTTAGTCCTAGCTCTTCTTCGTTTTCTTCTATTTCGTCCTAGCTCTTCTTCGTTTTCTTCAACTTAGTCCTAGCTCTTCTTCGTTTTCTTCTATTTCGTCCTAGCTCTTCTTCGTTTTCTTCAACTTAGTCCTAGCTCTTCTTCGTTTTCTTCTATTTCGTCCTAGCTCTTCTTCGTTTTCTTCTACTTAGCCCTAGCTCTTCTTAGTTTTCTTCTTTTCTCTCTTCCCTTAAGCAGTCTCTTCCTCATTCTCGTACATAATTTCCCTTCTCTTTCCACACATCTGTCATAAGCCCTAAGCATCCGTGGAACCAGTGCACTAGTAAACTAAAGACAAATACCTCACCATAAACAAGTGCACATACTTTTCCAGTACATTCCGCCTTCTCTGTATCTCTGTATTTTTAAGTTCATCTAAGCGCGACCCATTCTTCTTCTCCTCCCTCAATCCCTGTACTCCTCGCCTTGTGAAATTAAAGTTTCATTTTCCAGAAGTTCATTAGAAGCGAAAAATAAACATTATGGAACAAAGGCTTGGGGCGCTCTGTATAGACAGGGTGGAGCCTTAAGCCAGACACGGTGACAGACCAGAGAGAGAGAGAGAGAGAGAGAGAGAGAGAGCTATTCATCATTGTTTTGGATGAGAGTGAACGAAAGTACTGTAAGTGGATCACAGAGAACAATGTATGGGCAAGGCTGAGACCCAACACACAGCACAACATATCTCCTTGCTCTAGTAGAGTGGCAGTAACAATAACCGCTCCCTGTCAACGCCAGTGTCATTATGTGGGTGCGTGGGTGTGTGTGTGTTTAAAGAGGATGTGTGTGTGTTTAAAGTGATAAGTAATTCATTGCCAGAAGGAGGATAAAAAGGACATCTATCTGTACTGATTACGGAAAAGTTGAGTAAGGCCACTTTTTTTCAGCTCTAATTGGCCTAAAAGTCTCGCATAAAATATTGACCGCATTTGTACAAGAAGGAAAAGATCGCATTTGTTCAAAGATATGTAAATATGACGAGGACTGTACAGGTTCATGGAATTTCTTTGCTTTGAAATAGTGAGCGCGTGGGGAGAGAGAGAGAGAGAGAGAGAGAGAGAGAGAGAGAGAGAGAGAGAGAGAGAGAGAGAGAGAGAGAGAGAGAGCCAAAGGTTGTGTGTGTGTGTGTGTGTGTGTGTGTGTGTGTGTGTGTGTGTGTGTGTGTGTGTGCGTACTCGTATGAATATATAAGCGTCGTCTTTTTTCAAGCATACGAGTAAACAACAAAGTTTGTCACGCGGCTTTATTTCGCCTCCTCACTCTCCTTAGCAATTTTTGGAAACAATATCCCCCAAGCCAGGGAATATAAACATTTACGCTGCCTTTCCATGTGTTTGTATAGGCCGAAAAGTAGAGGCATGTGTGGAGAATGTGAGATAAATTGTGTTCCAGTTAAGCGTAGGTATGATGTTAATCCTCCATATAAGTTTTTTTTTTTTTGAGTATATCACGTGTTACAAATGGCCAACTTAATATAACATAATATGGCGTCACCTTGATAATCAGATGTCAGTCGCTTTTAAAGACAGAAAATTACAAAAAAAAAAAGGGGGGGTCTTAGTTGTCTAGTACTATAGATTATATTTTATTCTTGCATCCATAAGTACGTATAAGTCTTACTATATAATTTCAAGGATTAAAATAGATGTACTTTAAACATACGATGAAAGAAAACGGGTTATCTTTCTCTCTCTCTCTCTCTCTCTCTCTCTCTCTCTCTCTCTCTCTCTCTCTCTCTCTCTCTCTCTCTCTCTCTCTCTCTCTCTCTCTCTCTCTCTCGTGTAATAAATGACAAGTCGGTGTCGTTTCCCTTCATCTCCTCCGTAGCAGAGTCGCCAGCCTGACAGCCCGAGACCTTAATTACTAAAGGGAACGCTGAGTAACTCTGACATGCACGTCTACAGAGATATACAGTACATGTGTGTGTGTGTATGTATGTGTGTAAATATAGTACTATGAGTGTCTTTATCTATTCTTCGCTTTTCCCTTATCCTTTTCCCCTCTCTCTTCCTCCGCCACTACCACCACTACCACCACGACCTCCTCCTCCATTTCCATCCCTACAAGCCTCACTTTCCTTCTCCTTCACCCTGCTGCTTACTCATCATCTCTCGGTCCCTTCCTTCCTCTCTCACACAACACGTTCTCCTCCCTCAGATGCCCCGTTCCTTCAGCCCAGCCCTCGTCCTCCTGGCCACCCTCATCGCCGTCGCCGCCTCCCAGGGCTTCTACTCTCAGCGGTATGGCAAGCGGGGTAGCGACACCAGGCAGGTTACAGGTCAGTATTGTGGCCAGTATTCAAAAACGCTTTACTCTTGCCCTACGACTATTTCCAAAAGGCCACAGAAATGGTTAACCGGGTTTCCACGAGTGTTTATCTTGTTAGTAATGTTGAAATTTTGTTAGTCTATCACTAGAATCATCCTTAAAAACCTGTCTCACTTTAGATAAAGCCTTTTGAAAGTAGTGAAAATGCGGCGCAGAAGTGTTTCAGAATATGGGTCCAAGCCCTTTGAGTTTCTTGCACCTGTTCCCTTTAAACATAAGATTTTATCTAACGCCCTCACATTTCTAAAGTAAATACTGACTGATATCTGTGTATGTTATTATGTTCTGCTGCGTATATTCTTCTCTGTCCTCACGCATGTTAGTATAATTCCCTTGAGTTTCTTACACCTGTTCCTCTAAAGCTTGAGATTTGATTAACACCCTCACGTTATATATATATATATATATATATATATATATATATATATATATATATATATATATATATATATATATATATATATATATATATATATATATATATATTATTTTTTTATGTCCTGTGTTATATTGTTTTATCCTTAAAGTCATTCAAGTTTCCTCTAACACTTGTACAATGCAGTTCCTACTTAATTTTTAGTTTTCTGTTGTGTGTATGTTGTTCTCTATACTGTGTCACGTTTCCTTTACTTCATGTTTTACAATAATCAAAGATAATGATAATTTTTCTTCCTCTAAAGATATCTTGTTAATGTTTCACTATCTTCATAAATGGAACCAGTTTTTCTACCTTGACCAGTTTACTTAGCTTGCTTCTGTCACTCATCCTCCCGAAATTATATAACGTAACCTCCATCTTGATAGGCAACCATTAATTTCAACTTTAATCCCTATGTAACTTTACCGTGTTATTAATTTCTCTACCTACTAGTTACCTTATTTTTTTTTCTCTTATCACTCACTTTCCACGAATTATATAATATCACTCACTCTCCACGAATTATACAATGTAATCTCCATTTTGTGAAGTCATCGATAATGACAACTTTCCTTCCTGTGTACTGTCACCCTTATGATGCTTCTCCACCTTTACACACGCTACTAACTCATCGACAGTGTCCAATAATTGGCGTCATTCAGTTCTTCTTAGTCATTCAGTCTTCTAAACTTCCACCCAAGTCTTGTCTCTAGTTGTGACGTCATTCTCCCAGTCATCTCTCTCATTATTGCTCGGCAGTTTAATGGTACAACATTTTTCTCTCTCAAGGCGCCAGAGACAGTGATTATGTACTGGGAATTTCTAAATTTAAGCAGCCAGCCAGTGTTATATTCTCATTTACGCAAAAATTGGGTTCTATTACTATCATTTGGGTTGTCATATGAACCAGAGGCGCAATATTATCTCCTTGCTGTGGGGTCAAAACATCAATTTTAGTCAACCACAGTATTAAAAATTCAACTATTATACCTTACTTATTTCTCGTATAATAATTCAAGCCAGTGCACCTGAAGCATTAAAAAAAAAAAAAACATAAATACACTTACAAGGAAACAGCAGATGGATTACGTTTGACACGAATCAAAAAATGCAATACATATACCCGGATTTTATTGTGTACGATATTGGCATCTTTTATGTGTACGTTCATCAGTTTTTACTTATTCATGGTATCTAACATGAGGGGAAAATACCAACGCATGATATAAATCTGTCCGTGATGGTCACAACTTGCACCAGCGGAAATGAAACATAACTAACAAAATAAATAAATGAATGAATAAATTAATAAAAAGGTGAGTGATATAAATAAATAAATAAATAGATAAATAAATAAATAAATAAATAAATGTGAGTGATGCACCAGGGGAAATGAACCATAAACTAACAAAATAAATAAGTAAATGAAGTGACAAATAAATAAACAAAATGGATAACCTAAATAAACAAATGTCTATAATGAAGAAGAAAAAGACGGGCACCTGGGCTTCTATTCCAAGGCACACACAGAGAAGCGAGACCCGGATATTAAATGGAAAAGAAAACATGAACAAACAGAAGAAGACTCTCTCTCTCTTTCTCTCACCCACCCCTCTCTCCTCCCCCTCACACACACACACACACACACACACACACACACACACACACACACACACACACACACACATACACTCACAACGTATACCTATCAATCCAATATTGGCCGTATGGAGCCTCCCCGCGTTCAGGCCTCGGCTCACGCTGTTAAGGCTGGGTTTGGCCTGGCGTAGACTCATAGACTGTCCCATTGCTACGTCCTAAAACGCCCACAGGCAACACCTTCACTGGGGATGGACTAATTAAGACCCAAACCCCATCAACTACTGACTCATGGTGTTGGAGTCTCGCTGGAAATTACCTTAGGAGAGGGAAAAGGAGGGTGAAAAAGACATTGCGGGTTGAGAGAGAGAGAGAGAGAGAGAGAGAGAGAGAGAGAGAGAGAGAGAGAGAGAGAGAGAGAGAGAGAGAGAGAGAGAGAGGAGTCTATTCTAAATTTCCTTGATTTCACGAGTTTATGTGACCCAGCTTTCATTTACATCAGCCAGTCACTAAGGAAAGTCATATTACCAAGACTGGATAAAAAACAATTTTCCGACTCCCATTGTTCTTCTTATTCTCTAATTCTGATTATTCACGCCTTGTTTCTTTTTCTTGTTACTTCTCATTATTCAGTGCTGGAGAGAAAGTTTGTGCGGCAAATCATCCTGTTCTTCCTTCTCCTCTCCTCCCCCTCCTCTTCTTTATCTCGAGGTTCTTCTGTTTCACTTGTTATTTCTTTCTTTTCCTCATCCTCCTTTTCTCCTCCATCATTTCGTCCTTCTCTACCTCTTTCTTTCTCCCCTCCTCCTCCTCTCACTACTTCTCCACTTCTCTTTCTCCTCCTCGTCAATATAAGGCGTTATTTCTCACCTTTCCTTCCTTTACCATTCATCTTCACTATTCCACATTTCTTACTTTAGATACTACAAGTTATAGCAAACAACCTTCTATGTAAGAAATAACAAACCTGATGCTGCATGTTCTTCCTTTGATTTCTTCTGTTTTGTTATCCCTCCTTACCTTCACACATTCCCTTCTACCTCGCTCACAGCTCCCTCCCCTCCTCCGCTTCCCCTTGCGTTGCCTTACGGTACCAAGAAACAATTGCTAACATAAAAAAAAAAAAAAAAAAATGCAACTCCTTACCTTAACTATACTGCTTCTCATTTTAACTCTCGTCCTTATCCTCTTATGTTCTCTCCTCGTCTTCCTTCTCTTTCGCATGCTGGTGCTTCTCCTTCCCTCACACCTGAGAAAACAGACACGTTACTGTACAGATTAGCCGCGGGCCGCCTCACCTGAGCTATCGAATTCTCTACACCGTGCGTCTTTCCCCATATTGTTATCGTTAAGGAGAGACTGCTCCTTATCTCGTGTGTGTGTGTGTGTGTGTGTGTGTGGAGCGAGGGAACGAACCAGTGAGAAGACAGGAATCGATGAAAAAAAGTGTTTTCGGCTACAATCATTCTCTCTCTCTCTCTCTCTCTCTCTCTCTCTCTCTCTCCTCACCCCATTCACCTTTACATACTGTACATACCTATCAGTAATTTTTTTTTTCCCTCGCCCGTTCCTTCACTCCCTCCCTTCTCCCCAATAACCCAGCCCACCATCGCTCCTCCTGCGTTAATGTCCCCGCGGCCACTGGGACGGCTAATTATCCTTCTTTCTCGGCGGGAACGTGACCCCTGAGAGTGTGAGTCCTCTCGGCGGGATTGTAAAATATACCTGCGTTTTATTTTAATCATGGCGTGTCCTCTTGTACCTCCTGGCTTACTCCTGCACAAGTGAGCGTCTGTTGAGCACTTAAAGGCGTGAAGCATAATGCATCCCCACTCCGAATCTGAAGAGGTGGAGTTAGAAAGTATGTGTGTGTGTGTGTGTGTGTGTGTGTGTGTGTGTGTTTGTGATTGTTTCTATTATTTTCATGTCACCTGCTGTGTCATTGGGTGTGTGGATGTGATGTGGATGGACACGTAGCCAGGATATATCAGTGTAGTTGGCGCTGGGTGGAGAGCTGTTAAGGAAAGTATACTATGTTTTCTCATATATGTAGAAAGGTTAAGAGAAAACTCGCACATTATTCCTGCTTCAGTCTCAACTTTCTTACCAATTTTCTCTCACAGTTAGGAATCTTATCTTTGTTTTCTTATTAGGAGTGAACACGTAGATTTTCTTAAGAGCGAGGAACTATCACGTGTACTAAGTTTTTCGTGCTGCCTTGTTTGCTTAACTTTTGCTGTGAAATAAGGACATATTAAGATACGTACATGTCCACAACTAATTACAACAGTTCAGCTCATTATCGCAGTAGTAACATTGACACATGGAAAACACGAAAAGTTTTGCCCTAAGTATGAGTATAGTTCGCGTGTCTAATAACGATGTCACCTGTGCGGCTTGCCTGTAGACACCTAACCTTTTCAAGTACCGCTCTGTCTCCCCATGTTGTTCCTTGCTGCTAATTAACCTCCGCCACAATGTTTCCTGAGGTAAAAGAAATTTCAGCCTGGCACTTGAGAACGAGTTATGCTGTTTATCCACAGTCACTCTAGATTACCTTGCTTGATAAAAAAAGATCTCTTTCCTCCCTCTAATGTTGGTGTCAGATCCACACTCATTCTCTTCTTGTTATCAGTTTAAAAAAAAGTAGATTATCTGATAATCCTATGTGTCTTTATCCTTTCTCTTCTCTTCTCCATCCTCCTCCTCCGCCACTTTCTCCTTTCCTCCACCACCTACTCCTCATCGCCCGGCTCCACGCCCTCCTCCTCCTACTCATCATCCTTGTTCCTGTTTTTGCTCCTACTCCTTCCATTCCTCCTCCTCTCCCGCTTTGTCTCCCTTTTATTATTACATATATATAATATATTATATATATATATATATATATATATATATATATATATATATATATATATATATATATATATATATATATATATATAATTTTTTTTTTAATTTTTTATTTATTCATTTTTTGTAAGCGATGCATATTAAAGGGAATTTCTCGCTTTCACGTACTGATTTTCCTTCACGCAGAGAGATCTGGCTTCTACGCCAACCGGTACGGCAGGTCCCAGGGAATTCCCGAGATTAAGGTGAGGTCATCCCGATTCGTGGGGGGCTCCCGGTACGGCAAGAGGTCCGGCGTCCCTGCCCTTGCTGAAGTGCCCCTCCCAGTTGTTGCCCCCGAGAGCGAGGAAGGCGAGGTTGGAGCGTCGCTTCTCCTCGGTGACTCCGTGGTCTGCCTTTTGGTCGATGTGCCTGATATCTACCGCTGCCTCAAGTAAGTCTGATGCTGCTTCTCTTTCTCCTCATCTTCTTACACTTCTTGGAGTAATTTTTTCTCTTTCCTTCCATTCCTCCCCCTCTCAAGTAAGTCTGCTGCTGCTCCTACATCACTTAAGCTTCTTTCAGTTTTTCTCTCACAACATCTTCCTTTTATTCCTCCTCAGCCTCCTCCAATGTCATATCGATGTGTTTGATATCTACCGCTGCTAATACACCACCTCCTCTTCCTACGCTTCGATCAGTTATTCTCTTTCTTGAAAATTTTCTTCTCTTTTCCGTTCTCCTCATCCTCCTTCTCCTAGATTATACGACATCGTTGTTGCAGTCATTCTATCAATTAGTCAACCAGTCCTTATCCATCTCCTTTTCTTTTCTGCTGACTCTTGCTCTTCCTCCTCTTTCTCCTAGTGCTTTTTTTTTTCATAATTTTGTGATGTGTGGCAACCATTCCCGCTCTTCTTCATACAGTTAATGTTCCCTCTCCTAACATTACTCACTCTCCTTTGTCGGATTATTTTGCACAGATTTTCCTTACCCATTCTCAAATTATCACCATTAGCAGCTCACCCACCACGAACCACCACCACCAGCAGCACCACTCCCAACATCCTATCCAAACAGTAGAGCAGTATCACCTTACTTGAGCTCTTACGTCATCAATATTTGCTTTCCCTTGTGACAGCACCACCTGCGCAACCACTTTCCCTTTTCTACCTTGAATTCCCTCACTTTTTATTCATCTCTGTTCTCTTCCAGGAAACTAAAATGCAGTAATTACCATACGCACTTATTCACTTCATCATTCCTTCACACCTTTCTCTTCCCAACCCACCCAAATCAAAGGTGATAGAATATTGTCACTAAAATGTTCTATGTCTCTTTCAAACAGAAAATCCGCATCTGAGGAATCCACGAACTAAAAACTTTTGGGATTTCATACGACGAAGGAGGAACAAGAAGAGAAGCACTGAGATGGAGGGAATGAAGCCGAAAGAATAAAGCAGAACTATCTTATTCCCGCACACACGCACACACACACATACACACATACACACGCACTCACACGCACACACACTTAGGGATCAAGAACTCTAGTTCTCCTACGTATAGCGAAGAAAACGTAATGTCAGCCGCGTAAATCAACAGTGCTTCTCAAAATACTACATACAAGAGACCAAGAGGAAGAAAAATAAGAGGGAAACACAGGAGAGCGCAAAATGAGATACGTAATTTGTAAATATCCATTATATACTTGAAAAAAAAAGACACTTCCTCCGAAATAAAACATTCCTCGATCCCCCACTCTTTTTGTTTACTTGCCTCACCCACCGCGATGCGAACGCCTGTCAGATGTTTTTTGCTGATTGTGTGAAAGTTGCTTGTTTATGTATCTACTGCTATTACCACTGCTTTCACTGTCACTGATGTTTTTACTACTAGTGCTAATGCTGCTGCTGCCACTACTACTACTACTACTACTACTACTACTACTACTACTACTGTTGCTATCACCACTTCCACCACCATAACAACAACCACCACCACAACCACAACCATATCCACTACTACTACTACTACTACTACTAATGCTGATGGGGCTAATGATACCACCACCATCACCACCACCACCACCACTACTACTACTACTATCACCACCACCATTTAGAAAAACTACCTAAAAAAAACAATCGCCCCAGAGTAAGTAATTTTCAGCATTAATTATTAGCATTAATTTCTCCTGTAATTCTTTAAGTCTATCTACGTATATACTTTTCTCTTTGTCCAACAGCTTAATGTTTCCCCATAGCGCCATAGTATTCCACCCAATGTGTCTTATTTCTAGTTTCTCTCCTTACCTCATCTCCTCCTTATGAGATTATTATCCGTCGAGTCCCAAAAATTGATGTACCTAATTCTGCTCCTTTTATCCCCTCGACATTGTATTCAGCTCTTCTATTGCTACCCAGAGAGTACATTTACATTCCAGATAATTGATATACGTTCTTAGGAGCGCTCTCTCTCTCTCTCTCTCTCTCTCTCTCTCTCTCTCTCTCTTTCTCTCTCTCTCTCTCTCTCTCTCTCTCTCTCTCTATATATATATATACACCCACACACCTCGATGAACCCATCTTCACCCACACCCACACACACACACACACACACACACACACACACACACACACACACTCACACACAACAGATACACAATTTCAAACCGGTCTGGATTTCAGATTATAGATTGTAATTCTTATTGCTCTTTAGGTTTAACTGGTGGGTAACTTTCTATCTGCAGTGTTAAGAAGTACATGGGTGTTATAGGGGTTCAGAAAGGGAGAGGGAATACAGCCTATCACTGTCTCTGAGCCAAGACCCGAAACTACAAAGGAATGATAAACAAAAAACAAAAATGACATTGCGTATCTCATCCCAAAGCGCCATGCTAATGTTGCTGGCTGCACAGTGACTTTCACTTGCAATACGCGAGAATGACGAGACAGTCTTGCCGCTTCATTCAATCTTCACAGCGTCATCTGGTGGAGGTGGGTAAAGTTACCTTTGTACCAAACAAAAGATAGTTTCACTGGTTCTCCAGAGGCCTAATCTTGTAGCCAGAACTGGTTCGGTGATACATCCTCCGGGTGGAGTTAAACTAGTATTTATGTAGTTATTTTTTCGTCACCAAGTAGTCAGCCTCCACTTTTATGCCACACGCCGCTATTGCTGCTCTCTCTTTTACTATCCTTCTTCCACTTTTATGCCACACGCCGCTATTGCTGCTCTCTCTTTTACTATCCTTCTGTCTACTTTTCCGGTTCTTCCTGTTCCATCTACAACTGTTCCCCAGCTTCTTCACGCCGTCCTCCTTATTTTTCTGTCGTCTTACATTACTATGAATAATAAATATCTAATTATCTAAAAATATAGCTCAGTAAAACAGTTAACCTAATCATAAGCTAACAGGCTTTGTTTGATTTCCTCTTTCTTTGTTCCTAATGTCCCTGGATTGCGCTTCCTTCCCATCATCAAGCACACATCAGACATGGGTGGATATTTTCTACTGTACTGCGTATTTCCTTGAGGCAAATTAAATGTTGCACATAAGATTACACAAATGAGGTACACTTATGTATATTTCACTCATTCTTCATTCTGAAAACAGTACATGTAATATACCTGTCTAAGATCTGTTCACCTGCCAAGAAAACAAACTTCAGAGAGAGAGAGAGAGAGAGAGAGAGAGAGAGAGAGAGAGAGAGAGAGAGAGAGAGAGAGAGAGAGAGAGAGAGAGAGAGAGAGAGAAATTTTTTGCAAGGTTTCATTCATTGCCATATCTGGTCACAACATACCCGGAGCTGCCAATAAAGTCTGAAAAGACGCGTGGTAGTGTTTGTAAACCACAGCAGTAAGGTAAGTCGTGACAATGAAAGAAATAACGATATAATAATTTCAGTTGCGATATTTAAAAAAAAAAATGTTTATGATTTACGCCAGCAGGGAGAAAGAGAATAAGCTATAACATACTAATAATGAATAAATAAGTTATTCTTACCTTATATCTAAAAGGAACTGAGTAGATATAGAGATGTGAACAGTATCACCCTGGCTTAGAGATTTTGTTGGCCTTCCTGCTCTGAGCGGTGGTGTCGCCACATGAACATCATAGCTCGGGCGTGAGACTGCGTGACTCTGGGCTGCAGCCCCTCTTGATGAAGGTGATTATGAGGCGTGATATTAGCGGTCCTTGGTCTTCCTGCAGAAAGTGGCCAGCGTCGGGAATCTGAGCCTCACAAGCTTGTGGCAGAACTCGCTGCAGCAGTGCCTTTCCCGGCAGAGTGAACAGCTCCCCGTCACTGTAGGCGATGAGAGCGGGGCCGCCCCACTTCAGGAGAAAAAGCGCAGCTTTCTGCATCTCGCGAGCCATTGGGTCATCCTTTGTCAGAGGGATCAAAAGCGGCCACCACGCGGGCCCTGCCTGGTACAGATATGAGGGGAAGGGAGCCCCATACCCATGGGAGATTGCGTCCCGCGGAGCCTTCGAGGCCACTCTGAACACAGTCTCCACGGATTGCTGTCGACCCAAACTTTGAACCAAACCACGGAACGCCAAGTAAGGGGCGTGCTCGCTTGCGCGGAAGAAGGAGCTGAATATGTCCCCCTGTGGCAGCCACGTGTTGAGCAGCACCACGCGGCGGAAGCGAGATGGGTCCCGGGCCATGGCGCTCACGCCCGTCGGGCCTCCGAGATCGTGTGCAATTAGTGTCACACCCTGCAAGAATGTCTCAAGCTGTAAATCAACATTGCCTCTCAAAAGCCTTCTACATTGAGTCTTACAGTGCACAGCCTTACCTATGATGCTGCGATGATCAAGAGTCTGGTCATAAAACTATCTCACAATACAGAGCATTGTTACTGAAATATTTCAATGATTTCTTTTGAATACACCTCTGTGCACTTTGAAACTTCTGCTCACCCTCACCTCACAAGGAGACACATCCACCCACCTTCAGGTCGAGCTCCTTCAGCAGCTGCAGGACCGTGGTTACGTGCATCTCATGGGAGTACTCATTGGGGTCTGTCAGTTTATCGGAACGCCCGAAACCGATGTGGTCAGGCGCTACGACACGGTAACCAGCGGCGAGGAGGCCCGGCACGACTTTGCGGTACAGGAAGGACCAGGAAGGCGTCCCGTGCAGCAACAAGAGGGTCTCGGGAGCGTCGTGAGGTCCTGCCGGATTGAAAGATGCACGGATTTAAGAGACTGGGGCGTCATGATCCACTATTGCTAAGACAACGAGGAAAACAAGAGGGACACACACACACGCACACTGGATTACCAAATATGAACATTTTCCAGAGAGAGAGAGAGAGAGAGAGAGAGAGAGAGAGAAAGAGAGAGAGAGAGTGGGGGGCGGGGGGGGGGGGCGGCAGAGAAATCAACGTGACAGCAAACCTTCGTCGATGTAGTGCACCCTGAGGGGCAGCGGGAGGCCGTGTATCCGCTGCAGGAGGTAGTGTGGCTCCCAAGGGTATCCGAGTTGAGACAGCTGGGCGAAGTGGTGATGGGGTGTCCTCACCACAGGAGGCTCGTGGGCAGCGACGCGGCCTCCCTTCCCCAGCAACACCGCCACCACCACCACTACCACGCTCAGGAATGTTCCACCCATCTGAAAGCCAATGGAGCTGATATAACACTTTTTTCCATGTAATAGTTAACGTTTGGTGCTAAACTGATGACGTCACATTCATAAATAAATGAATAGATAAAAAAAAAATAGTTGAAATATATCGTTCTTGCCTCTCAGGAGTGATGGAGACAGGCCAAGACAACATTAAAAGTGAGAATATGTGGTATTTCTCCTTTCCCTTCTGAAAAAAAAAGTGAATAAATAGGTGAATAAAACAGAGAAGGGAGTACAAACTGGAAGCCAGGTTACGTCTGGAAACATCCCGATGCTCCTCTCTGGAAGCAATTCAAGCCATTGGAAAGAAGAAAAAGAAAAAAAAAACACAGGCAGCGAGTTCCTGAGTTCTCTAGTAAATGGGATGAAGGACGAAAGACACCAATTAACTCCTGCGTGAGATGAACAGCATATGGGTGAGAGTAAAGAGAAAATCTTGTCCTAATGAGTCTCAGGTGTCATTGTTTGCTGCGGCGGATTCATCTTCAGTATCACATTCACATTTCTTCATTCAATATTCAGTGACAAAAACGCATTCTCTACCTACCTACTCCCCCTTCTTATCTACTCCCCTTAATCTCCGGCTGCTCTCTGGTTCTGTTATCACTTAATCTTGTGATAACCCACAGTATCTTATTCTCCTCCATGGTGATCTCTTCTTGTCTCTTATCTATCAGTTTGTGACAACGTGGTGTAATCTTGATATCTCGTTTCGTGTTTATATTCTTCATCATTAATTCTTCCTTCTAACTTTCTTCCTTCTTCATTTCTTGTTGTCTGATATTCTTCCTTCTTTGTTCGTGTTGCGTCTCTTCTTGTTGTGTCTTGCGTTACGACAGGATAGTTTAATTTATATGGACAAGAGTATTCAGTTTAAATTGATTGAGTATTAGCAGCACACGTTTTGAGGTAACACTTTTCTGTACAAGGTTAAATTTTACAAGACGTATTACATATTCTACCATAAATTAATCGTTTTGAGCGTTGAGAGAGAGAGAGAGAGAGAGAGAGAGAGAGAGAGAGAGAGAGAGAGAGAGAGAGAGAGAGAGAGAGAGAGAGAGAGAATGTGCGTCAACCTGAGACAAGCGACAGCAGCAGAGCGAGTACTACCTGAAGTCTGCACCCCGTGACCCCATTATGGTTCATTACCTCAAAAGTATATAATATTTACATACGTGTATTGGGAAGCAACTTTAATATGGATAACCTTATGCAAGAATCATCGTTAGTTATGCTTTACCATCCTGTAAGGCTTCTGAAACCATGTTATTGAGAGAGAGAGAGAGAGAGAGAGAGAGAGAGAGAGAGAGAGAGAGAGAGAGAGAGAGAGTAGGATGAGTAATCAGAGTGTACTACAGTCTACCTAACCGAAATGGGGGAAAATGGTTGAATAAATGAGAAAAGAGATACAAAGAGAACTGTTGGTCTGGTCAACTATGTGTGGAGAAACAATAGAAATGGAAGAAAACTCTCTCTCTCTCTCTCTCTCTCTCTCTCTCTCTCTCTCTCTCTCTCTCTCTCTCTCTCTCTCTCTCTCTCTCTCTCTCTCTCTCTTTTGACTGCTAGAAAACACGTATAGCACAAAACCATATACTACTATGCAGGAAACGTATGGATATCCGACTCTAAAATTAAATAGATAAATAAATAAATACCATAAAAAAATGAACAGTGGAAAACTCAAACCTCTTATTGTGGCAGTATATAAACCTAATCATATGGACCATAAACTTTTTAAGCACAGACGGTAAAGGATTATTTTATGTTGGAGGCATGAAGAGAAGGAGGAGGAGGAGGAGGAGGAGAGGAGGAAGAGGAAGAAGAAAAGAAGAAAAACCAAGTGTGGATGAGAGAACGATGAAAGAGAAGTGCATAAGAACAGGAGAGAGAGAGAGAGAGAGAGAGAGAGAGAGAGAGAGAGAGAGAGAGAGAGAGAGAGAGAGAGAGAGAGAGAGAGAGAGAGAGAGAGAAGAATAAAAACAAAATAAAGCAAACAATGAAGAGAAAATGAATTACTGTAATGCAAGAAAGAAGCGAGACGAACGAAAAAAGAAAATATGAAAATAAGTGCGGAGGAAGAAAATTAAAACGCGAGGAAGAGAAGAGAGAGAAAACGAGAGACCAAAGAAAAGCAAGGCGTGTATGGAGCACAAAAAAAGAGATGGGAGGAAGAGACGACAAGGAGTGTGGATGATTTCAATGACGTGGCGGGCAGTGTATTGGAGGACTGAGAGGAATATAAAGGAATATACCTATACTTTCTAATGGGTAGAGATTCACCGTTATTCTCACGCCACAGACTAGAGAATACCTGTGATAAATAGTGACAAAGAGGAGTAGGAGGAGGAGGGAAACAAGTACTAAGAAATAAACGATGTAAAAAGCGAAAATGTAAGAAAGGTCAGGTATTGGATGATTGGGAAAAATGAGAATAATTTAGTAAAAGTGAAGCAGTGAAGTAAAAGAGAAAATAGGGCCACTTTCTCCCGATTACGTGCAGCGGACCTCAAGAGCCATCTGGTACCATGACGGGTTCGCACGTGGGCGACACAAGAAAATGCGCGTGCCTCGTGTAACACCGGGAAATGGTAGCTTGTTAGTGCCGTAACCGCAGCTTGTCAGTGTCAGTTCCTGCTTCTATTTTCAGTCTTTTACTCTGCTTATCTAGAAACATGATCCACTCTTTATTATTACTATATTACACACACACACACACACACACACACACACATACTACACGGCCATATATACACGCATAAAAACACGTAAGTAAGCGCAAAGGAAAAATATAAAGTTCTCTGATAACTCGGATAAAATTATGGATAAGGAAGATAGGTTGATATAGAACGGTATGTCTTATACAGGAAACATCACTTGTACACCTGGTTTCTTGCACCCTCCTTTATTTTTAATGTTCTTATGCTCTTAGAATTATGCTTGTGACTGGTGTAGTAATAAAAGACTGAAATATGATGAACCACAGTTATCATAAATAGTTTTCCGATTAGATGTATTATTTAGCGAAACAACTTACCTAAAAATAAAAGATGCAACATTACCCAGCTGAAAGTAGCGCGAAAGTATGAGTTACGTATACCTTCCCAACTTTAATACTGACTAAACAACTTCAAAAATTTTTCCCGCCGTAAATATTCGGTGAAGTTAAACTAAAACATACTTATTTTTCTTGCTTCTGCTTAACATTAATTAATAATTGAAGAGAGCATAGAAACTGATGATGTGTGTATTTTTTTTTTTTTTTTTTTTTTGCGTATAAATAAATGTTGTAACCTTCGTAAAGTGAAACACTGAAGGTGAAAATAGATGCAGAACAACTAACATAAACAAACAAAATTTACTAATCAACAAACAATCAAAGAAACAAAATCTAACTATAATTAACTAATTAAACCATCCACAATCACATTAACTACAAATAAAATAATAAGCCATCTAAACGAAACGAAGCGAAACGAAACCACTTAAATTTTACTCACTTGTTCTTAAGTTCCTGCTTACTTCTGTTCCTGGCTGCAGTCTGGTCTTGCACGTGCGACTAACAGAGCGGCTGGAGCAGGAGTGGTATTGGCAGGCCTCTGGGAAACTAGTGAGCGTAGACACAAACATGCGCGCGCACATCATTTCCGTGCACAACTGAGTGTTTATGGTGGTGAGGGGATGATACTAACTTTCACCCATAAATTATTCCACCGGGTCTAGAATGTGAGAAGGAATGTGCCACAACCGTAACCGATCGGAACTGAGGGAAGAAGGCAGGACTGGGACAGTGACCTTGTACAGAAAGTAAGACGAACAAAATAAGGATTGGCCATATAGATATTACGTATTTTACAAAATGTTTAAACTAATTAGTCAAAGCAAAACTGGAGTGACAAATAATTATTGTAAACAGTGAAATATTGTCATCTCGTATAAATGCAGAGGAAAATAGATTTACTAATTTATGAAAGGAAAATGACATTGTGTATGAGTGAAACTTGAGTATCTCCTAAAACCAGGGACGAACATATGGTAGCACTCCATTACTTAGGTCAAAGCTTTAGTTTATAGATGTAACAAAGAAGGGAGTGAAGGTTATGATAGGATGTTCATTTTCTTTATGCCATTATTATCATTATTGCTACAATATATATATATATATATATATATATATATATATATATATATATATATATATATATATATATATATATATATATATATATATATATATATATATATATATACACGAGTATATATATATATATATATATATATATATATATATATATATATATATATATATATATATATATGTACAACGCCTTTCGTTCCCTTTTTTTGTTTTTGATCTCTCCATAGGTGGCGTCACGCGCGCCCCTTCACTCAGTCAGCGGCTGGCCTCTGGGCCGTTTAGGTTTACTTTGTACATGGCAGTTTGTTATTATACAGGGAGATATTTTACGCAGTGTTTGCTGTTATCTCTGGATTTGGACATTACCACATGTGCTACCTCAACCCTCTAACACAAGGCGAGGCGTGTGCGGCACCGCCCGAGGTGTTCCCGCGTATCCGCACGCTTCTGGGCAAAACTGTTTTTACTTAGGTGACAACGTAGCTTCTGACGTGTGTTGATTATAGTGGGTTTTTTTTCTTTCCCACTCCCAACTCTCTCTCTCTCTCTCTCTCTCTCTCTCTCTCTCTCTCTCTCTGGTTGTCTAAGTACAAACTAGAATGAAGTAGGTTTTCAATAATATCAAGGACAATGCATCGAGCAGCCTACTTTTGATGGTCTCAGCTGGTGATGCACATAACCTTCCCATCACAGAACACCTGATAATGTCCCTGAATCCAACACATGTATCGGTGCTAGATCCTGCTGTCATACTGCCACAATCATCTGTGCTAATAGTATCAATAATTTGCTTTGAAGAGTCGTCTATATAATTTTCAAGCTATCGCCTAAATACCTCAGTGTTATAAAAAATTAGTGTATGTTTCTGTTTTTCTCCTTTGTGTTTAGGGTCATTCGTCTCAACTTTGACTTAAACGTTTCGGTGCCTTACTTCGACCGCTTTTAACAGGCTCTGGTGGAAGTCAGTGGGCTTTTCAACATTCTTCTTATTATTCTACTGATAACAGAGATGCTGTGCAATAAAAACGAAAAAGCCTCCAAGACAGCTCAGTCAATCATCCCTTTAGCTTATGAAATTAATCTTGACGAGAAAGCGAAGCATTTGAGAATATGGTGTTTGTATTATGTAGGTAAGATTCGAAAAACTAGTCTGGTTAAATTTGGGTTACTCTTTTCCCCTGTAACAATTCTATTTATTTATATAGTTATTTATTTATTTATTTTTTTTAATGAGTTGTTTTGCAAGGCGAAAATACTTTTGGGCAAGTTCCAGTCTTTTCACGCTCCCCGTGTTGATAGTCGCCCGAAGTAATAAGAATTCTAACGACTCTGCTGTTATTTATGCACACGATAGCTTGATTTGTTTTTCTATCTTCATGTTCAATCATTATTATGATTTATCTTCACTTCTATAGTGGATGATGCATCGGGTAGCCATAGTAAAAATCTAAAAAAAAATTGTTTCTGCCAATCTTTAAGACGCGGTCGCACGAACACTTTTCCGGCAATATTAAGCCAGGAACACAAAGCCGGTTCGAATCAAGCAATAAATTCTTTGTTTTGGTCTTGACGATCGTGCGCGTTATAGGTGTAGAATATCTCATAATCGTGATCATCAGTCTGTACTTTCACTATATATTTATGTTCTTATGTACTGTGGAATCTCCGTGCAGCCTGCAACCTTCTAGCTAAGTCACCGCTAAAACGCTGTTCTTGTTAAACGCTTCACAGAAAACTAAAAATACATGAGTAACTATAAGACACTTAACCCAACAAGTAACAACGCTACGATGAACTATATATATAATCTTCGTAAATTTCGATATATTCTTTAGTATCAGTTTATTGTTCACACCCACCATATACCATTGCTCCCTCTCTCCCTCTCTCTCTCCTCTCCCTCCTCTTCCTCCCTCCCACCATAACCAAGGTACCCGAGGAAATCATCTTGATCTCATTTGCGCACAAGCAAGAACTAGACTTCCGGGAAGAAGAGTAAAAAGGTGACAAGGTGACACTCGTCTTCCTGCTTGGGGAAGGGAAGCACGTGGATGGCGTGGCTGGAATGCCCAGAACAGCATTTTCTTTTTACAGCGAAGTAGCATTACATGATTAATCGGGCACTAGCCCGCTGAGCCGAGGCTCCCTAGTGGACAGAGGAGTGATATACATATAAATTCGACTTATATTGAGGGCAGGAAAACAATATAAATCATATAGAACAGTAGAAAATGAATAATAATATTACACCATTTTTAGAGGCTAATGTCTTTAAGATAAGTTATGTTTGTAATAAGCTACATAATTCAAATATACAAAAAATACTAAAACTTTATTGCAGATCTCAGTTTTGACTTAGGAAAATTTCTTATATCATCAGGCAATATTTTCCATACTTTAGGACCAACACAGTGTATGGAAAATTTATACAAACTAGAACATAAGAACATAAGAAATAAGGGAAGCTGCAAGAAGCGACCAGGTTTACACGTGGCAGTCCCTGTATGAAACACACCTACCTATTTCCATCTGTAGGTGTGTTTCATACAGGGACTGCCACGTGTAAGCCTGGTCGCTTCTTGCAGCTTCCCTTATTTCTTATGTTCTTATGTTCTAGTTTGTATAAATTTTCCATACACTGTGTTGGTCCTAAAGTATGGAAAATATTGCCTGATGATATAAGAAATTTTCCTAAGTCAAAACTGAGATCTGCAATAAAGTTTTAGTATTTTTTGTATATTTGAATTATGTAGCTTATTACAAACATAACTTATCTTAAAGACATTAGCCTCTAAAAAATGGTGTAATATTATTATTCATTTTCTACTGTTCTATATGATTTATATTGTTGTCCTGCCCTCAATATAAGTCGAATTTATATGTATATCACTCCTCTGTCCACTAGGGAGCCTCGGCTCAGCGGGCTAGTGCCCGATTAATCATGTAATGCTACTTCGCTGTAAAAAGAAAATGCTGTTCTGGGCATAAACAATCAATCAAGCATTCCAGCCACGCCATCCACGTGCTTCCCTTCCCCAAGCAGGAAGACGAGTGTCACCTTGTCACCTTCTTACTCTTCTTCCCGGAAGTCTGCATTTCTTGTATACATATCTCCACTGTGGTTCGTTTCATAGAGTAAATAGGAAATCGTTATAAGAAGATAGTCATCTTGTAGAAGAAAGCAAAAAGACAAGAGACAAATCAATCTGCATATACAAGACAGATAATGATAATGATACGTACAACAACAACAACAACAACTACTACTACTACTACTACTACTACTATGATGATGATTATCTATCTACAAATGCATATATTTAACGCTTAATACTAAAGCACATCCATTAAGGGACTCACAACGCAGCACCTAACCACCTCAGAAAACACATACACGTATCAGAAGAAATATTACCACAGCAAGTCCAGACAACAGAAATTTAATATGCCATGGTTATATTAGAAACAACAAGTGCTCAGGGGCTGGTGGAGCAGGGGCATCTCAATACATTCGCCTTTGGAGAGTTCGTGTCCCGTGTCATGCAATCCTGGGGCACTTGCTATTACGCAAACTGTTGTCAGGTGCTTGATAAGATAGGTGAGCACAATGAAGAGATTCCTCCCTCACATACTGGTTACTAATCTTTCTCACACGGCGACAACTTAACCAAAACTGGTGTTATGCCATCTTTTATCTTGTTGTCTTGCGTAATCTTTAATGTATTCTTTCAGTTGTGCTTTGTATACCTATTAAATGCGTGGAGATGTCAAGTTGTAAAGTAATTTGTTTTCATGGGAATATTTCAACCGCAGCTGACTCACGCCTTAGTGCGCAATAGATTAATAAAACAGATCTCTCTCTCTCTCTCTCTCTCTCTCTCTCTCTCTCTCTCTCTCTCTCTGTTGCGGAAAGAGCCATTTCGTGGAATCTGACCAAGGGAAGAGGAAGAAGCTTCATTACTGAGAATGAAGATTCGGTACAACTTCTTTCTATCAATCATCACTGCAAGAGTAGCTACTTCTTAGATGATGGGATTTATCCTCTCTCTCTCTCTCTCTCTCTCTCTCTCTCTGTTGCGGAAAGAGCCATTTCGTGGAATCTGACCAGAGAGAGAGAGAGAGAGAGAGAGAGAGAGAGAGAGAGAGAGAGAGAGAGAGAGAGAGAGAGAGGATAAATCCCATCATCTAAGAAGTAGCTACTCTTGCAGTGATGATTGATAGAAAGAAGTTGTACCGAATCTTCATTCTCAGTAATGAAGCTTCTTCCTCTTCCCTTGCCGAGAAGTTTACAATGTGATTTTCGTGATTTTTTTTTTTTTTTTGTAGAAGAGACACCGGCCAAAGACAACAAAATCCAATAAAAAAAAAAAGGCCCACTGAGATGCCGGTCCCCGAATAGAGTCTAAAGCGGCAGTAAAAAAAATTGAATGATAAGTGTCTTGAAACCTCTCTCTTGAAGGAATTCAAGTCATAGGAAGGTGAAAATATAGTAACAAGCAGGGAGTTCCAGAGTTTACCAGAGAAAGGAATGAATGAGCAAGAATACTGTTAAACTCTTGCATTAGGGAAGTGGACAGAATAGGCGTGAGAGAAAGAAGAAAGTTTTGTGCAGTGAGACCGCGGGAGGTGGGGAGGCATGCAGTTAGCAAGATCAGAAGATCAGTTAGCATGAAAATAGCGGTAGAAGATAGCAAGAGATGCAACATTGTGACGATGAGACAGAGGCTGAAGACAATCATGATTTAATTCTTTATAATTATTTGATTACTTTGTATCGTGACAAGACTGTTTTATTCACAAACTTCTAATAATTTATGAATGCAATCAATCTACTCATTCTCTCTCTCTCTCTCTCTCTCTCATAATAGCACAAGACAAACTACCTTCGCACGTTTCCTATTACCAGTTCAAGACTCCGGGAATGTCCACAAATAGGCATAGTGGGTTTGACAGCTCCGGAATGGCAGGGGTTGCTTAATGAAACGGTTTAGAACCCTTCTCTCTCTCTCTCTCTCTCTCTCTCTCTCTCTCTCTCTCTCTACGCACACAAAAAATAATCAAGTCCGCCATGATAAAATCTGAAAGGCGTTTTTCCCATTTCTGCTTGGCAACGTTAAGCAGGAGGCGAAGAATTTACTTATATCGCAGTTTCATATCAATTTTGGATAGAGAGAGAGAGAGAGAGAGAGAGAGAGAGAGAGAGAGAGAGAGAGAGAGAGAGAGAGAGAGAGAGAGAGAGAGAGAGAGAGAGAGATAATGAGTAGATAGATTGCATGCTTTTATTAATAAATTATTAGAAGTTTGTGAATAAAACAGTCTTGTCACGATACAAAGTAATCAAATAATTATAGAGTTAAATCATGATATAGACAAGAGAGAGAACAAAGGTATACTAAGTAGGAAGTGAGGGATCGCCTTGCCTGGATGCCAGAGAGAGGATGCAGCAGGATTAGAGGGAGACCCTCAGAGACTCACTAACAAGCCTCAATTGGCGAGCCTATAGTGGTGAGACGCCTGACAAAAATTCTGATTTGCACAAGATGGGTTAAGGCTTAGAGTAGGAAGAAAGGGAGGAAAGGGAAGCCAACATGTAAAAGGGAAAAGATAATATTCTAATGAACTCAACGTCTAATATAATTTCAAATTGAACGAATGTATAAGGAAGCTACAGAAGGTGAAGTTGTACCCAAATACCTTCGTTGTTCGAAAAAAAAAAAAAAAAAAAACTTGGAGAACTCGAGTTCATGCGTCGCTCTCTCATTATCTCTTACAGATATTACGGTGGTTGATGTCGCTGCATACTAACATCATTTATCCCCTTATCGCAGCTCTTACATACTCTAATTTGTATCCTGCCCATCTCAGTAACGCAAAAATTATCCAGTGTTTTCATTCTTTGTTGATAGAAGATGGGTGGGAAGAGAGATACTGCGGAAAGAGGGAGGGTGTGGGCCCCATGTAAACTAATTTTAAGGGTGCGGGAGGGTACGTGTGGGTCAGTGCGGGTGTGGGGTGAAGTATGTGAGTGAGAGTGAGTGTGGTATTAAGCATGCGGGTGCGGGTCGGCTGAGAAACAAAAGAAAGATTCATACATCCACAATGCACTGCACAATCTGGCCTAAGCGTCACAATTTTACTGATAATCGTATTTTGTAATTTATTTCTAATATCATCACTGCTGACCGAATACTGATAACTTCTCACAGTGTATTTCCCCACTGTGATACTGAGATAACCTATTCCAGTGTTCCTTTAGTCAGGATAAGAGTGGTGCAGCAGTTGAGTGTGTGTTTGTTTTGGTGTCATGCAGTGATTACTTTTCAACGAAAATGTCACTATGTAACACGATTTTTGTCTTTGACAAGCAAGTGTTATTTTCCAACTTTTTTTCATTGCAAAACAATAGAAAATGTCCATTCTTCTTGTCAAACTTTGCTTTTGTGGCTTTTAGAATTATTTTTTTTGCCCCAAAATAGCAAAATATCACCATTTTTCCAGATGCTATCACAGAGAAATTCTTTGTTCTTGTCTTGATGAACTGAGCACATATGTAGCAGGATGCATCTGGAGAATGACTGCAGCCTCTTGATGCCATTTCACCTTTTGTGATGCATCTTCTCAGGCAGCCAAAGCAGAACTGACTGGTGGTATGCAAGCCTCTACTTTTATAGTCAAACAGTACTCTAGAGTATTCTTAGTCTTTCTAGAATGTGTTTCAGGATGTTCTCAATCTTTCTAGAATATTTTTCAACCTACTTTAGAATATTCTGAATCATTCTAGAAAATTCTTGCAGATTTTAGAAAATTCTTGATACTTTTACATATTTTTTCTGTATTTTCAGAAAGTTCTAGAATATCATGGAAATGTTTGCGTTGAATAGAATGTTACAAAATGTTCTAGAAACTTCTAAAAGTGCCTGGTAGAACATTCTGGAAGATCTGAGATTATTTCTGAAATATAAGCAAATTCTTCTAAACATGAAAAATTTCTTTCTAGATCTGGTCAGTTCAAGAATGATCTTATTAAAAGAAAAAACCTTTAGAACACTTTATATTCTTTCCTTCATTGTTTTAAATTATTTGCAACATTTCAAAATCAATTAGATAAGCAATTGAGATTTTGCAAAAGTCTTTTCCTGAGATGAAAACCAGTAGTAACTCATACTATAATGAAAAAGGCAAAAATGTAAATTCATTGTTCTAACCACAAAAGCAAAGTTTTGGGATCAAAATAACTTTTTTCTATTTTGTTTAGGTAGAAATAACTGGAAAAGTGAAATTTTGTTACATAGTGAATTCATTGGGAACATAAAGATGTACACCCAAATTTTTATCTTAGTTTACTCATGAAAAAAAAAAATCTTCTCCTCTCCTCCTCTCCTCAACAACAACAACAACAGCAACAGCAACAACAACAACAACAACAACAACAACAACAACAACTACAACTACTACTACTAATTTCTTTCTTTATTTCCTTCTTTCTTTCTTTATTTTCTTTATAAATTTTCTGCAGACACTATTATCTTATGGGACACCTTGCAGTAGGATCACTTCGGCAGTGGCCAATTACCAGTGTGTTGAGTTATCTCTGCACAGTGATAGGCTGCCAGCGGCGTGCTTTCATCGCCCCGCCTGGTATAAAATGGCAGACAGGAAAACATCCTTTAGTATTGTCACGCATCAGATTCAATAAACAGGCCAACTCCGCCTCCTCCTTCTCATTCACTCAAGGTATATTTAGATACAAGAAGACATATCACTTAAGGAAACGCCTAAATATAATAGCAAAACTTCTACCTTTGTAAGAGAACACGATCAGTTTATGGTAGCATTTCTCAGACTCTTGTTAAGCTTTCTCAGTTGATGTTTTACTTATGCACATCTTTCTATGAGACTCTCTTGGTTTACTTGATGTCCCAGATCTCTACAATGGCCGGCATCACCTCTCGCTTCATGGCCCGCACCCTCACCTCAATCCACACCACCCCAGTGCTACGCTCCTCCACCAAAACGATCTCAAGCTTCAAAAGACTACTGAACTTCGTCCAGCAAGAGAGGGTAAGATAGCTGCTTCCTCTTCAAAGGTTGAATACGGATAGTAAGTTCATGTACCAGTGCTTAAAGGTCTCTATTAACGAAGCAGATTATCTAGGCAAAGATCACGAAGTATATAATGAATAGGCGTTCACACTACAGAAACTGGTGCAGTGCTAGAAATCAATATTTTTTTTTATGTGTTACAGCAACAATAATGAATATCAAAACGTATTATCATTATAAGAAATAAGAAATGATTCAAGGCAAACATTTTTTATGTAAGAGGGGCTCTGGCCTAGGGCAACAAAAAGATGGAAAAAAAAAAAAAGCTCACTGAAGATGCCAGTCACAGATATCTGTGTTTAGGTGAGGAAAGATGAGATTTAATAAAGGAGAGCTAGTGTCCCTCATATTGAAAATTAGATCTAAGACTATGAACGTTTGAAAAATTATTGTATGACTAGCTCAAGAGATATCAAGATCAGGTCGATAACAGAAGAGCGATCCGACCTGGCGACATTTTTGATATCCACTCTCTCGGATGGAGACTCCAAGGCTGTGTTTTGCGTAGTCATTTTTATTTCTGAATTTTGGTTGAAAAAGTGAGGGTGTGTTTGATGCATGTGGTGCAGCGTGAGAAGGAAGAGAACAGGCCGTGACTACCCTCTTGTGTTGTGAGAGAGGGATATGTTCTGAGAGGTCATAGCTGGGTTAGAGGCAAGTTCACAGCACCTATCCATGTCAGTGTGTATGACACCTCTCTGAGAGTAGTTAATTACTATTTCGGCAAGTGTCTACTGACTCCCCCGGATATGTACCACTCAATCGTGTGTGACAAAATTCTCCATGAAACAACTTTTGCGATATTCCTTAACATTTCGATGTTAAATGATAAATTCTTCATCACAAAATACAGATGATCCCGAGGTCATTAAAGAACAAATTTTTGCATTTAAAGTAACCAAAACTAAGTTTTATCTTTCAGGTTTCTTGGTTAAAGTTTTGCGAAAAAACCCTTTTTCATTCTAAGTTTTCGACCATAAAATGAAAATTTTTACTGAAGGATAGTTTTCTTTTCTTATCTCGGGTAATTAACGCGACGCCTCGCGGTGTTAGGGATTGCAATTTAACATGAACACTATGAAAAGTTACACTTGGGTCAGATGAGAGATCTACAAGAAAACTATACTTTCAGATACAGGCAGAAGAAATGGAAGATATTGACTTTGTGAGGCATCATCTAGAAGTACTTTCCTTCTGGCACGATGAAGCGGAAAAAATGTCGCAGACGAAGCTAAGTCCATCCAGCCCGGAGCAGAACGTCCAAGGAGTTCTGAGAGAACAGATAGTGGAGCTTATGGAGCAGCTGATGGATGAGGGAGCAGTGGACGCTAGAACTGGCTAGCTGGGGAAACCTTGCCATTGAAAGACTATAATGGCTTCACCTCAACCCGCCCATTCCTATTCTCTCCCTTCCCCTCTGCTTAGGGTCGTTGTGTTGTCCTAACGATTATCAACTTTATCAACTTTTTACTTTAGTTTGGTATAATTCTCTTTGACAAGGGAGGAACGTGCTCCTGCTGACCAAGACATGCGTATGAGGCTAGATTAATTCCCCGAGCGGAGAGCGAGGGGCATCTAATTTTGTTACCGCACATCTCTAGGGCAACCCACCGCTCCGCCTGGACCCTGGAGGGTACAATGATGATTTGGCCAGGAGCACCTTTTCGTGTCCATCGCACATAAAAATTGCTATTTCAGTCTCGGAAACACCTCCCACTCCGTAACTTTTGACGGCGCATCTTTCTCATTTTATGACATTTCTGAGTCAGTCAGACCCACCGTTTTGCCGTATTTCGCATATTTCGATTTATCGGCATGTGAGCGAAGGTTTCTGTCTCGCAACTCGCACAACTATCCCCTCATCACTACAGATCGGGTTAGAGCGCGCAAAATGCACATATTATTAGCCATAACTCACTTCATAAACGGGTTAGCCAGTTTTGGTTGACACCATCAGACTCAGCACTGACTGTAGAATCAAGATGTAAAAGAAAAAAAAAAGAAAATGGTATTACGACGAGTTGAACTGTGAAGATGTAAAAAATATGTTTATAACATGTTTACTTACGCTCGCTGTTTTCAACAGTTAATCATTGAATGCTGAAATATATTAATACATTAAGTAGGAAAAACTCTTGTGAGCAAAACAGTGTGATCAGAATGCAGATAAAACTCCACATATTGAAAACACAGTCATTTATAGCAATACGAGTATGTCACTCGCTGCAACCATCACGCCGGTGCGACACTTGGCGTGGCGTGAGCAGGTGGCCTTCGTATGACGAGGTCTGCGACGCGCCTAAAAGTTAGAACCCCGCAGCCGCTGGGGGAAGGTCCTTTAAGTTGCTTCGCAGCTTAAAGCACTTATTACCTGGTTTTGTTCTCTTTGACACTGAAACAAAGCACAACGGTGGCGCAACCACACAGCTTGAGACAGTGTGAATAAATCATGGAAAAAATGGAATAAACTAGGTACTCTATCATTGAAAATGACAATAAAGCAATATATAATAGCTAATGTTTTTCAATCACTGTATTAAAAAAAAAAACTCTCCCATCTCCAAGAGAGAGAGAGAGAGAGAGAGAGAGAGAGAGAGAGAGAGAGAGAGAGAGAGAGAGAGAGAGAGAGAGAGAGAGAGAGAGAATCTTAATATCTTTGGTTAAGTCATGAACAAAATATAATGTCTAACTCTTGGAATCTTGAAATTACTACTTGTATTCGTTTATATTTACTTATATAACTTTGCTCTGAATGAATAATCCTTCTTAACTTGCCCTCAACGTGCCTCCCGCTTCCCGTGCTAACTAGCATTGTCTAATCAAACGTATGATGATAACATAAAGAGTGGGAAGTACAGTGACGCAATACTGATAACATTCTTTTTTTAGTATTGTGTTAGTATCTGGGTAAAGTCAGTATCGTAATGGAGCTGACACACACACACACACACACACACACACACACACACACACACACGTACACACACACTGTATGAAAAAGATTTCTCATAAGAAAACAAAATTTTAAGTAGTCTTATCTTCATATCTGTTGCGTCTCGTTCTATTATCGTCCTTCTTAAAACATGAGACTAGTTTTCTTAGATTTTCATAAAGCTTTCAAGTGTTTGTTATAAATAATCATATTGATCCCTTTCTTCTGAGTGTTTTTGAGTTTTTCTAGTGTTAGTTTTTTTTTATCAGTGTTCCTCTTCGTGGTGTGAGGGACACGTGGGTCGAGGTCTCAGCGGCAGGTTTGGTAAAGCACTGCCTACGTATCTCCTATTTCTATCTTCTGCGCATCTAATAGGAAGACTAAAAGGGAAGGAGGGATGGGACTAAACACCCCACTACTGTGTTTTTATTTCTACTGTGCGACTGATATTTTGTCTAGATTGTCTCCATTTAAGAAGGTGATCCTGACAGTTGGTTAGATAGATGATAGGTAGCTCAGAAATTATCATTACCATTATTAGTCCCCCATGAGGAAGCAACAAATGAAACTAGCCAGGAATAAACTTGCCCCCACAACACCTACGTCTCTCGTCACCTCCAACTCCACTATTATTATTATTATTATTATTATTATTATTATTATTATTATTATTATTATTATCATTATTATTTTCATCTCTTTATAACAATAAAAATAGTAACCTAACCTAACCTAACAACATGAACGCATTAAAAAACTGAGTGGATATAAAAAATGCAGAAAAAAGTTTACTTCATTAAAAGTATGGGATCACCTGAAGATCCGCCACCCCAGATTGTCTCACCTGAAGATCTGCCACCCCGAGTGCGGCTGGGGTGGCGGATCTTCAGGTGATCCGTGACCAATAATGATACTACTACTACTACTACTACTACTACTACTACTACTACTACTACTATCACTACTACTACTACTACTACTACTACTACTACTACTATTACTAATAACACTAGTACTACTACTACTAATAATTAGTAATTTTTCTGCTATAGAGGTCTCAACTTTTGCTAGATATTATCGACTCTATTGTGACCACTAAACCCCTATAATCGTTTTAGCGTTCCCAATAAACCAGTTATGCACGCATGATCTGGTAAGTTGTGGGAGGCCTGAATCGACTCGTGGCACCGGACGCATAGCTGATGCTACCAGCTGCCGCCACCATTACCACCACTCAAACAAGTTGTCGTGTTCTTATGCCTAAAAAAACTATCCACTGAAAAAGTAAACAAACATCCACTTTACTTCATAAGACTAAGGGGAGGCAACAACAATATAGCATTACACACTGTACACTGTAGAAGAACAAAACGGTGTTATGCATGATGGTGTAGCAACTCTGGTTTCCCGGCCCAGAGACGTCACGGGACTGAAAAGCTTGAATTGCCAAATCTTTTACTACACAATGTACACACCACGAATTCATGTCATATACTCACTACCAACTCCACGCACCTGCTGGGCTGAGAGACGCAGGTTTCGGTTAAGACTTCCCCAGTCCTGTTCCACCTTGACCACTAATTAACATTCAAGAAAGCACAACGTCTGGCGCACACACACACACACATACACGCACCACAACACACCAGAGCGTCACTAGCTGCTTAGAACACGGAAACTTCCTTGGTTTGGAGGTCCGGAGTAAGTCTCATTGTTTCAGCACCCTGTATCGGAGCAGTTGCGGTAGTACGGTACTTGGACGATATGTATTAGGGAAGCAAGATTCTCTCTAGCTTCCATAATACGTACAATAGGTCAAAGAAACAGGGGAAAAATGTGGAACGCACAGAAGAAATAGGCAAGAGTAGATCTTCGTACCAGCGAAGAAAAATGAAGTCCATCCTAATGAGGTGAAATTTTCCCCCTCCTTTTTTATTTATTTATTTTTTTTTTTTTCATTCTGTTGGAGAAACAATAATGAACACGTTTTATTTTAACTTATTTTATTTACAGTGCTCTATACTCGCACAGTGAACGCTTATGTGTTCCCTCTCCTATTAATGTTGATGATAATGATGATGATAATAATAATAATAATAATAATAATAATAATAATAATAATAATAATAATAATAATAATAATAATGAGGATAATGGTGATGATGATGATGATGATGATGGTGATGATGATGATGATCATGATGATCATGAGAGAGAGAGAGAGAGAGAGAGAGAGAGAGAGAGAGAGAGAGAGAGAGAGAGAGAGAGAGAGAGAGTTATAGAGAAAAAAAAAACTGGCCACAACAGACCTTGCGGTCCTCGCGAGAAGACCTGACCTACGACTACTAAGGTGACAGTAGAAGAAAAGGACAGCAAAGCAGAAGGCTGTCTCCCCAACCTCCATTCCCTCCGGTATAAGCCATACATGAAAACAGGTCGGAAATAAATACCTTACGGGGTTAGAGAAGAAAAAAAAAAAAAAAGAAACAAAGGAAATTTTATAGGAAAGGGAGAAAATAGATGAAATAAGGTGTTCCCATTTCCTGAAGGTACGGAAGTTAATTTCTAACAAACAAACGCTGTTACCTGTGGATCGGAGGCAAAATATTTATCAAGGCGATGTTTAAAAGTCTCTACGGTATCGCAGTCTATCACATCTCGAGGAAGTCCATTCCATAGGTTACTTACACGATGAAAAAAAAAAAAATGATTCATAAGAGTTGAAGGATTTCCCAATAATTCTGAAACCGTTTCCTCGCGTGTAATTTGAAAAATCTATCGTGAAATATTTACTGCAGTCCATATTATCAATGCCTTTGATGATTTTAAACACCTGTATTAAGTCACCTTTAGTCTTCTTTGTGTTAATGGGAATAAATTTACTTCTTTAAGAAGATATTCGAGAGAGAGAGAGAGAAAGAGAGAGAGAGAGAGAGAGAGAGAGAGAAGGGAGGGGGGAAGTTGCAAAACGAGCATGGCGGTGACAACAGGGTGAAGGAGGGAATCATGCCTCCCGCTGCTCACCACCTGTCTCAAGATCGATAAGATCTTCGCCTCCCGGACTGAATAGCGACAAATATAAGTATTCATGTTCTGATCTCACCTGCAGCAAAAGTCGTCATCGATGTGTGTGTGTGTGTGTGTGTGTGTTGGTACATTATTATTTTGGTATTAGAGTTCAAATAAATACCATAAATCTCTAATCTTACATTCAGTAGTACGGAGACGTATCTACTAATGAACGTCCATTTCAAAACTTTTAACCATGAACCAAGAACACTGTCTAGCAACCTTGCGTTCCAAGATCATGGACAACACTCACTCACGCATCACGTGCTGCATGACCCTCATTATACATTCGCACATAATTCCTGACCTTTCCTAACATCACCTTAGCCTACACGAGATATCTTTTCTTCGATCTTTGCTCTCTACGACTCAAATATATGTCGTATAAGTAAGTGAACTATATAAGTGATTGTCAAAATTTCAAGGGCATTTAGGACACGTGGAATTATCAGCAACCTCCTCTCCATTCCCCCCCCCGCTAACTCTCACCGAGTTATCGCTGCTCGCTGATTGGCTGATGTCGTTGTCGCATCATCCCATCTTCGCCTATAAAGAAGAAGGGACGGCGTGGACACTCACACTCAACTGAGTAAGCAAAACACCCCTGCAGCTCCACCTTCTCCTGGTGTTCACTCAATCACGGTAAGTTTTGATTATTAAAAGGAATAAGTCTGAAATATCTTGGTTGCTAAGACTTGTGAAAGAGTATTGTATAAGTTCTCTCAATGAGGAACTTCTTTAACTTTTCATGTATTCAGTGTTTCATTAGACTCATTTGGGTTTTCTTGCTTCTCAGATCTCTGCAATGGCCGGCATCACCTCCCGCTTCGTCGCCCGCACCCTCACCTCCATCCATACCACCCCAGCTCTGCGCTCCTCCACCAGGGCGATCTCGAGCTTCAAAGGGCTACAGAGCCTTGCCCAGCCAGGAAGGGTAAGTTACTGAATGCTTCTTTCACAGAAGTTAAGTACAAATAGCATAAGCGATAAAGGGAGAGACTTTAAGAACGAAACGATGTCAGTTAAAAATATAAATCATTGGTAGAATCGTAATTAAACCAAACGTTGTTAATAAATGAAAGAATAAAAACACTAAGTCAAGTCAAATGTGAGTCTAGCGAGATACCTGTTTCTTCTTCTCAGCTTAAATCCCTGTTCGAGGTTACTGTTTTAATGAGCCTTTTTTTTTTTTTTTTATGTGTTTCTGTCCTGTGCCATTCTTCCGTCTATTCTTTTTGTCTCTCATGTCTTCTTTAATTCAGTCTTTCCACCTTATCTTTAGAATATATATATATATTTTTTTTCCAGGTTCCGTCAGAGGAAGTGGAGGAGGTTGGCTTCGTGAGGCAACACCTGAATGCACTTTCCTTCTGGCACGAAGAGTCAGAGAAAATGTTGCAGATGAGGCTCACTCCAGACAGTGAGACCAACACCATCCAGGAGAAGCTGAGGGAAGAAGTGGTGGAGCTTCTGGAGGAGATGGTGGACACTAGTGTGATGGACGCCCGCACCGGCTGGCTCTCTGAGTCTCACCGATGAAGGGCAATTCTTGAAGCTTCGTCCCAGCCATCCCCTCTCGTCCCAGTTTACTGTCCCCTCCCCATCTCCTTTTTGTTCAGTGCCGTCCTGTATAGTCCTGACTATCGGAGTTTTCTTTTTCCATGTTATTTCTGTTATTCGTAATCGACAAAGGAGCAAAGTGCTCCTGCTAACCAATATATATATAAATATATATATATATATATATATATATATATATATATATATATATATATATATATATATATATATATATATATATATATATATTTTTTTTTTTATAACTTTTGACAAGTTTGAGACAAGATACGGCCGTGGCGCAATCATCTAATCTGCGTGAAGACAAATGTTTGTAGAACTTGAAGTGAAAATGATGGACTGAATTGTGATGACAATAAAATGATTTTTTTTACCTCTCATTTTTTCTTAATGCATTTTTTCTTAATGCATTATCCTTCTATTCTCGAGATCCTCCTCCAAACAAACACACACACACACACACACACACACACACACACACACACACACACACACACACACCCACACACAGACACGTTTCTTTTCGTGTTTCAATGACAGAGAGTGTAGTTACATTTTGCTAAGTAAAGACAATCTCTTTACACTACATACACTACAAACATCAACCCACTCTTACCACTTAAATTATAGCTACAGTATGGTAGCTAAAGAAGGGAAAAAGCCTCGGAGGACTAATACTGTAGAGACCCAAGGTGTTTTGGTAACTCCTCTCACTTCTTTTATATTAATTAACTCCTGTAGTATTTGTGGTCCTACATCTAACTTCCAATCTGTGAAATGATCACCTCATCTCCTCAAACATCACCGTTTCTAACTTTCCATGACTCTAGAATTGGGTAGAGTAAATCTTGTGTTGTTGAATGGCTCGAAAACCCATTTCCTTCATCGATTCACTCGCTACAACCTTTCAGACAAGTATTCTCTCTTCCTCAGTGACAGTCAGCTTTCCCCCTTGGACTCTCCTTCACTGAAAATCTCATCTGAAAAATCCACACCTCTTCTCTTACTAAAGCAGCTTCCATGAAATATGTTCTGTGTCACCTGCACCAGTACGTTTCCTCCCCACATTTTTTTATTTTTTTCATGTAGGAGGGACATCAGCCAAGGGCAACAAAAATCCAATAGAAAAAAATAAAAAAAGCCAACTGAGATGCCGGTCCCCCGAATAGGGTCCGAAGTGGTAGTCAAAAATTGAAGGATAAATGTCTTGAAACCTCCCTCGTGAAGAAATTCAAATCATAGGAAGGTGGAAATACAGAAGCAGGCAGGGAGTTCCAGAGTTTACCAGAGAAAGGGATGAATAAGTGAGAATACTGTTAAACTCTTGCATTAGAGAGGTAGACAGAAGAGGGGTGAGAGAAAGAAGAAAGTCTTGTGCAGCGAGACCGCGAGAGGAAGGGAGGCATCCAAGGAGCAAGATCAGAAGAGCAGCTAGCATGAAAATAGCGATAGAATATAGCAAAAGATGCAAGATTGCGGAGATAAAAAAGAGACTGAAGGCATTCAGTTAGAGGAGAGGAGTTGATGAGACGAAAAGCTTTTGATTCCACCCTGTCTAGAAGAGCGGTATGAGAGGAACCCCCCCAAGACATGTGAAGTGACATGTACTCCATTCATGGAGGCATAAGGCTCCTGCACAAAGTTAACAGCTGGAAGGATAAGAATAACTGGCAGAGACGTCTCAGAACGTTTAACTTCATAGAAGCTGCTGTAGCTAGAGATGAGACGTGAAGTTTTCAGTTTAAATTATAAGAAAGGACAGATCAAGGATGTTCAGTGTAGAAGAGGGGGACAGTTGAGTGTCATTGAAGAAGAGGGGATAGTTGTCTCGAAGTTTGTGTCGAGTTGATAGATGGGGGAATTGAGTTTTTGAGGCATTGAACAATATTAAGTTTGTTCTGCCCCAATCATAAATTTTAGAGAGATCAGAAGTCAGGCGTTCCATGGCTTCCCTGCGTGAACTGTTTACTTCCTGAAGGGTTGGACGTCTAAGAAAAGACGTGGAAAAGTGCAGGGTGGTATCATCAGCGTAGAGTGGATAGGACAAGAAGTTTGGTTTAGAAGATCATTGATGAATAATAGGAAGGGAGTGGGTGACAGGACAGAACCCTGAGGAGCACCACTGTTAATAGATTTAGGAAAAGAACAGTGACCGTCTACCACAGCAACAGTAGAACGGTCAGAAAGGAAACTTGAGGTAAAGTAACAGAGAGAAGGACAGAAGCTGCAGGAGGGTAGTTTGGAAATCAAAGCTTTGTGCCAGGCTCTGTCAAGAGCTTTTGATATGTCTAAGGCAACAGTAGTTTCACCAAAATCTCTAAAAGAGGATGTACCAAGACTCAGTAAGGAAAGCTAGAAGATCACCAGTAGAGCGGCCTTGACGGAACCCATACTGGCGATCAGATAGAAGGGATTCGATCAATAGGACAAGATACAGATATAAGATTGTGATCGGAAGAGCTCAACGAAGATAGGGTAGCAGCATAAGCAGAAGGATTAGAGTTTAGGAAAAGGTCAAGAATGTTGGGCGTATCTCCATGACGGTCAGGAATACGACTAGGATGTAGCATCACTTGCTTTAGGTCGTGGAGGATAGCAAAGTTAAAGGTTAGTTCACCAGGATGGTCAGTGAAGGGAGAGGAAAGCCAAAGTTGGTGGTGAACATTGAAGTCTCCAAGAATGGAGATCTCCGCAAAAGGGAAGAGAGTCAGAATGTGCTCCACTTTGGAAGTTAAATCGTCAAGAATTTCTTATAGTCAGAGGAGTTAGGTGAGAGATATACAGCACTGATAAATTTAGTTTGAGAGTGACTCTGTAGTCGTAGCCAGATGGTGGAAAACTCGAAAGATTCAAGAGAGTAGGCACGAGAGCAGGTTACGTCGTTGCGCACATAGACGCAACATCCAGCTTTGGACTGAAAATGAGGATAGAGAAAGTAGGAGGGAACAGAAAAGGGGCTACGGTCAGTTGCCTCAGACACCTGTGTTTCAGTGAGGAAAGAAAGATGGAGTTTAGTAGAGGAGAGGTGGTTTTCTTCAGATTGAAAATTAGATCTAAGACCGTGAATGTTACAGAAGTTAATGAAGAAAAAGTTGAGAGTGGTGTCAAGACACTTAGGGTCGATACCAGAAAAGCAGTCCGACCTGGGGACATTAATTCTGTGGTCCCCTCCCCAGATGGGGACTCCGAGGCTGGTGTAGGAGCCGCCATGATAATTTTGAATTTTGAGTGAAGTGTGTGTGTGTAATTAGGTGCTTGTACTTTGTGTGAATCAAGAGAGTTGTCTTTAGAGGGCAGGCTGTGACTGCCCTCTTCTGTTGTGAGACACAAAGGGAAACGTTCACTTTGGTCACAACTGGGTTTAATGATAAGTTCACAGCACCCCCTGATCCAGTGCTTTAGACCTCACTGGGAGTAATTATCGTTTCGGTAGGTGCCTAAAGTTGCTTACTCAGTGTGCTCTATATTTGGAATACTGCCTCCATGTGGAGGTTCAGCTCACACAGCCCATCTAAACAGAGTGGAGTCAAGTGTCTCACCTCGTCGATTCCTTTCCTCTAACAGTCTGTCTTGATTCTTTGGCTTTTCTCTCATGTTCATGGTTACTGTTCTCCCGAACTTGCTGACTGCATACCACGCACCCTCTCTCGTGGCCTCGTTGCACAAGACTTTCTCGTGTCTCGAATACAGAATAGATTCGTAAATTTGCTTTATCTGATGACTCAAGAAACTGAAACATCCTTCCTTACCTGTTCGTCACACTTGTTACCTACAAGCACAAAACAAAAATGAATAAAAAAAAAAAATTCTCTCTCTCT
>NC_087165.1:13646011-13681011 GCF_035594125.1 Scylla paramamosain | reverse complement strand
CGGTTGGGTGCTCATGAGGTTCCTGGGAGTGTGACGAGCGGGACGTGACTCTGAGAACCAAGGCAAGGCGCGCCACCATAGCCCGGGACGCAGCAGCGATATGGATTGCCTGCAGTGGAAACTTACTTCAGAAAAATAAAGGTGCATTGAGATCAGCATAGTAAGTGCAACGAAAAACACTCCCGATCCTTGAGGAGTACCATACGCTACTCACCATTGATGAGTTAAGTTGAGGGAAGCATGGGGATTGATGTTCACTCGTTCGTAGCTGACAGACTACTGAGGACCAAAGCAACATATGACTGCTCTCTTTATCTCCCCCCTTGCTTGGTCTCCTCTACTCCTCCTACTTCTTTACATATTTGTTTCTCCGTGACGCCTCACAATTCTCTTTTCATATTTCATTCGGCGTTATGCGGGTTTTGACGTTGGTCTTTTTTTTTTCTCTTTCTTATCATTCTTCCGTCATTATTTAGAACATTGACTTTTGACATTTTTTCATAACCAATATACGAATAATACAATACAGGATTTAGTTTTTATGTTAATGGCTAGCTTTCTGAAACTGGAGCGTTTTAGGCAATGCAGAAACTTATTGTATAAAATTTTTTTTTCTTTTTATGTAGGAGGGACACTGGCCAAAGGCAACAAAAATCCAATAAAAAATAAAAAAAACCCCACTGAGATGTCAGTCCCAGAAAAGGGTCCAAAGCGGTAGTCATAAATTGAAGGATTAGTGTCTTGAAACCTCCCTCTTGAAGGAATTCAAGTCATAGGAAGGTGTAAATACAGAAGCTGGCAGGTTGTTCCAGAGTTCACCAGAGAAAGGGATGAATGATTGAGAATACTTGTTAACTCTTGCATTAGAGAGGTGGACAGAATAGGAGTGAGAGAAAGAAGAAAGTCATGTGCAGCGATGCCGCGGGAGGAAGGGAGGCATGCAGATAGCAAGATCAGAAGAGCAGTTAGCATGAAAATAGCGGTAGAAGACAGCTAAAGATGCAACATTGCGGCGATGAGAGAGAGAGGCTAAAGACAGTCAGTTAGAGGAGAGGAGTTGGTGAGACGAAAAGCTTTTAATTCCACCCTGTCTAGAAGAGCGTTATGAGTGCAATCCCCCCAGACATGTGAAGCATACTCCATACTTGGACGGATATGGCCCTTGTACAGAGTTAGCAGCTGGCGGGGGGAGGGAAACTGGCGGAGACGTCTCAGAACGCCTAACTTCATAGAAGCTGTTTTAGGTAGAGAGATGTGAAGTTTCCAGTTCAGATTATAAGTAAAGGACAGACCGAGGATGTTCAGTTTAGTGTTAAGTGTATAGATATAGTACTAAAAATACACAAAATTATATAGACAGAGGTACAGGGCTACATAGAGTCAACGAATACACAAATACCTCATTGCAACCTGAAGCACGACCTTGACATCTGGAGTGGTGATGATATGACGATAGTGTATTAGAAGTGGCTACAGTGGTGGTGGTGGTAGTGATCCTGCGGTGATGCTGATTTTATTGGTGATAAAAAAGTAGTAAAGATGGTGGTGATGGTGAGAGCTTTTATTTGAAAGGTCATATTCAATAGAGTGTGAGATCTGTGTTCCTTAGGCCTACACGTTATCATATGTTATCGACCATGCTGTAAGATGTTGAGTTCCTCGAAAAATTGGATCACAGTGTTGCTATAATGAAATAGAAATGAATGAATAATTTTGCAGTTGCACAAGAAATACCAGAAAATAGTTTTTATTATAAATATGAAAAAAACGAGTTATATTCAACTATTGCATATACTTTATGGAATAAAAAAAAATCATAAATGTATCTGTGTAGGGCAAAAATTAGTACAAATCAAGTTCTTGAAAAATAAATTAAAAGAATAGTGATGGACTGGATTATTTCTAGCAAAGATATCAATGTTATGAAATGTAATCTATTATAACAAAAGAGATAAATTTACAATAAGTACATTAAATCATCTGATATGTGGATCAGAACAAAAATGTCATAGTGCTCGAAGGAAAACGGAGAGAGCAGTGTTTGATATATCATAGATAAGAAGAGAAGAAAGTGGATTTTTGTGTGTGCGTGTGTTTGGGTGTGGGGCAGGTATGGTCTGAAAATTAATATTAAAAATATATGGAAAGAAAAAAAAAATAGACGTATTTAGAAAGATATCAGGATGCTCAACAGAAGAATTACAGCAATAACTAAAAGATGCAAGGAAAATTTATGTATTGCTATTAGAAAGAAACAATACTAATTAACTCATACACTTTAAAAATGAAGCGTGTGTGTGTGTGTGTGTGTGTGTGTGTGTGTGTGTGTGTGTGTGTGTGTGTGTGTGTGTGTGTGTGTGTGTGTGTGTGTGTGTGTGTGTGTGCGTGTTTAAGCATTAGGAGGAAAAACAGTATTAATACTAATATAATCGCAAAACTTTAATTTACTTTTTCTTACTTTACAAACCAATCAGTGTAAGAGCCACCATGAACGCTTTTTTGGAAATTACTCAAGGAACAACTTCAGATGTGGTGTGTTAGCAAATTTCCAATTATCACAAGATATTTTTAAGTAGATGTATTTAGTAAGTGGCCCACTCTAGAAAAAAAAAAAAAAAACACTTTAACAATACATAAAAACGAGGCGCCTGGGAAGTCCTCTGTAGTGCGTGTGTGCTTGTGTGCACATAGATCAATGGACCTCGTATCTAATCTACGGTCACTCCTTGGACTGCCTCGGTAACCAGTATTATCTAGACTACTTTATGGTAAAGGGACCTACGTACCAATCACTACACCAGGTTTTCAACTTAATGCGTAGTCTCCGTATATTATTTACACACGCAGGGAGTCTACCACGTCTGTGCTCCTGCAGTTGTGTGCATAGTAAAAAATTGTGTGGTCATTTTGCCGTAAGACTTCAAATAATGTATTTTTAGAGTACTGCTTTTATTTCTAAGATCTATATTGAGAGAGAGAGAGAGAGAGAGAGAGAGAGAGAGAGAGAGAGAGAGAGAGAGAGAGAGAGAGAGAGAGAGAGAGAGAGAGAGAAAGCCGGATCTAAAAATAACGTTTGGACATTCAGCGGGGTGACCTTTTCATCGTAACTTGAAGACTAGTTGTAATTCCTAAGTATTTTCACCTTGTCAATACTGGAAAACGTGGATTGGGTGAGCGAGAGAGTGAGGTTAATGAACATGAATTATGTACCAGAACAATTAACCTCGTTTGTCTAGCTGATAACGACTCTCACCCCTAATCTGAAATCTAATGAGTCATTATGAGTTGGGAAGTACAGATATGGTGGTGATATGACAGGAACAGGGGAATGATGTCTTCAGTGTTGTGAATTTAGGGCAGGAGGCACTGTGGCGATGACACTGCTTTGTTTTATGAAGATTGATTATAAGACTGATAAAATCGTATTGGATAACGAACTGTATAGATTCCTTATATCGTTATTTCCAAAAAAGATTAACTGTAAAGACAAGGCGAAATGGAAGCTTTTCAAAAGAGAGGCTTTATATTATGACTGGAAACCTATTGTGACTGATGATTGGAAATAAGCAAGCATGTATATGGTTTTAAGCTTCTAGTATTGGTCACAAACTCGTTTCCAAGTTCTATAAATTCCTTTTCCAAGAATTAAACTGAGAGGCATTGTCGATAAATTTAGCTAGCACGAAATATGTCTTTTATTTTAGCCTTATGCTTTATTTTATTTCTTTGAAAATTTTGTGGCCCTTCACATGTAAATATCTCCTCAACATGCAGAAGAAATAATTCGTATAAAGTTTGTAAGGATTATAACACTACATGTGTGTGTGTGTGTGTGTGTGTGTGTGTGTGTGTGTGTGTGTGTGTGTGTGTGTGTGTGTGTGTGTGTGTGTGTGTGTGTGTGTGTGTGTGTGTGTGTGTGTGTGTGTGTGTGTGTGTACACAACATTAATTTCAAGAATTAAAGGCTTTGAATTTTTAGAATACATTCAAATGACGTTTTGTTTCATTAACTTCCAAAATCGTGTATGAATTATGTTTTTCGGCTTACGATTTTTTATACCAGAAAAAAGTAATCACTCTCCGCTGAGACATCATAGTTTCCTAGAAATACCTGAATTTCCTACCAACAATATTGAATAAAGCTATTACCATGTATGGTATAATGGAAAAAAAATCATGTGTTACATTATGAACAGAACTTAGTTTCAATTTTTATTATTTTCATGAATGTATTTGAAAACAATTTCATACTCACTTGTTTTAATCACTGTAATTTTTGCGCCATTTCTTTAATGAATCTTTATGTAACTTTTAATCCATACCTTTAAAAGATTTTTAATGCAATGCATTTTCAATGCAATTTTTAACATTCATTCTTTTGTAAATTCCATCGTGATTATATTTTCTTTTCACATATCAAGCTCATTTCTGTATGTAGCATAACTAACAATGATATTAAATCTTGAGTCTTTGATAGCTATACCATAATCAGAGTTTGTGGACTTGAGTGTGTTAGTTTTGATTTTCTGATAACTTCTGAATGAAATAAAAGAACATTTTTATTTGGAAGTAAGATACAAAATATAAATAACAAGAGAGAGAGAGAGAGAGAGAGAGAGAGAGAGAGAGAGAGAGAGAGAGAGAGAGAGAGAGAGAGAGAGAGAGAGAGAGAGAGAGAGAGAGAGAGAGAGAGAGAGAGAGAGAGAGAGAGAGAGAGAGAGAGAGAGAGAGAGAGAGAGAGAGAGAGAGAGAGAGAGAGAGAGAGAGAGAGAGAGAGAGAGAGATACAAAACCAGTACGCCTAACTCACTAGCCATGACTTTTACGGAATATGGAAAAAAAAAGTATTAGAAATCTCATAAGTTCAAAATATCTCAGAAAACACGGGGGTGCAGGAAACAAACCTGAAGGGACACCAAGACATGAATTTGTATGCAGGCCATTTCATTATAAGGCTACAGAAGAGCAGCGAGAAAATATCATTAATCTTTTAATTGTGATAAATTATTCTTGTTTTTCGAGATAATCGCAAAAAAAAATGATGTTCACATAACTAAAATATCTTTCATATACCAAGATCTACCAACTCATGTTAAAACTGATGGCCAGCTGCCGAGTGTCTGACGTTGTGCATCTTCACTATGTTGACGAATGCTGTCAGTCTTTTCTTCGCTGTCCTCTTTGTGCCAGACAAGGTGACATCATTTCTTCTAGACCGTTTATTGCGTTCTTAGAGGAATATTTTCAGAAAAGCGAATAGGAAATTATAGGAATTAAGACAAATAGAGAAAAACTTATCATCTCTAAATTGCTGATGATCTTGTTACGAGAAATGAATCCACCCAAATGCCACATCAGATGAATTTGCATTTGCAAGGAGAAAACATAAAAGTAGGTCTTGAGATAAATAAGAAACAAAAATGATTTTATATTATATACATTATATTATAAAAGTCACTGAAAGTGTTCTCGGAAATGTTTATTAAGGATACAAAAATGAAAAGAGGATGTCTCTATGACAAAAAAAAAAAAAAAAGATGAAAGCAGAGATAGATAATTACGTAGATGAAGGAATAATATAAGAAGTTTTTCTGGAGTGGTCTGGAATAGACTGGTGCCGATAGAGACACAGATCAATGGAAACAGGTGCGGAGATCATGCTGGCATATGTGGGATGTAGTGCGTATACTTGAAGGGGTTCCACAGCGTGATGGGAGACACTGCCCCCATTGCCTCAACCCAGCACAGGATTCAGACAAGAATATTTTTGGTTGTGAGCCCAAAAACACCGATCCCAACACTACTACTAATACTACTACTACTACTACTACTACTTCTACTACTACTACTGCTACTACTATTTCTACTATTACTACTACTACTACTACTACTACTACTACTACTACTATTACTACTACTACTACTGTTACTACTACTACTATTACTACTACTACTATTTGTACTAAGCACAAAAAACACCCGCACATTTCACGTGTGTTTGTGTGTGTGTGTGTGTGTGTGTGTGTGTGTGTGTGTGTGTGTGTGTGTGTGTGTGTGTGTGTGTGTGTGTGTGTGTGTGTGTGTGTGTGTGCGTGTGTGTGATTAAGACATTTATTGAAAACACAAACAACCCATTTCGCAATGTCTTTGATTACTGGTAAATAGACACATACCACAAATAAAAACTTTCAAATAACCATTCATTTCAGGTAAACGCAGAATATAAAACAACAAATATTGCAATAAAAGTATGAGTGACTGAAAGAAATTTTACTTAAAAACTTGGTTAAAATTGTCAGTAAGTTACGAATTGAAATGGTCTCAGTAAAGAGCACCACTCCAGACATGTCAAGATCTAAAGGATGGTTGGTGTAGTGAAAGCTTCGGCACGATTCGAATTCTGCTGTCTTTTTCCCTTTTCTGGAAAAAAAAACTCCACCAGTTAAAAGAAAAATTGTCATTCACTGTCATACGCCAACGATGAGAATACTTTAAAAACCACGAGGAGGCAGGAAGGAAAGTTCAGTATGAGAAGAACAGTTACAGTGCGATGATTTGTCAAAAAAGACGAGCAGCTACTAATAACATTCAGGCAGCATGCCATAATAAAAAGAGCTTCATTATTGGTGTAAGGTATACTACTATACCAATGTACACAATCTATATACATTTTTGTATGAAGTTCATATAGTGGGGCACTCACTCAAACTGTTGTTATTAAAATGGAAATTGCAAAGAAAATTTCTGCAGAATGATACATCTTTATCACTGCCCATGGATATACTGAATACTTTCTGTTTCAGCTTTTGCTTAGTACCTTTCCCGTGTGTATGCATAGAAAGACATGATGGGTGGTGTAATTAGGTTATTTTGCTTTCTTGTAATTGTGTTGTTGCGAATAATCAAGTTGAGAGCTTCTGCACAATCACACATCCTGATCTTGGTGTTCATCGAGGGAAAGGTACGCGAGCATCTTCTTTCTCTTCAGCTGGAAACAAAATATAAGATGGATGAGTTAATATTATGTATACCTGTAGCACGTATGTTAATGAGGTTTGCATGTGAATGAGTTAAAGTGTGTGTGTGTGTGTGTGTGTGTAAGAGAGAGAGAGAGAGAGAGAGAGAGAGAGAGAGAGAGAGAGAGAGAGAGAGAGAGAGAGAGAGAGAGAGAGAGAGAGAGAGAGAGAGAGAGAGAGAGAGAGAGAGAATCAACCTACCACTGAGCTAATTACACAGGATTATTATATTCGATATCATGTCATATTACAGCCAATACAAGATGGTCAGATTTATGGTGACTCAGGATACTTTATCATGCAGTCATATAATACACACACACACACACACACACACACACACACACACACACACACACACACACACACACACAAGAACATAAGAAATAACGGAAGCTGCAAAAAGCCATCAGTCCTACACGTGGCAGTCCCTGTATGAAATATACCTACCTATTTCCACCTATCATCCCCGTCCATAAATCTGTCTAATCTTCACTTAAAGCTCCCTAATGACTACATGACTCACATAATTAGCATAGGTCCTGACCACCACAAGGACGAGAATTGAGATGGTCATGATGAAGGTGAGAACAACGATGGCCACTCCTACGGGTTGGTTGTTCTTGATGTCATACACCAGCACCCAGATGATCTTCAGTATGAGAAGCATCCGCAGGGACAGGGACCACCACCACCACGCCATTACCTGCATCACATTCTCCTGCATGTGACCAGAAAAAAAAAAAGAAAAAAAAAGAAAAAAAAGGAAGTTAATGATAGTGATACGCTAAACACTTTCAGCACATTAATATGGTTGTCATTACACGAGAAAAATGATAATGGTGTATTGGTCGATAGACAAATCAATACTAAGCCTTTTGGGACAACCTAAACGTAAACATAAATGTAAATGACTAGAACGCAGATACGCATTTGAAAAGAAAAGGAAATAATTATTAACATTATACATTTGATATATCGTATTAAATTATAATGTGGTAGGAAAAAGGCTAGAAGATCCGTAATAGTTATATAGAAATGAATATGCTATCGGGATTTAAGTGAAATTTCAGGAGCAAACTAATTAACAAGATAATTCATATTTTTAACCGAAATCCAGAATGGTTGCAAAACACGCCAGATACGCGACAACGATGACAGACATGAGCAAGCTATGAACTGTAGTGATTATCCATGTTAGTGTTACAATAATGAATGATGGTGTTTTCCGTCACCATGGTGTCTCATAAACAAAGAAAACAACAGTAGTCTGTGAAGCCACATTGAAGATTGAGTGCTGGTAGAAGACCTACCCCAGTTCACTGCAGATTTACTACTCGTATTCCTTTTATTTCCTGATTCTCAATTTTGGTTCTGTGCTTTCGTGGGTTTTCTTCATTGTGACCGAGTGTGCAAATAGATCTAATGTTTTTTTCTTCTTTATGATGGAGACGCAGTTCCTTTGTGTCCTGCTGATTTCTAATTTAAACTGTCTAACGAGAAATACCAGTCCAAGAAATTAAATATTCACCGCAGACAACATAGTGAAAGGAAAAGAAGTATTACACACTTAAAACGACAAAAGTTTTTCATCGAAGTTAATATGTCTGACTCTTTTCATTATAAAAACTTACACTGATGCAAAGAGTCTAGCTAACGAGATTTGCCCACCCCAGATTATTAGATAAAGAGTGGCAACGTCTCCCTAATTTGCGTACTATAGGATAGAAATACAAGGATGAGATAACGACGAGACAAGTATGGGTCGTCTGTATGGGCTCTGTCGTGGCCACTCTACTGGTGATCTTCCGGTTTTCCTTACTGAATCTTGCTTATCATCTATTAGAGATTTTGTTGAAACATTTGCTGTTGCCTTAGACACATTAAAAAAAAAAAAACATTAATAGAGTCTGGCACAAAGTTTTGATTTCCAAACTACCCTCCTATGTCTTCTATCCTTCTATCTGTAATTTCATCTCACGTTTCCTTTCTAACCGTTCTATTGCTGCTGTGGTAGACGGTCACTGTTCTTCTCCTAAGTCTATTAAGAGTGGTGTTCCTCAGGGCTCTGTCCTGTCACTCACTCTCTCCCTAATTTATCAATGATCATCTAGGCCAAACTTCTTATCCTATCCACTCTTACGCTGATGATACCACCCTGCACTTTTCCTCGTCTTTTCATAGACATCCAACTCTTCAGAAATTAAACAAGCCACGCAGAGACGTAGCAGAACGCCTAAGTTCAGATCTCTCTCTAAAATTTCAGTTTAGGGCAGAACAAACTTAGTATTGTTCAGTGCCTCAAAAACAAAATTCCTCCATCTTTCAACTCGAAACAACCTTCCACATAACTATCCCCTCTTCTTCAATGACACTCAGCTGTCCCTTTCAACATTGACCATCCTCGGTCTGTCCTTTATTAATAATCTGAACTTGAAGCTTCACATTTCATCTCTGACTAAAACTACTGTTCCATTCATACCGTTCTTTAGCTAGGATGGAATCAAAAGCTGTTCATCTTATCAACTAATTTCCCCTAAATGACTATCTTCAGCTTCTCTCTCATCGCCACATTGTTGAACCTCTTGCTGTCTTCTATCGCTATTTTCACTCTTGCTGCTCTTCTGATCTTGCTAGCTGCAGGCCTTCCCTCCTCCCTCGGCCTCGCTGCACAAGCTTTTCTACTTTCTTTCAACCCTATTCTGTCAACACTGATGCAAGTGTTAACCAGTATTCTCAATCATTCATCCATTTTTCTGGTAAACTCTGGAACTCCCAGTCTGCTTCTGTATTTTCTCTTTCCTATGATTTGAATTATTTCAAGGAGGTTTCAAGAGGCTTATCCTTCAGTATTCGATAAACGTTTCTGACTTCTTTTAGGGGACTTTTTCTTCTGCATTTTGTTTTTGTTCTTGGCCGGTGCCCTCTTACATAAAGAAAACCAAGCTCTGACAATGTTTGTTGAGAGTAAATGTTGTCTGTTTTGAAAATTTTATAAAAAATGAAGAAATGATCCATATAAATTGATACATAAATACACAGATAACACTGTTTGCATGCTTTTTGTGTCCTACAGAAGCTAGATTGATTTGGATTGATCTTTTCAGTTAAATATAGTTTTACTTTGAAATGCGTATATTATCTAATATAATGGATAACTCAATAAAATCTCTCCTTGAAGTGCTGAAAGATTAAAGGCGGCATATGAGTGGAAGAGAAACCAGAAATCACCTTGATGACGCCGTGGATGAGCATCACTGAGAACAGCAGGTCAATGGTGCTTCCGACCACTGCGACTGTCACCAGCACAATGTCCTTGGGCTGCCGCTGCTCCCCCATGGCGTCATACTCGTCTGCGGCAGGAAGAAAGGATACATTCATACGTCATGGCTGCTTTTCCTTCTATCATTGCACAACATTTTCCAATTAACAATGTAAAGATGTAATTATTTGGTTAATGAGTTTGATTGTCAATTGGTTATTAGTAGTGCTATTTACGATACGATACAGTAGTAGGTAACATGGCAGAGCTTTACAGATGCTCAGTTTTTACTTCCCTCAGTCACAGCTTCACTCACATGAGGTCTGAACTACTCGCCAGGTGGTGAAGCCAAAACCAAAGATGTCATACGCCTGTGGGAGAACAGTGGAGTAAAGGTATTTGCCAGACATCGTGGTGTTATTTTTAGCTGGTAACTCGTACTAGAATATTGCTTAAACCAATAAAAAGAAAAAAGAAAAGAATAGGGAAAAGTGGCTGTAGACTTATTCATTAAATTTATAGCAACTAGAAAGGATACAACTACGTCACCTTTCATAAACATTTGTGGTATTATACAACATGAAAAAAGTACACGGTAGTTACTAACCATACTGATAAAACAAAATTAAAAATTTTCCCAGTGAATATATATATATATATATATATATATATATATATATATATATATATATATATATATATATATATATATATATATATATATATATATATATATATATATATATATATATATATATATATATATATATATATATATATATGTGGTAATGAACCAGATCTTTTCCATAGTTTTCTTTTTTTTTTCGATCCTTGTTAACCCCCCGTTAAATAAAAAAAAAAAAAAAAGTTAAAAGTAAAAATTCCAAAATAAAAAGGAAAACCAGAAAGTAAACAAACAATAAAAGTAGAAAAATGTAAGCAGGCAGGTACAAAGATAAAAATGAAACATTTACTAGCTCAGTAACTCTTGAATAATAAGGAAAAATTAGATAAGAAAGGCAGAAAAACACAAAAAAACAAAAACAAAAAAGCCACCAAATATTAAAAGTAAAAAAAAAAGGCAAGTACAGATATAGAAGGAAGCACTTATTAGTTCAATTCCCCTTAAATAATAAAAAAAAAAGAAAATTAAGAAATGTGAAAAGAATGAAACAATAAATAAACATAAAAAAAGACTTCAAACGCGTAGCAAGTTCACGGATAGAAGGAAACACTTACTAGTTCAACGACCGCGATGACGAGCACCCCTACCCTGAGGGACAGAGAGCTGCAGTTGCATGAGCACGAGGGACGCATCCTGCAGACGATAAGTAGGTTATATGTATGTGTATAGGATGCATACGTGGCTAGACACACACAGATATGCACTCTCGTACCCACGCGCACTAAGCTTTCATCTTTATTTTTTTTCAAGCAAACTTAATTATATTTACTAATGTGTGTGTGTGTGTGTGTGTGTGTGTGTGTGTGTGTGTGTGTGTGTGTGTGTGTGTGTGTGTGTGTGTGTGTGTGTGTGTGTGTGTGTGTGTGTGTGTGCGTGTGTGTGTGTGTGTGTCAGTGTGTGTCAGCGCAGCAGCATTAGTATTAGTAGTAGTAGTAGTAGTAGTGATGACAGTGTTGACTTATCTAAGTTTGCTTGTCCAAGCTACTGATAAAAGCACTCATGGAGTAAGCAGAGATCTTATCAACCACACAGGATAGGTAAGAAAAGTGGAACGACTTGCTTACCTTGCGTTTAGTGGTGATGATGATGAAGTGTGTGTGTGTGTGTGTGTGTGTGTGTGTGTGTGTGTGTGTGTGTGTGTGTGTGTGTGTGTGTGTGTGTTAATCCACTGCAGAGATATCGCTTACACTTCAGTCATATCTTATTCGCATTCGCGTTCCAGATTGCCAGTTATTCAGTATATCCCTATTAATTATCTCTCATGTATTCAAGTTTAGATTTTTGGTCTTGATTTCCTTATATCTTGTTTGCTCACTGGTGCACACTGTCTTTGCAGCTTGTGGTGGACTGTTTTGATCCTTGCAATATCACCTGCAGGCACACACTGTATTTCCTCATTTATAAGTGCAGCTCAGTATCACTTCTCTTTGCTTTGGTTCGTATAGCAATGGTCAGGAGTCAATTAAAGGCAAATAACATGCTACACTCCCTTCCACTGCGTTTTGCCCTGATGTGACAGTTGGTAGATTTCGGCAGATCATAGAACTTCAGATCGACGGAAGACGCTAAATAAAGAGGAATAAGGAACAATATGTTATTCGGTTACTATTCGTGACTGTACATACACTAGAGACTATATAAAACTTCAGTTCTTTCTTCCCTAACAACAGCGAACCTCTCCCCAACGCACAGCTCTGTCGTCTGTCTGCTCCATTAAGACCCTTCAACGTCTTATCAGTCACGCTGCCCGATAAGAATAATCTCTCTGGTCTATTCTCAACCTTAATTTACTGGCGGCGACAAAACTGCGCCTCGCCGTCCCCAGGCAAAATTGGGACATACAGGAGTATCATTTTAAGGGCGCAGTTTCATCCTATCTCCATGCAAACACTGCAGTAATTGGATCTGTAATCTGTGTTTACTCCCACGCTGGTACACTAGTGGCGGTTACAGCTGCATTTGTTTCCTGCTGCTACTCTTGTTAACTACTTTTGTTACTGTTGCTGCTGCAACTGCCACTACAGTCACCGCCACCACGAACACCACCACTACCACCACCACCACCATCACCACCACCACAACAACAACAACAACAAAAACAATAACAACAACAACAACAACAACTACTACTACTACTACTACTACTACTACTACTACTACTAGTACTATTGCTGCTAATGTTGTTGCTGTTACTGCTGCCACTACTGCTAATGCTGTTGCTATTAATGCTGCTGCTGGCATTAGTATTATTGCCTTTGATGTTGCCACTACTACTACTACTACTACTACTGTTATAATGATGATGATAATGATAATAATAATAATAATAATAATAATAATAATAATAATAATAATAATAATAATAATAATAATAATAATAATAATGATAATAATAATGATAATAATAATAATAATAATAATAATAATAATAATAATAATAATAATAATAATAGTATTACTACCGTTATCAGCAGGAGTAACAACAGCAGCAGCAGCAGCGGCAGCAGCAGCAATAATCATAATACTTCTCAACTTCCACGCTTAACAGCAAGTAAACGCTAACTCACTTAACAATATTCAGCTGAGGAATGAACAGAGCTTATTTAGATTCAAAGTCTTTATTCATTGAGAAAGAGTTTTATGACAATATTTCTTTTTTTTTTCCTTATTTGCACAGAGACTTAACAGCTACATCATTAGTATATATATATATAAGGTTGTGAAGGAAACAGAATAAAACAATGTATTTCAGAAGGCATACGATGATACGTAAGGCAGACCCTGGAGCCTCGAGCACTGGGCAACGCAATGTGACCGGTCAAATGCACTCACAAGCCGATGAGGATGAAGGAATTCCCAAAACAACGAGTAACACTATAACAGAGAACAAATGGTAACGCATATCTTTTCTCCGTACTCATACATATTTGAAACATGACAAAAAAGATTCAATACAAGCGAGTGAGTGTATGTATGTATGACAACACTGACAGAAATCCATGTATATTATATGCAATTATGTTTATGTACTGTAAAGTAAGTGTGTGTATGTGTGTGTGTGTGTGTGTGTGTGTGTGTGTGTGTGTGTGTGTGTGTGTGTGTGTGTGTGTGTGTGTGTGTGTGTGTGTGTGTGTGTGTGTGTGTGTGTGAATCATTTGGCCACATATTCCTTAGATGAGAAGTAAACAAGATATAAGCTACATGTCTGAATTCAGCGATACACTTTGTACAACAGAGCTACACAGGATGGAGCTGCAGTGGGCGAGACGGCGGCGGTTCACAGCGTGTCTGGAACCTTTCACGCGTGAGCAACATGATAGGGAGGGAATGGGAAAGGAAGGAGGTGGTGAGAAGTAGGCAGGAGGAAGAGTGAATACTAGGAGGAAGAATGGGTTGAAGGGGGAGAAAGAGGAAAGACGGGAGGCAGAAGGAAGTAGAGAGCATGAAGGATGAGAGATTACTATGCGGAGGAATGGGATGAAAGGGAAGGGAGAGGGAGGGAAGGAGACTGGGAAGTAGAGAGAAGAGAGATGAAACAGAGGGAGAGAGAAAAGGAGGAGGAATGGGCTGAAGAGGGATGGAGAGAGAGGGCAGAAAGTCGTGGAAAGGAAAGAGAAGGAATGAGGAAGAGAGAGAGAAAAGGAGGAGGAATGAGATGCAGAGGAGAGAAGGAATAAAGAGGTTGAGATAAAGAAGACATCATTCCGGTATATATAACATCCTCCCTTTCTGTTGTCCGTCTTGAAAGATCATTATGGCAGTGGAAAGTGGAGAGCAGGAAGAAGGAAGGGAGAGAATAGGGGGCAGAGGAATGGAGGGGGCATGGAATGAATGGGGAAAGGGAAGGAATACGAAGCGGAGGTGAAAAACACATCATTCCAATATGTACAGTACCGCTCTTTCCTGTTGTCCGCCTTGAAAGTTCAGAATAATGTACTAATATCTATTCGACAAATGCAGTTTTCAACGTCATTGTATTCCGGACGTGAGCCGCAGTTTTTATGAACTCGGGATACAACAGTGCCACCTCGCTGGGCCTTGGTGCTTCCTGGTTGCAGTGCCGGAAGAGAGTTTGGGCTGCAGACACAACCAAGTTATTCCAGAGTTTAAGAAAATATTGCCGCTTTTCGATTTACATTCAGAATACGTTTGTGCCTCCTGCCGTCGATTTGGACACGGTCTGCTTCTCTTTATACATGGACGTTATCTATGCATTGACATTCTTAACATGCATTTTACTTCAGGGCAGCATCCAGACAATACCAGATGAATGGAGCAAAATGAGGCTCTCACTTGTTTAAATCTGGGTTTTTATCTAACAATTTTTCCCCAGCGTGTTATAAAATTTCTGGCCTTCTTGATTCTGCTTTTTATTCATCAGCATTTTTTTTCACTTGTGTTATAAAATCTTTGACCAGATTTACGCTACCATACAAGTAAAGGTAATCCTCTTAAGTCACCCTTATTCCTATTGTGTTTCTGGGAACAGATAATTGTAAAAAGTAAAATAAAATAAAATAAGATAATAATAATAAAAGAAAAAAAGTGAAAAGAATGCAGACAAGCCTTCCCGGAAAACGCGTGGAACTTTAATAAAGGCAGATGAAGAGATATATTCACGCTTATCGTATCTAACAAGGTCATGTCATTTTCTAAAGCTGGGATGAAAATGTGAAGAGGAAGAAAAGAGAGATGAAATACAGGACACGGGGAGAGAGAGAGAGAGAGAGAGAGAGAGAGAGAGAGAGAGAGAGAGAGAGAGAGAGAGAGAGAGAGAGAGAGAGAGAGAGAGAGAGAGAGAGAGAGTATAAATATGAAAGAAAATGAATGAAGAAAGAGTTTTCGAGGAGTAAAAAAAAGTAGGGTGAAAAGAGGAAAAACAGCACGAGAACAGGTGTAACTGAAGTGGGAAATATGAATAAAAGAAATCGACTGCGAGGCAAGACCATGTGAAAATTGAATCACAGGTGAGAATGAAGTGAGTGGGTGAGTGAGGGGGAGAGAAGTAACGAGGTGGCGGAGTGAAAGAGAGAAGAGAGTGAAAGTTGAATAATTGTGAGGAGAGTGATGACGGTCAGATACTATGCTGGCGAGGTAAGAGGGGGCGATATATACATGGACACGCAATGACTCTTCCCACAGTAGGCGGTATACACATTCTGGTCTAAGTGAGCTTCCGAAAGACCGCTGGCAAGGGATCTATGAGGCAGTATACACGTGCCACTTCATTGCGTAAAGTTGACAATACAAGAAAAATACAATGAAAGAGCTACTACAATAAAACAGCAACTTGAACTCAGGACACTTAGCAATAAAACACAAACCCACAGTGCATAAGAAAATTATATGTACAAAAGTTACAACCCGGATTCTCATTTTAGTTGTATAAAAAAAAAAAAAGCTGAATATATAGAATTCACATACAGATATACTAACTTAGCTGCACTACATTCTATTAAATCATTGCACGCCCACTCAACCATTCCATTCTCCCATTCTCAAGCTGCAAAGAAAAAAAATCTAAGCAGCTTGAACAGCAATCTATTGTATTCCCCTCAAACACTTTCTTTGTTACTCTACAGCAAAGTTAATCACTGCACGCACTCGAACACATATTTCCCCACTTCCCCAAGCTATACGAAAGAACTTAGATAACTTTTCCTTGCCTCATTACACTGAACAACGATCTACACACACACACACACACACACACACACACACACACTCTCTCTCTCTCTCTCTCTCTCTCTCTCTCTCTCTCTCTCTCTCTCTCTCTCTCTATTAGCCATTTCTTACTGCACTATAACGAATTCAGTCATTACAGAGACAATTAGCGGGTCTTACCTTAGCTGGGCCTTTCTCCTTGTGTACAGAATAATAAATAACTTCTAGTACACTTTCACCCTTACTAAGCTGTGCATCTAAAATACAACTTTATTTTTGCAATTCTATAAATTAAGAGTATTTCCAGTTTCCTTCTCTTTCTACATTTATAAAACGTGCCTCAGAATCACTGCGCGTCAACCTTTTCAACTAAAGCGGTACATTCCTGACTCCTTTAACGGGCAGGTGATCTTTTTAGGCGGAATATAAAGCTACCTCTTGACACCTGATGCTTCGTGGCACAAATGCAATCTCCCCGGTGTGTAGCGAATGTCAGAACGAAATGATGGAAGGATGGAAGAAGGGGCACGTCAGGAGGAAAGGTAGCAATGGAGGAAGGAACATTACAGGAGGAGAAGAAGAGGAAAAGAAGGTAGATAGCATATTGTTGGTTGGACATTTTAAAGGGCGTGCGGAGGGAGCTGGGGGGGACTTTATTACTACAGCACGTTTTTAAGCAATGGAAAGGAGTCGCTTTAACTTTTCTTTTCCACGAGCGCTATACAACCAGGTAGAAGAGGGAGAAAATTACACATATTCTGTCTTCGATATAAGAATAACATGATAATGGTGATGATGGTGGTGGCGGTGGCAGTGGTGATGGTGGTGATGAGAATGAAGATAATTATATTGTTAATAATGATAATATAAAGAAATATGTCTTAATAGTTATCTCAGTAACATCTAATAATAATAATAATAATAATAATAATAATGATAATAATAATAATAATAATAATAATAATAATAATAATAATAATAATAATAATAATAACGATAATAACAATAATAATAATAAAGTAAAAAACAAGAATAAAGAATTAGATTGATAATAAAAATCAACAAAAATTCATAACTTTTTCTCTGTAGCACTAAACAATGAAAGAAAATGTGGATATAGATTTTCTCTCTCTTTCTCTCTTTCTCTTCTCTCTCTCTCTCTCTCTCTCTCTCTCTCTCTCTCTCTCTCTCTCTCTCTCTCTCTCTCTCTCTCTCTCTCTCTGTATGTATGTATGTATGTATGTATATATGGAAAGCGAGGAAAGCACGATGTGTGTGTGTGTGTGTGTGTGTGTGTGTGTGTGTGTGTGTGTGTGTGTGTGTGTGTGTGTGTGTGTGTGTGTGTGTGTATTCGTGTGTACATGCGTATTTACTGAGTGAAAAACGCACTTTCATTCTAAGGGGGAAGGGTGGTCAGAGAGAGAGAGAGAGAGAGAGAGAGAGAGAGAGAGAGAGAGAGAGAGAGAGAGAGAGAGAGAGAGAGAGAGAGAGGCTTATAAACCAGCCAAAAGGACAGTCAGACAAGCAGATAAACATTGTGACAACAGATACCGAAACAATGAAGCGAGCTAATTTCCTTTCCAGATTTTCCTTATTATTATTATTATTATTATTATTATTATTATTATTATTATTATTATTATTATTATTATTATTGCTACTACTACTACTACTACTACTACTACTACTATCACTACTACAACCTATCATTATCCATAACTACTATCAAATGTTTACTACTACTACTGTTACTACTACTACTACTACTACTACTACTACTACTACTACCACTACATGCAATCCGTAACACATATACCCGTCATTTCACCGTATGTGTTGCGATGGATGGTGATGGGAGGGTCATATGAAGTGATAAAGAGTGAAGGTGAATGCTGGTGATAGGTGGATGCTGAGAGGTGATGGGTGGCAGTAGGGATGACGAGTAGGCTAGAACAGGGAGCAGTGCAGGGTGTTGGATATGAGGAGTGAAGGTTGGTCCAATCCATAATGTGTTTTAAATCTCATGAAGGACGTATGTTGGGGATGCTTAGAGATGAAATACAGAGGTTGTAGACAAATGCGTGCCATATAATTGTTCTTGTAATGTTCAAAGATGAAGTGGAGATGTGTAAAGCAAACATAGATTATAAATTTTTTCTTTATTTTTGCCGTGGTCAAAGATGAAGTATATGTAAAGGTGAAGAATAAACATACTGTATAGGTATAATATAATTTTTTTTTCTCTCAGGGCTCAAAAGTGAAGCATAGAGATACAGCTTGAATTTAAATACACGTAACTTAACCTTTCATTATTAATTCTTACTATATGCTTCAGTAAAATTACATCACTGTGAATCTAATCTCTCATTAGTTGTAATTAAAATAAAAATAGGATGCTTCTACGTATTTCACTGCACTCTATTTTGTTTCAGTTTGCCGTAGGTGTTCAGTATTTACGTAATTATTAAATTTTACACTTTTATCTCACCACAGCCTTCGGGCAGCTTACCGCTTTCCATATTTTATGCTAATGTTGAAAATAAAGGAGTTAATGCTGCCGGTAAAAATATAATTCCTTAATGGATCCATGTTCTATTAATTTATTTTACATAATTTCCTACTTAAACTTACTCCATAACGTGCAATTCCAGATGAATAAATTTTAGCGCTCCCTCCTGAGTCCTTTGCTTTGCAAAACTAAAATTCTTTTTCACTTTCACACTGAATTCCTACGCTGAGTGAACATCTTGAGAGAGAGAGAGAGAGAGAGAGAGAGAGAGAGAGAGAGAGAGAGAGAGAGAGAGAGAGAAAATATTATGGGGGGGAGGTCAAGGAGGCGGTAAGAGGATGCGATACACTTGACGGGTCTGTGCGATACACTTGACGGGTCTGTCTCGTACTCGAGGTGACACTCCCACGACTTCCGGCACTGCACCGTTATTACAACATGTCTCATTAACCACAATGAATTAGGTACAATAAGTTCCCTGTCGCGCAGTAAACGTGACCTCTTTCTGTTGCTGCATCACCCGTAAGGAATTATTTTTTTACGTTTACGAGTACGCGCGTCACGACATATCCCTGTTCCTTCTTATTTCTTTCCTTGTCTGTCTGTCTGTTTGATCGTCTCGTTTATTTTGTTTGTATGCCATATGTTACCTCGCCTTTTTTTCTGTTTACTCGTAGGATTTTTTTTTTTTTTTTTTTGATGTTTACGAGTATACACAGTCTCTACTTGTTTCCGTTCTTGATTTCTTTTCTCATCTATTTACTTGGTCGTCTCATTTATTTTGCGTGTATGTAACATGTTAGCTTTCCTCGCCTTTCTTTGTGTTCACTCGCAAGAATTTCGACTTTTACGAGTATGGTGATCTAGTCTCTAATTGTCTCTGTTCTTAATTTTTTTTTCTATTTGGTTATAATGTTTATTTTGCATGCATGTAATAAATAAGTTTTTTGTCTCGCCTTATCATCGCCCCAGGGACATGATGCGGAAATTAATGACAAACTCTTTCTGCATCTAGTCTCCACATGTTTATTTCCTTAGCCATTTGTTCGATCAGGTAAGTAATGTTGCTTGTATGTAGTAAATTTCCTTGCCTTACCGTCGCCTGAAGGACACGATGCGAAAATTAATGAAAAATTCTGTCTCCTTCCGCGATATGGTTGATGAAATGACAGACGATGAGGTGACACGTGACTATTGAGAAGCTGGTGGAGCCACTACATTATGTATTATGCGTCCATCATTATGCACAGAAGTTCCTCTAAAGTTTGTATAGTGGTCGCTTGTTTGTCGACAGTGTTGTGCAAAGTTGTGTTGTTGACGGTGGTGGTGCTGAGTGTCGTGGTTGAAGTGTGTGTGTGTGTGTGTGTGTGTGTATGTGTGTGTGTGTGTGTGTGCGTGTGCGTGTGTGTGTGTGTGTGTGTGTGTGTGTGTGTTTTGGCCCCTTATTTATTCTACTTTATCTTTTACAACCACTCTTTATTTATTTTTTTTACACCATTTGCTGCACATGAATATTACATCACGTGACCAACCAATCGCTCATGGTCGCTGCTTCGATAATGGAGCACACAGCAAATAATACCAGTAATAAAAACAGCTTGATGCGTGAGGGAGGAAGGGAGAGAGAAAGAGAGAAAGAGAGAAAAAAAAAAAATACTCATTCCACTTTACAATGGTGATGAAATGACAACATGATTACGCTTCTGCCAAAAGATGAGAAAAAAAAAAAAATAACACGACAGAGCGAGCAAATGGTGACACAGATTCACTCCATCACCGGGAGAGGAAAGATGTGAAAAAAAGGATCTCACAAACCACCCCGATGGACATTGAACTCTCACTAACGATAAGTCTCCCCGACGCCTTCCTCCCTTCCATTTAACAGGAGGGCGACACACAAGTCCCTCACACGCTAAAGAAAACGGGGAGAGAGACTGCTGAAGGTGACGCGAGGAAGGCAGGGACTGGAGACTACGGAGTGAAGGACGTTTAGAAGAGTTTCCTGTAAAATTGTGGCGTGTTTTTAGTCTTCCTTGGGATCCAGAAGGCAGGAGTAGTCGATCTGGAACTGCCCCACCTCGCTGTCCTTGAACCCACCGAAGATGTATTTGCCCGGCCCGTGTGGCGTCTTCCCCAACAGGAAATTCGCGAAGGCCATGAGGTACACGCGCTCCGTCAGGGGAAAGTCTCCGCTCTGTTATGTTCGTATAGAAATAAGTAAATTAGGTGTATTTAAATGATGTGTTGTGCATCTGTCACTTGAAATTGAAACCGTGGTGTGTGTGTGTGTGTGTGTGTGTGTGTGTGACCTTCAACGCACAATAATGTCACCGAGATGTTAGTATTAAAGGTTAGTAAGTTATTAGTTCTACTGTTAACTACTACATCCATCTAATCCTTAATAATAATAATAATAATAATAATAATAATAATAATAATAATAATAATAATAATAATAATAATAATAATAATAATAATAATAATAATATGTCACGTATGAGTTAATTAATGTCAATTTATTTTACTTTTAAACTGCATTACGACAAGTCCCCTACAAATCTTCTCTAAGCGTGACCAAATACTCCTTCAAATATTTTAATACGAGTGAGAACAGAAATACTCCAACTATAATACAAGAGCTAAAACTAACAAACTGCATCGAAAGGCACAAGTGGATTAATGCAACCCATTCAACATTGCCTTCGTTTAGTTACAATTTTTTTTCAAGAACACCAAATACATATATAAATACTATTTCTGTACTGGAAACCTTTGTATACCCAACTCTCTCTCTCTCTCTCTCTCTCTCTCTCTCTCTCTCTCTCTCTGCACCAGTACTTACCGAGGTGAGGGCCCTGTACGCCTCCTCCGTGATGTTCTCCACCTGGTCCTCGGGCAGCTTGATGAACATCGCGTAGAAGCTTCTCAGTTCCTCGTAGGACACAATACCGTCATCTGCAGCGGAGAATGAGAGCGTGAAAGGAGAGACAGAGGGAGAGAAAGGCAACAGGAGGAGGAACGTAAGAGGAAGGACTGAGAGAGGGAAAGGGAACAGAAGGAGAAACGTCAGAGAGAAGACAAAGAAGAAAAAGGGAACAGGATTAAGAGGAATGTAAGAGGAAGGAACGAGAGAAAGGGAGGAGGAGGAATTTAGGAGGAAGAACCGAGGGAAAATGAATGGCAAGAGGAGGAATGTATGAGGAAAGGCAAGGGATTTAAATGAAACAGGAAGAGGAGGAACAATAAGGGTGAGAGAAGTAAGCTACAGAGTGATGCAGTCATTGAGAAAAGCAGTAAGGGATGTGTGTTTTCTTTTCCATGCCAGAGGAAAAGGTGTGAGTTAAGATGATACTGTAATAAAATTGTGTCGGTAAGTCATTCAGTGGAGGTCTGAAATGAGAAAGAAGTATCGGGCAATTGTTTTTATAGCAACTTTAGTGGTTGTGTAGGAAATGTATCCCTATAAAGTGGTTGAAGTAGTTGAAGAAGTATTAGTGGTGGTAGTAGTAGTAGTAGTAGTAGTAGTAGTAGTAGTAGAAGAAATAGAAGTAGTAGTAGTAATAGTAGAAGCAATATAGTAATGCAATGGCAAGGTTGGTTGTAATCTATTAAAGAGCAACACAGACTAATCTCTCTCTCTCTCTCTCTCTCTCTCTCTCTCTCTCTCTCTCTCTCTCTCTCTCTCTCTCTCTCTCAAGCCAGCGTACCGTGGTATATGGATTAACTCCCCTCTTAATCTCCTAGCCACAGGTGGAGGCCTTTGCCCTGCATTGGACTTAGGCTGATAATGACAGTGAGGAAAACCAGACCACAGAATTTCTAAAGTGTTTAAAGTGAATACACGCTCCCAGGATAACTTGCCGGCTGCTCCTCAAGGAAAACTGATTAAGCCAAGGTGCTCCAGGGTTCACTGATGAAATGAGTAGAGAAATGAAGGTACCCTGTGTGCTTTGGGGAGGAAGGAAGCACAGTGGAAAAACCTTATGTATCTCAGGCTAGAAATGGAAGTGTAATTACCAAGTTTAATCAAGCGGAATGAGAATGCAGTAACGGAAGATGATGAGAGATACAATAGTGTGGTACTCATTTATGTACTGAAAGTAGTCAGTTATAGAAAGAAAGTCAGGCATTTCACTCCATCCTGTTTATTTATTTATTTTTTTGCAAAACACTTGTGAAATATTGCTCGATGAGTTATTGTTCTCGAAAAATAAAGGTTCGGAAAGGGATTTAGCACTGGTGACCAAAAGTAACCAAAGAAACCTATCCATCCATTTTACCTACCTACCTGCCTATCAATTAACCTACTTCGTCTATCCACATGTCACTCTACCTGACTTACCTCTAAATCAATCAATCAATCAGTTAAACAATAAATTCAATAAATCTTCTACCAACCTATCTATCTATCTATCTATCTATGTCATTCTCTCTATCTATCTATCCATCCATCCACCAATCCATCTACTTACCTACCCACCAACCTTTCAACCTACCTCTCCACCCACTCAACAACCTATCTCTCCATCTGACTCACCTCTCCTGTTGATAACCTTGAAAAGTATTTTGGGCAGGATTTGCAGCCAGATAGGGAAGTCGACCATGGCCCGCGCCCCGTGCACGAGGTTGCCCCACATGTTGAGCCACTGGTACATCTGCACTCTGTCTGGGATGCGATCTACGTCGAACTCTAAAAGCATACGAGGGATTAGAGCTGGAGTGAGAGAGCGAGCGAGTAGGGAAGCGTAGGAAGGGTGAGGGAGGACGGAGATAGATGGGAGAGGAAAAAAAGATTGAATGGACTGATGGATGGATGGATGGGTGGATAGACAGATAGATAGATAGATAGATAAATGGATAGATGGGTAAATGGATAGATAGATAGATAGATAGATAGATAGATAGATAGATAAAGACAAAAAATAAGAACAAACACAGCAGTGGAAGCATTAATACCTTGGCAAATAACAAAAAATAAATAAATAAAATAAATAAATAACACTTTATTGACCGCACCAAAAATAACACATATACATACCCATTATAAATTATAGCACCTCAAAAAAACACATGAGACAATGAAATTTCCAATTCAAAGTAAAAAAAAAACACAGAGAATTCTGGAAAAAACTCTCGGTATTTTATATATAAACCTGACATACATCATCATCTACTACTACTACTACTACAACTTACTACTACTACTACTACTACTACTACTACTACTACTACTACTACTACTACTACTACTACTACACATACACAGACACAAACACAAGGACCTCACCAAAGCCGTACTCTGGTTCAATCTTGCCCACCGTGTTCAAGGAGACACTCGAAGAAGTCGGCGTGAATCTCCTTCATAGTCAAGTAGTACTCATTATCCTCCGACCAGCCAGCGTAGTGCCTCATCCTCTGGAACGCAAATTACTCGTGTAGGAAAGGACAGGATAGAACTCTCTCTCTCCTCTCTCTCTCTCTCTCTCTCTCTCTCTCTCTCTCTCTCTCTCTCTCTCTCTCTCTCTCTCTCTCTCTCTCTCTCTTTCAATAAGAGCTGTGTAATTTGCTGTTGCACCAAAACTCTCGAAGAATCGAAAAGTTGAGATGGAAAATTATTCCTAATTGGCAAAAATCATGAAATTAAAAAATGGAGAGAGAGAGAGAGAGAGAGAGAGAGAGAGAGAGAGAGAGAGAGAGAGAGAGAGAGAGAGAGAGAGAGGAGAGAGAGAGAGAGAGAGAGAGAGAGAGAGAGAGAGAGAGAGAGAGAGAGCAATAGGTGGGGATGACAGATAGAAAAACAAGAAACGAGATGTAGAGAACAAAGGCTGAGGACAAACAAGAAGAAAGAAGAAGAAGAAGAAGAAGAAGAAGAAAAAGAAGAAGAAGAAGAAGAAGAAGGGGAAGAAGAAGAAAAAGAAGAAAAAGAAGAAGAAGAAGAAGAAGAAGAAGAAGAAGAAGAAGAAGAAGAAGAAGAAGAAGAAGAAGAAGAAGACGGAGAAGAAGAAGAAGAAGAAGGAAGAGATGAGATAATATAGAAAAAAAAGTGAATGAAAATGACAATGACCAAAAATGGGTCAAAAAAAAAAAAAATGTTACAGTAAGTGAAGGAACATTTTAATGCAAGAGAGTTAATTAATGAGCGACGCAACAGTACATGTAGATTATATTCTTTTACTAACTCACAGGAATAATAAGCTCACGTTGCAAAACAAAAAAAAATACCATTTAAAACAACTACAAAGAAATAAGAGAGAATTTATAATGAAACACGTATTAAAACCAAGAATGCTAGAAAGAGTGAATGTTCTTATTTTTATGATTTTCGATCTAATATTATTATTATTGTTCTGCAGTGAGAGTATTAAGAAAATATACACATTTTTACAAAATTACATTTTTCTTTCCCTTTCTTCTCGGATCAGTTTATCAAGACTCCTGAAAAAACAAATCAAACTACTCCTATATACACTTCTCTCACTTTTTTTTCTGAAGTGGAGCCGAGGACATGCGAAGTCTCCACCTGATTTTCTGAATTTATAACTCAACTGAAATGTTCACTGGTTGACAATTTCAAGCAAGACCGTCTCCCACAAACCGCTCTCAGCTGGCTTCCGTAACTCACATTTATAATTTCAGTCTCACATTACGTAGTTTCATATTTTCTCTTTTGCTTGAGACTGCCAGGAAATTATTAATTTATAATCCGATCACTGAACGCTTGAATGTCAGTGAAGTATGAAGTGTAATAGCAAATGATGATAAAGGAGAAATTGCGAAATAAAATTAAATAAAATTTAAGTAACTTATTATGATATAAGTTTCTGCAGTGCCAGAGTGAACTTAATCACTATGCGTATCTAATTTCATGAAGAATTTTTATGACGTAAATTGTGTTATTATAGAAAATAAATGAAAGCAAATTACAATGACTAAGACTATCTGGTCGAAATAAATCATGGAAGTCACACCAGATCAGCAACTTAGAACATCAGGCAAGGAAATATACTCGTAATAAATTAAATCAAACATCAAACTTGAAAAACCACAACACACCTGCCGCTAAGAATACTTGGTAAAAGAAAACATCACTCTAGAGAATTCAAAACAGAATAACAATGCGCAAGCCCCAAACCTACACACACACGCTTCCCAACACACGCTTCTCTGTAACCTTTATTTGTACTCCTTGAATAATAATGAGAATGAAAGCAAATATGTACACGTTTCTCAGACACATCCAACATTTGCATATCTGATGATTACTCCTTCATTTTTATTTGTACAAGAATAATAATCATAATAAAAATAAACAGATAAGTCGTAGCAAGTCAACAAGGAACAAAGACAAAATAATTAGTGATGAGGACAAGGCTGAGGAAATAAAATGGGATACAAAGTATCATTAAAAAAAATGGTAACAATAATAATGACATGTAATAAACCAACAGGCAGTAAAAACAAGAGCATTAATGGTGAATATAAGTCTAAGGATATAAAAAAAAAAGATAGGAAGTATCAGTAAAAAAAAAAAAAAAGCACATAATAATAATAATAATAATAATAATAATAATAATAATAATAATAATAATAATAAATAATAATAATAAAAATAATAATAATAATAATAACGATGACAATAACAACAACAATATGATATCACTGCAAGGTGTAAGAGAAAACAAAATTCTTTCTGCCGAAATGCGAGATGAAAGAAAGCAAGAAAAACGTCCACAGGGTATTGGAGGAAGCATCCTTTAATATTTACTTCTGATTGGCTGGAATAACACGATGGATTCCGCCTGCTAACACTAGTGGGGGCAATGTAAGAAAAATACAGATGTATACCGAAGAGCCATGAAGAGCTCGTCATTTCTTAATCACTTTGATATATCTTTCCTTTTCTCATAACTGCCTGTGAAGAAGGATTGTGGGTGATTTTGTATATCTAAGTTAAAGATTTTAATTTATTTTATTTTGGCGCATGTAGGACGCAAATACTCACACACTCACTCTCTCTCTCTCTCTCTCTCTCTCTCTCTCTCTCTCTCTCTCTCTCTCTCTCTCTCTCTCACACACACACACAGGGTCACTCACTCTCCTGACATATTAGAGACAATACCTCCTTTCCTTCCTCCTCTTTCCCTACCTTCTATCTCTCTCTCACTCTCACTCTCTTTGCCTCTTTTCCTTTTATCTTCCTCTCCCTGTCTGTCTCACTCTCCCTTCTCCTTCACACGCATTTCCTCCCTTCTATGTCTCTTATTTTTCCACCTTCCATTCACTTCCATCTCTCCTTTCGCACATTTTTCCCCCAGCTCTTCGCTTTTTTTCTTAAAATAAACCTAAAATGAGAATAAATATATACCTTCTCTCTTCCTCTTCCAATGCAAATTTCAAACTACACGACATGAAAAATTACGGAAATGTAGTGTGTGTGTGTGTATGTGTTGTGTGTGTGTGTGTGTGTGTGTGTGTGTGTGTGTGTGACCAGAGGGGATTACGAATCACGCACTAAATTTTCATACATTACTTAATAAATAATTATGGAAATACGAAATGTATTATGAAGTTGATATATTTTCTTCACTAATATGATACATATAAGCAATAATGTAATAGCAGGAAATGAAGATAATTCCTTCCTGCCCCCTTTCTCTCTCTCTCTCTCTCTCTCTCTCTCTGCTTTAGTAAATATAATAAGACTCAAAGATATACAGTGAACTTGGAAATATAAATCAATACGTAACAAAACAAACTGGAAGAAAATAAGCATACATAAAAAAAAAACACACATGAAAGGCCATCGATTATACGTATATTATATAAAAAAAAATATCATACAAGAGCATGAATGTACGAATCAGAGAGAGAGAGAGAGAGAGAGAGAGAGAGAGACGAGAGAGAGAGAGAGAAGAGAGAGAGAGGAAGAGAGAGAGAGAGAGAGAGAGAGAGGAGAATAAATTTTCCACCCATTGTAAATATCGGCAGCGTAAGACTATAGCAATTCTTCGTCCATTTTTCCCTCAGTGTGACATCGACTCGCCCTCCCCTCTCGCAGCAGTAAATTCTCCCGCCTTAGCAGTAATACATTTCGAGTCTCAGTAGTAGGCAGTGGTGGTGTTAGAAAGGCACCTAATTTCCCTGTGTTGCAGACCTCTGAACTGACGTATGGTGATTTTCGGTGACAGTGTGAATGAGTGGGAGATTAAGTAACACGTGGAGTTTGTCACTTTTTTTCTTTCTTTATCAAGTTAACGTTGCAATAAATAATGGGAAGTATGGACATTCTGGATAGTTTATAAATCTTATCATATGCTAAGAGACTTAATTTTTTTTTCTTGTTAGCTACATATTTTTTTTGTGTCTCCTTTCTCCTCATACTTTTCTATTATGTAAAAGATGCGCAAGATATTGCTGTACAGGAAATACATATAACTTATGTGGGAAAAATCCGAAATAAGAAGTCCTAATATAAATAACTCCATAATTCAGGAGTGTAATAAAAAAATGTCATGTATATGAGTAGCTACTAACATTTTTTTTTCCTTTTTCTTTACGTTTTGTGTAGTCTTTTTATCTTCTTTTAAAAAACGTGTATATATTTAAACGCATCACTCTAGAAGAGTATCTTGAATTCCCAGTAACTAGTATAATATATTGTGTTTGCAGGGAGATAATCCTGAGAAGTCTATAGAAAACAATACTAAAAAGTTATTTTGTTAAATTTTGTAGCTAAAAATACGCTCTTCATTGAACGGCGCTTTGTAAATGGGAAACTAATTTGTCTTCATTCAAGAAATTCCGATGAAATCATTCTTATCTAATTCTAATGAAAAAACAATGTTCAGCCTATCTAACATACTTTATATATATATAACTGAAACATTATTTACTATTATAGTGCCTGATACGTTCACTGTTGGCTGGGTCTAAATCAATGAGAGTGTTGGCATGATGTGGATGAGATGAAGACGACAGCATATTGGTGGTGAGGAAGTACGAGTGTGCATGAGAAGCTAAGTGTTTATTTCCTGTTTCCGAATCCGAGTTTAGTAATAAGATTTCTTTCACCTTCATAGCACTAGTGATACCCTACATCGCTACTCTGCTTTAGCAAACATTACATTTCTTTACCTGAATAAAAACCCTCTCAGTACTTTTTCATGTGCTCTTAATAGTAACTGACTTAATTTGAACTGTCTGGCACTCTCTTTTCTGACTGTGTGTGTGTGTGTGTGTGTGTGTGTGTGTGTGTGTGTGTGTGTGTAATAATAATAATACTAATAATAAACGGCTTATTATTTAGGCAATTAACAAACTGAAAATGTACAGAGGGGGGTGGGGAAATACTTAACATTACTCCTAAAGGTAAGTCTAATCTAGAAGGGATTATTGATTGATGGCTCGCACCATGGTGGGAATCGCGCTGAGTCTATACCGGGCCGTGTGTGTGTGTGTGTGTGTGTGTGTGTGTGTGTGTGTGTGTGTGTGTGTGTGTGTGTGTGTGTGTGTGTGTGTGTGTGTGTATGTGTGCGCGCGCGCGCGAGTGCGCCGGTGTTTGAGTGCGTGGTGATTTTTTTCCATCTATAAATTTTGATGACCTTTGTAAAGCTCTCCCTCTTCCCATTTTCCATCATGGCTAATGGACTCTCTCTCTCTCTCTCTCTCTCTCTCCTCTCTCTCTCTCTCTCTCTCTCTCTCTCTCTCTCTCTCTCTCTCTCTCTCTCTCTCTCTCTCTCTCTCTTTTTCTCTGTCCTGTACTCGTGTACCAACATATCCTCCTCACACATCTATCTACATACTGACGAATCAATACACATTTTTTCGTATCTTCTATGAATTAATGATCCTTTTCCCGACTTCTCAATGTGACAGCGTTCTTGGAGCAATAAACGGGTATTACTGAGCGATATTTCCTTTGCCTGGCATCTTAAGTGTTCATATATACCTCCTTTTTTTTCGTGGCTATAAATACTGTGCGCTCATATGTTATCACTACTTTTTTCCGTTCTTTTTATTCTATTCTGTTGAAAGTTTTCAGCCCACTTTTAGTTAATCCAGCTTTTTCTTCACTCACATGTGACCTGCTCCACTTCCTCTATTGCTCTTGCTCTCAGCCCTTTTTATTTCCTCTCCCTCCTAACCAACTCACTCTTCCCTCATAGCTAATCTCGTTCACAACTTTGTACGCGCTACAGAACTCCACGCTCGCCAATACAGTTAAGGGAACTCCAACAGAGAATCAATTAAATAACGTCACGTCAAGTAAAAGCATTTTGTAAGGCAGTAAAGGCAATAAATAGATAACAAGGATGAGGAAATTGAGAAAGGTTCCTTCGATTTGCAAAGCAATTATAATCAAAATCCGTTTAACAAAACATCCTATTATACGTCACATAATTGAAGGTCAAGTGCAAAGTAGCATCTTGAGAGAGAGAGAGAGAGAGAGAGAGAGAGAGAGAGAGAGAGAGAGAGAGAGAGAGAGAGAGAGAGAGAGAGAGAGAGAGAGAGAGAGAGAGAGAGAGAGAGGAGAGAGAGAGAGAGAGGAGAGAGAGAGAGAGAGAGAGAGGAGAGAGAGAGAGAGAGAGGTTATTTCCCCACTTTGGAAAAGAGCTGCAAACGACGACCACACAAGCAGGTCTTAAATTAAGAAATAATAAGGAAAGGAAGGAAAGAAAGATAAATGAGATGCAAAAAGGATCGTGGAGTCAGGACGGCTTCCAGAAATCAAGTTCCTGGGATGCTATTAAAAAGTCAATCACAGGATTTATCAAGTCATCAAAAGATAAGACCATGAGGGAGACGAATTAATTAACCATTCCGTCAATGACAGTTTGTGTTACTTCAGTGCGATGTGGAGATGTCATTAGTATAATTCTTGAAAAGAATCCAGACAGAGAGAAGAAAAAAAAAAAAAAAATGTGGGTCACGATTTTTTTTTTTTTTTATGTAGGAAGGACACTGGTCAAGGGCAACAAAAATCCAATAAAAAAAAATGCCCACTGAAATGCCAGTCCCATAAAAGGGTCAAAGCAGTAGTCAAAAATTGATCAATAAGTGTCTTGAAACCTCCCTCTTGAAGGAATTCAAGTCTTAGGGAAGGTGAAAATACTGAAGCAGGCAGGGAGTTCCAGAGTTTACCAGAGAAAGGGATGAATGATTGAGAATACTGGTTAACTCTCTCGTTAGAGAGGTGGACAGAATAGGGGTGAGAGAAAGAAGAAAGTTTTGTGCAGCGAGGGCGCGGGAGGAGGGAAGGCATGCAGTTAGCAAGATCAGAAGAGCAGTTAGTATGAAAATAGCGGTAGAAGACAGCTAGAGATGCAACATTGCGGCAGTGAGAGAGAGGCTGAAGACAGTCAGTTAGAGGAGAGGAGTTGATGAGACGAAAAGCTTTTGATTCCACCCTGTCTAGAAGAGCAGTATGAGTGGAACCCCCCCAGACATGTGAAGCATACTCCATACATGGATGGATAAGGCCCTTGTACAGAGTTAGCAACTGGGGGGGGTGAGAAAAAACTGGCGGAGACGTCTCAGTACACCTAACTTCATAGAACCTGTTTTAGCTAGAGAAGATGTGAAGTTTCCAGTTCAGATTATAAGTAAAGGACAGACTGAGGATATTCAGTGTAGAAGAGGGGGACAGTTGAGTGTCATTGAAGAAGAGGGGATAGTTGTCTGGAAGGTTGTGTCGAGTTGATATATGGGGGAATTGAGTTTTTGAGGCATTGAACAATACCATGTTTGCTCTGCCCAAATCAGAAATTTTAGAAAGATCAGAAATCAAGCGTTCTGTGGCTTCCCTGCGTGAAATGTTTACCTCCTGAAGGGTTGGACGTCTATGAAAAGACGTGGAAAAGTGCAGGGTGGTATCATCAGCGTAGGAGTGGATAGGACAAAAATTTGGTTTAGAAGATCATTAATGAATAATAAGAAGAGAGTGGATGACAGGACAGAACCCTGAGGAACACCACTGTTAATAGATTTAGGAGAAGAACAGTGACCGTGTACCACAGCAGCAATAGAACGGTCAGAAAGGAAACTTGAGATGAAGTTACAGGAGAAGGATAGAAGCCGTAGGAGGGTAGTTTAGAAATCAAGGCTTTGTGCCAGACTCTATCAAAAGCTTTTGATAGAGGCAACAGCAAAAGTTTCACCAAAATCTCTAAAAGAGGATGACCAAGACTGGAAGACTTGGAATAGACAATCACTTTAACATTGATTGTCGAGTCAGTGAGAGAGAACACATATACAAGTTTTTCTATTTATAAAAAAAAAAATATATATACAAGAAAACTTTTATATTATCCCTTTGACTATTGTGAAATCTCCTCAGGTTGAATTATTAAACGTTGTGTTGTAAGTCTGAAGTTTAAGTTCAAGAGACACCGTAGAGAGCAAGAGGAATGAATGTTGGAGTAATTGAGATTTTTAGTACCTGTTGTTTTACCATAGCTATAAAAAAAAATAATAAGTTTACTCAAGTGGAGTAACGAGTGCGCTATTCGTAGCGAGAGACCTAAACGGCGTTATAGAAATAAAAGGGTCAAGAAAAAGATAGAAGGGACTTAGTGAAATTGAAGCAAGGACGAGTATGGTGAAATGTTACCCCCAACGGGAGGAATGAGTGACTTATTTAGTGGCGTTGCAAGAGCGAGGTCATATGTTGCGGTACATCAAAATAATACATGATCAACATTGTTAAAAGATAAGAGACAACTCGACGCTAATGATATGAGACATATTCAGTGAGGCAAGATAAGATAACTCCTACGGCTCATGAATACAATAAAAGAATTGCATCAGACTCTCTTTATCTTTCGTTGCACATTTTTTCCCAAACACAAAAGCAGCAGTTGACTTATAATGTCTTTCTTATGTTATGGGTGCAGCATGTGTTATTTATTGTGGTGTCAGTGAATCTTGTAGACAATTGGAAAGGCAGCAGTGACTTGTACAAAAAAAAAGTTGAAGGAGTGATAGCTAACTTGAGGATGGTGGCAGGTAATAAGTTTTTTAACAGATATATTTTGAGAGAATAAGAAATATCTTTAAACCTCTTTCGTAAGGATAAAAATGTCATTACTAACCTTACCTTCTTATTGAGATAATTATTGAGCTTAAGCCTGATTCATTTTGGGACTGTACCGATTATTTGAGATAATGTGAAGCCTCTAATTATTTCTTAAGTGGATGAATTACTGCAAGGATAAACATGTACGTAATGATGAAGAGATTAACAAGCATGAAGTTGCTCTGAGCTACGTGTTGCATTCCTGATTTAATCGTAATGAAAGGCTGCACTGTGCCAGGCCACGGGGTGTCTGGAAAATATGTGATGTCGCTGAGTAATTTATGTATTGGAGCTGGTGAAATATTGCACTTAGGTATGATGTGAGATTTCTCAGTTTATGTCACAGCCATCGTTAGGAAAGGGTAAATGACACGAGTGGCAGCGTTCAAGTGATACAACAACAATATCTGCTCTTGTTGATAAAGAGGGATATCTGCTTTAGGAACTTAACCCATGAAATAAAAAACAATTTAGACTGTGATCTTAACTCGGAGAAGTGTCAGATTGCACGGCAGTTTTTTTTTTTATCAGCATATATAAGAGCTGAATATCACAGGCTATATGTAATAATATCAAGAACAGTTATTCAATGTTATCATGACTGTCTTATCTTTACTGAGGGAGCTAAAATAATCAAAAGCCATTTAGCTATAAAATATATAATCGTGTTTGCTTGGAATCGTTGAAGCAGCTGAGAGTCATGGCACCTGGATAGTACTGGGACTATGGAGCCATAATGTAGTGTATGTGCAAGCAAACATGATGAATCGACTACAAGCGCAAAGAACAAAGTCGAATAGCCGAAGATAAATTAAAGGAAACTCAATGAGCTGTAACATTAGCAGATTATTATGAAATAGTGAGACCATTAAGGGGAGGAAATTATGTTTGATAGAAGAAATTAAACATCTCATGTATAAGTACCAAAAACACAGTAAAATGAGGCATACTCAATTTGAAAGAGATGAGCTAAGAAGATAATATATCATAGTGACCCGTAATGGTTGGAGGGAAGTGAAGCGTCAAATTGTGTCTCAGTTGCCCATGTGACACATTCAATGCACTTAAACTTTCTGTCGTCTGAAAGGCATGGAAGTATAAGAGTCACTTCAGTTAGATGTAAGAAATGTGCTTTACTGTAACAAAAGAAGGAAGGAGTGTAAAGATTTTGGCAGCAGGTGTCGGGTATGTCGTAATTCAAACGTAGAGGGACATCTCTGAACCAGTGGACATGGGAATGCTCTTTGAATGAGTAAGCTTAGGCATTACAGGTTCCATTAGATAGAGTGAGATGTATGACTTTCTCTTAATAGCTCTTAATAGCTCTACTTGGAATGCGATTTCTAAACCACTGATGAAATATAAGGTCACACGAACATTTTTTTCTTTTTTTGTAGGGGAAACAATATCTAAGCAGTGATAAACAACAGACAAACCGAGTTTGGAGAATATTCAAGAAAATTTAGTTTCATGGAGGACAGCACGCAACAAGCCATTTTAGCTGTGAAAGATCAGAGGGCATCAGTTTTAGTCTTAGCAATGATATCAGTCTTCTTGTAGCAACTTTTTGTGTACCATAACCATCTTCGTCTCAGGTTCCATTAGCGAACCCATAAAGAAAATTCTGGTGACCATCATTTTACAACCGACGAAACTCACATCCCTACTCACTGCACAGCTCTTTTCAGTTTTTTTTTTTTTAATGTTTCTCCTGTAATGTTTACGTCCTGAACCGTTATGAGATTGCTCACGTGACCCTATCAATGATCTTCCTTTCCCTGAGCGTCTATTA
>NC_087165.1:13611011-13638511 GCF_035594125.1 Scylla paramamosain | reverse complement strand
TAAATTTATAAATGAGAGCCGTGATGCTTTTCAGTTTTATACGCTCGCCATGATTACCTTATTGTGGCTTACCGAATATTAAGAAAGGTTTTTGACTTCGAAAATCGCTGCTGATATTACTACTACTACTACTACTACTACTACTACTACTACTACTACCACCACTGCTACTACCACTGCTACTACTACTACTACTACTACTACTACTACTACTACAACTACTGATGATATTATTATTATTATTATTATTATTATTATTATTATTATTATCATTATCATTATTATTATTATTATTATTATTATTATTATTATTATTATTATTATTATTATTATTATTATTAATATTGCTATTATTGTTATCAACATCATAATCATCACCACCATTTTTATTGTTATCATTATTGAAATTAATGTTATTTGTATCTTTGTCGATACTACCATTCTTACTACATTTACCTGATGCTTTTATTACTATTATTATTATGATCATTATTACAATAACTTTAAAAAATTTGTTAAGTAGAAGTCAAAGTAAAAAAATCTGGAAGTGTGATGTTTGTCTACGATATATATATATATATATATATATATATATATATATATATATATATATATATATATATATATATATATATATATATATATATATATATATATATATATATATATATATATTTTTATAGAACAAGTTTTAAATGGTTCTTTTGGCAGTGGACCCAATAGAAAGTTGCTAATTACCCATCCTCTTCTCTCAATAGTAACCCAAAATTTTGGAACAGAACGGTTTCTTCAAGCAAGAATTCTCTGTTAGATATTGGAAAGTTTTTTACTATATTCTGATATGAGTATTTTCTCTTTATCCCTCTTCCTGTCTCTCATTACTCATCATCCTCTCCTCCTCTTCTTCCTTTCTTGATCCTCCATTTCCTATTAATTTCCTTTAGATTTTTCTTCCTCGTCTTCTTTTTCTTCCCTCCTCCTACTCCTCCTCCTCTTCGTCATACTTCTCGCCACTCGTTTTCTCTCAACCCTTCTTATGTTTCAACTCTTTCTCTCCCTGTTCCTACTTCTCCTCATTCAACAAAATAGACATTTAGTTTCGTCCATCTTAAAACAAATGCATTTATTCTTTGTTCTAGTTACACAGAAAACTATTCGCAATGCATGAAACATGAAACATGGAAAAGTACACAATATTACCATCAGTTTTAATGATAAGTTGATGATGCATCTATGCAGGTAAGAAAAACAGCATAAGCGGCTAAGAAAGCAGGCAAGATGAATCTTAATGCTGAATTCTTATTTTGTAAATTTTTGAGGGAAATCACGAGAAAAAAATAATAATATTCTAACATTTTCTCAGATACTCAGGTAGTTGCTATCTTGTGCAACATTCAATTGCATAACAGCATCACCTCTCTTGCAGGAACTATTACTGCATGTCAGAGGTTTTTCAGCTGTCTCTTAAACCTCCCCTCCAACATTGTTTCTCTCATTTCTCACTCTGTGCGGCAGCTCTTGCTTTTTGCCTCCGCGGTATAAAAACAATGTTACGTTATCATAGCAACACTCAGTGTATTTGTTTCCAGGTAATCTGTTTACAGTGGCGTAAGGCAGAACAGAAGCGAAATGAGAAATGAAACACGTTCTAATATCATCACTGCCAGCGGGTGATCAGCCTTCAAAAAGATTTCTGATAAGGATGAATCACTTGCATGTAATGGTTCGGAATTAGCTGAACAAGAAAGACAAATGATAATGACATCCTAAATAGTCGTCAAGCCAGTTAGTCTGACAGTTTATTGGGCATGTTGAAAGGCACCAGGAATGAAGCCATACGTGAATCAAGTTTCAAGGACAAAACAATCGTCAGCAACATATCTTCTGTCACAGATGTAAGACACTCAGAGTAAAACATCTACACAAAAGGAAGATGCATACCTATGAACTTATCTGTGACCTCTGTGGTTATAATTATGTCCTCTTGTTTCCAGTAAGAAAATATTTATCGTTATTAAAAAGAGTAGTCTGCAAAAGTCATCCCTTGGAGTTTCTTTCTGTTTAGGATCGTTAAGGACTGACTATAGCGTAGAGTACGCATCTCATGTGTCAAAATAAACCTCCATGCCTGCACTCCTTTGAAACGAGGCTTATTTAAAGTTGACCGTCCCATCAAGTTCCTTTCTTCCAAAAGATTGTCAGTCTATGGTAATGCTGCAGATCTTGTTAATCTTTATCATTATTCTGAATTTGCTGACTACCCCTTGAACGGCTCCTAGGCACGGGGTCGTCTGGTTATAATTATTACTTCATCCCTCATATTATCAAGCAAGGATAGCCTTCGTATTGTTCTGCTCTTCTATTTTCTTTAGGATTAAGCTTCTAAACTCAACTCGGGAGCCAAATTAGCATAGCGTTTCCTTCCTGAGAGGCAACAATTACCAGCCATACACAACACTACACAATGCTCCTAAGCCCCTGGCCATTCTCATTTCCATTGGTAACGTTAATAAAAAGTTATTATTCTGTACTGTTTTTTCTTTTGTACTGTAGAAAAATTATGTCGAGTCTCACAAGGAAATTGGAATAGCAACAATGAAAATTATTTAGGGATCGCAGAGAGCTACTATAAGAACCGATCAAAATCTTTTTACAGTAGAAAATTTATGCCATGTTTGACTCTGGGAAACTGGAGTAGGAATAATGGAGAACTATGGGTCGCATAGAGCTACTACAAAAGCTTCCTTAACAACTAAAACCATCCATCATTAAATTGCCCAGGTTGTTGCGTCAGACGGATTTAAGAAACATCTCTGAATGACAAAGTGTCCTGCCTTTTTTTAATACTACGAGTCGTCACTTATTGAAATGAGAAACAGACAAAAAAAATACATACATATACACAAATAAAAGCAGATAACAACCTCGTCATAAAAACTCGCCACTCTCTCATACACAGACAGCAGAAAGAAAAACTTGTAAAATAATCAAACAATGGAAGAAAACACCGAACTAGAAAAATCAACGAGAAAAGAATAGACTGAAAATGTAGTGAACTAAAAGTCATTTTCTTTTTATGTATGTTCGCGCGCACACACACACACACACACACACACACACACACACACACGAAGTTAAAACACCTGCTACGTAAAAATGACCGACAGATCAAGGTAAATCATAAACAAAGACCCACAAACAAACATAACAAATAATACACTGACGCACGACAAAAATCAAGTAGGCCAAGGTGAGAATGGAACACACCCTTACACTCACACCCATCCATAACTAAATAGACAAGAGGACAAGGGAAAAAGAAAGAGAAACGGGTGGAAAAAAGAGCAGGGTGACGGGCACACAGCGGTTTTTCACTTGCTTCCAACTATTCACACTGACAGGAGGCATAAGGTACAGGGACTATCGGTAATTAGGTCCTAAAGGTGATGGTCAAATCCACCCAGCGGTTCCAGGAAGGTGTCGCAGGGGACTAGGCGAAGCGGGAGGAAGAGGAGGGGAAACAGAACGACATGAAAGGAGATGGAGTCAAACTGTAATGTTATACTTGCGAGATGGGAATTTGATGTTTTGGAGAGAGAGAGAGAGAGAGAGAGAGAGAGAGAGAGAGAGAGAGAGAGAGAGAGAGAGAGAGAGAGAGAGAGAGAGAGAGAGAGAGAGAGAGAGAGAGAGAGAGAGAGAGAGAGAGAGAGAGCACACAGATATGGAGAGACAGAAAGTGAAAAAAACGGATAGGCAGGCAGACAATCAAGCAGACAGACAGACAAACAGACAGACTGACAAACAGGGACAGTGGCAAGCAGATAGGCAGACAGACAGACAGAAAGAAACATAATTCAGGTATCCAAAACGGTCATTTCCGAATGTGCAAAAGCTAAACCAAGGGATAATGAAGCAAAAAGTCACACAACAGGTAGCGCTGCCATTAAAAAGACAGTATGTTACCCGAAGCTCCATGTTCCATTAAAACTTGGCTGAGTTATGACGATGCTTTCCCGGCAAAATAAAGCCACGTTAATGGAAAAATATTCACCCACGTTTTCTTTTCCTTTGGCTACAGTATCAATCTTCCTTTTTAATATATACTTTTACGAAAAAATGTGCTATTTATCTATAATCTTCCGAATCATTCACAACCCTGAAAAACATGCTTCTATTTCAACCAGATATTACGGTGTCTGTACAGGATTAGGTAACTTACAATATTGGCAACACTGGGAGAACTTGCTTGTACAGTAAAATTTACTCACTCACAAGTCATACAAGTTATTTCATGTCTGTCTGTAAGTATATAGTACGTTCAAGATAAAAGTGAGACAGAGAGAGAGAGAGAGAGAGAGAGAGAGAGAGAGTCGCTCACTGATGAGATAAGTGGAATTAATGAAGATGTAGAGGCGAGGCGTGGAAAGGAAGGATGGCGGACATTTAATCTCCCATCCCGCAGTAATAAATGACGCTGTGCTATGAAGAAGATGAAAAGGAGAAAGAAAAAAAAAATAAATCTTTCCAACCTTCCAATATATTCCGTAAAAAAAGTAGACTGACTCCTCCGCTAGAATGAAATGCAAAACAGGATAATAAAAACAGCATTATCGCCGCTATCTGAAGAAGCAACAACAACAACAACAACAACAACAACAACAACAACAACACCGCTAAAAGACAGAAAACAAATTCCTCACTACCCGAGTCTTCTGTAACGAGTAAATACCATTAAATATACGCAAAGTGGAAAATAGGATGACAGAATGAGGCAGATTATTAAAGAGCTCACCGCTGAAAAGAGATGAGACAATACTAATTACGTCATGCGTCGCGAAGGAGAAGGAAAATGGGGACAATGATAAAGTAAAAAAAAAAAAAAATAAATAAATAAATAAAAAAAATAAATAAATAAAACGTCTCTATTAATGTGGAAGAAAAAAGTCTATGTAAGATCAACCCTAAATAATGTTAGCAGATAATTTAAAAATGTGTAGCAATAAAAGAATGTTAAGCAAAATAAAAAAATAATGGAAACGATAAAAAAAGAAAATCAGCGGAGAATTTCAAAGAATCAGTAGCAAAAAAATAAAAATAAAGAGGATAAAACGATGTAAAAATAAAGGAAACGATAAAAAAAACCCTAATAATATCACGTTCTCTCTCATGCCTCGAGGTCTTTCTACTCTCATCACTCTTAAGATACCAAGGCAAAGGCAGGTCGAGTTGTGTCACTTGAGGAAGCACAAGACACTTTCTATCAGCCTCGTGTTCTCCTCCGTCACGTGGCTCCTTCTATACTGCATCAAGGGTTTTGCTTTATCGGTTATTGATGTAATCTTGTTTTCCACACACACACAAAAAAGAAAGAAAATATTAAAGTCATCATTGCAGTAGTAAAACCAGGAGTAGTGGTGGTGGTGGTGGTGGTGGTGTGGTAGTAGTAGTAGTAGTAGTAGTAGTAGTAGTAGTAGTAGTAGTAGTAGTGGTAGCAGTAAAAGTAGCAGTAATGATGGTATTAGTAAAAGTGTTGGTGATAGCAAGATCTGCACTTTCATTTCTACATAACAAACACACACACACACACACACACACACACACACACACACACACACACACACACACATACACACACATAAGTAACATAAGAAACAAATACACGAAAAAAAAAAGAAAGGAAATATACACCACCTACTACTACTCCTACTCCTACTACTACCACCACTACTACTACTGCTGTTGTGTGTGTCTCTTTGTTACGCTTGGCTGCTGTATGGGAATGTATGTGTTTTCCTCGAGCAAATGCACCACTAGGAACCGAAAAAAAAAAAAAAAAGGAAACCGACAGCATAATAAAAATCTTATGAACGAGTTCCGGGCGAGGCAAACAGTACAGAGTCTTTGTCTTTCTTTTTTTCTGGGAAACACACAAAGAATAATATTAAATGAAAGATGAAGCAAGCAAAGAAAGGAGGTTAGGAATGGGGGGGAGAAGGAATGCAAGCAGAAACAAAAAAAGGAAATAACAGATTAAAATAATTCTCTCTCTCTCTCTCTCTCTCTCTCTCTCTCTCTCTCTCTCTCTCTCTCTCTCTCTCTCTCTCTCTCTCACCTCGCAAGAGCGTATACACCTACAGCTACACCCACTCACCCATCCATATCCACCTACCCACCTGTCCACAGACACACTCACAAACACACACACACACACACACACACACACACACACACACACACACACACACACACACACACACAGACACCACTACCATGAGTCACATCACGTAAACATGAGGCCGCTGCAATGCTAATACCCTACATGCATATCGATCATCCATACATAACAACAAACATGATACATCGCACATACATACACGCAAGCAGAAAGACATATTGACACAGACAGACAGACGGACAAATGCACTCGGTAACTTCGCATTAAAGCACAAACGAATCTATAAATATGACTGTTGCTGCTCATACTTATACCACCCGAACGGCTCCGGCACGATAAGAGTTAATTTGTGTTTTTTACCCTTCCGTAGGTTTATTACTACTTCGTTATTATTTAAAAAGGGAAATTAAAAAACAGGGTGTAAAGAAAGTACAGTAGTGGAGTCCGCTAAAACTACAGTAAAAGAGATTCTTGTCCTCCTCATCTTATATTTTACTGTAACACCTGGGCCTTCCCAACCCTCTTCACCCACATGTATTGATATTTATACATTCCAGGCTGTGGCTTTAGTGTAACTCTTTTATTATTCAAATGGAAAAATGAAGACAACCAGATTTCAAGAAAAGATGATTGTAGAGTTCGGTCTAAGCATTATAATGAATGTATCGTCTTGTCATCATCTTATATTTTACTCTAAGAAAGGCCTCCCACCACCTTTACTTATATTCGTAGGTTGTTTGTGCATTTCACGCAAAAAATCAGAAAAAAAAATTTTATTTATCTATTTAGTTATTAGTGTGCCCTGCTTTTTCTTACCATCTCTGTGTTAGTTGTTACTTAAATTATTCGATGCATGATATTGATGCTGATAATGATTGTAATACAGGTAATGACAATAGCAATAAATAGTGAAATTAATAAGTATAATAACATACAAAATAAGACACATATCAAAAGGTCAAATGGCAAGTAGACATATAATATGCGAAACACACATCAGGAAATATTAAAACCATTACGTAAAAAAATATTGTAAAAGCGTGTTTCTTTATTTTTCCTTGACATAGACACTCCTTGACATTCCTGCCAGTAAAGAGAACATAAAAAAAAAAAAAATACTGAATAAATAAACGAAAAAGATCAGATAAATAATGATTCAATACACCACAAAAATCACAACGATTATAAGAATGAGTCGAAAAACGAATAGATTAAAAAAATACATACATATATATATATATATATATATATATATATATATATATATATATATATATATATATATATATATATATATATATATATATATATATATATATATATATATATATATATATATAAATGAAAGATAAAACATGGAGCAAAAACATATTGGAGAAGACTCTCATGTCATTCCACGAGGTAAAAGAAAAGTTTGGTCAAGAGGCAAAAATAGATACTTGTTAAAATTTGTAATTAGTTGGCTCATTAGTCTTCCAAGAGGAGGAGGAGGAGGAGGAGGAGGAGGAGGAGGGAGAATGGGAAAGGGGGTAGCAGAAGGGAGACGAGAAGCAGAAAGAGGAGGAGAAGGAAGACAAGGAGTTGAAGGAGGAACAGGGGAATGAGGGGAAGCCTGAAAAAGAGTGAAGTGAAAAAGCTGGCTTGAGTGAATTTCTCATAATGCTCATACTTGGCCATGCGGTGGATGACGGTAAGAGATTGGCAGGTTTGTCGATAATTCATGAATTTTCTTTGACTATTTATTTCGGTTGAGAAAGAACGTTACTCATATTCTTTTATTTTCTCAAGGATAAAAATAAATGAATAAAAAAAAAAAAAATGAAATAAAAAAAAATAAAATAAAATAAATAAGAGGCTTCTTGCATTGACTATAATAATAAAAAAGGTAGAATATAACGAAAGTTACACGAGCATTGGTTGCCAAAGAGGGGAAGGAATGGAGATAACTGAGCTTACCACTGAGGAAAGTTTAAGTTGCTAAGACAGTCTGCTAACACCATACATTTACATGAATGTTGAGTGATCAAGACTTCGTAGGATGATATTAAGTATAGGATAAGGAAATGATAACTTACAACTCTTATGAAAACAGCGAAATCTCTTAGTCTGAAGTGTATTTGCCAAATGTTATGGTTATCACAGTTCACCAAGGTTAGACGTTTACGTGAATACTGAATGATCAACACTGACAGTTAGTAGAAGACAGTAAGTGCAGGATATGATGTTAGTAATTCATAACTATTACTGACAACAGCGACAACTCTCTTATTTTGGGAGTACATTTGTCAAATAGTTAATTCATGCTATCTTAATTGGTTTATAGTTGTTATCTTCCAGACAGCTACAAACTTGGGTGAGTCGTGAACTGATAAATAAATGCAATCAAGTCAATCGGGCAGCGTCACTCCAGTCGGTGAAGTTAAAAATGAAAACGAAAAATAGAAGTTCAGTATAGGTGACACTTCACTTATCTGGTTTGTGGTTTTCTTGATGCTGTCCTTCCATCCTTTCCTAATGTCTCACTTACACAATATGAGTAAGATATACATAAGTACACGTTGAAAGAGAGAACGGGAGAAAAGAGAAAAAAGCCAAACAGGAATGAACACAGAAGTCGGAATGTCAGATATGTAAAGAGATCAAATACATTCATCATTCATTTTTTAGTCGTTCACTTAGCGGCGAATAAGTCAATCAGTCATACACGCTCTCCAGTCACCGAGTCCAATAGTAGTACATGCCAGCCAGCCCACGAATTCATTAAAATTATTCATACCAGAATCACACTGTGGATCCAATAAAAGGCTCCCACTGCCCGACTCCCCAGCACGAACATGAATCACTCGCAAATCCTCACAACTAATATTGCACCGACCGCGCCTCGCTCCCATAAATAAATACAGAGCCATTAATTTGTTGCAGAATTTACTTGTGGGAAAATGTGACACGCTCTGTGAAATTCCACGTGATTACTAAAATTTCTGATAATTCAGGCATTCTGCTCGTATTGAAAACTAACAAAAAAAAAAGAAACAAAAAAAATAAAAAAATAAAAACTACGACGTACAAGCTTATATAAAAAAAAGTAACATATTAAACAAAAAGTGAAGCATGTTCAAATAATAAGTGTGAAGATGAATACGTTTTCTTCCCATTAATTTTTCATTGCTGTCACTTTACTACATGACTAAAATTTTCGATTTCGCAAATTTTCGCTCCTCTTTCAAAGAATCGCCATGCCACTAAAATGCAAGAAAAAATGTGTTACTGGAAACACAGAGGAAAAAGAAGACTTCTCGTATTGATAATGACTCTTTTTCAGTTACCTCCATTTTTCATGCAACAGAGACTTAACACTATTGACGTCATACAACATTACAAGCTTGAATAAACAACCCGCTGGAGACTTCTCACCATAATTTTGGACTTTAGATAAATTCAAGGCAATTAAGCAGAGGTAACGGCTCACAGCAGTCCTTAATTCTTATGTTGAACTGAGACAATGATTATGTAGTGAGGTGGGCTGTATCAGTTCCACGAGGAAACCCAATATGTGCTTAAAGAAGAACTATTGTATGTACATAGGTAAAATATTCTTTTGAATTCTTAAGAGAGGTGCGTAAAATATAACCATATTTAACTTTTAGAAAAGTATTCATGTCTACTTTTCATGCTCTAATTATCTGTTATTTTTGAGAAAACTTTTAACCACAATGTTTTATATATATATATATATATATATATATATATATATATATATATATATATATATATATATATATATATATATATATATATATATATATATATATATATATATATATATATATATATATATATATATATATATATATATATATATATATATATATATATATATATATATATATATATATATATATATATATTTAGGTCAGGACCTTAATTAAAAAAATAAATAAAAAATCAATAAAACTTCTTAATCTGATAATTAGGATGTGTTCCTTACTTAAAAAAAAAAAAAATTGTACATATGTAAAATATTCTTTAGAGTTCTTAAAAGTGTTGAGTATAAAATAGCCTTATGCTTAAAAAAAATAAAGATATTAAAAAAAAAACCCACACACTTTTTAATTGATCTATATTTTTTTTATATCAATATTTGTTTTAATAAAAACTCAAAAAAATCAATTAATAGTTTTAATAATAATAATAAAAAAAAAAAATCATATGATAATTGGGATATGTCCCTTTCATAAACCATCGTTCACTTGCAATGCTATCTGAATAATTCAGTCCTCGATAATATGTAGATCACTCCTTACTTATCTCTGGCAACGTCCTGATGCCTGAAACGCACGAACGAATTTTACGAGAAGGAACAAAAAGAAATAACATTATTATTATTATTATTATTATTATTATTATTATTATTATTATTATTATTATTATCAGTAGTAGTAGTAGTAGTAGTAGTAGTAGTAGTAGTAGTAGTAGTAGTAGTGGTAGTAGTCGTAGTTGTAGTAGTGATGGTGTAGTAGTAGTAGTAGTAGTAGTGGTAGTTGGTGGTATTATTATTATTATTATCATTATTATTATTATTATTATTATTATTATTGGTAGTAGTAGTAGTAGTAGTAGTAGTAGTAGTAGTAGTAGTAGTAGTAGTAGTAGCAGTAGCAGTAGCAGTAGTGTTACGTCTTAATATCAATAATAGTAGTAGTAGCAGCAGCAGCGGTAGCACCAGCAGTGGTATTGTAGGAAGCGATAAAATGACAACCAATAAAGAGATGGTGGCTGATATTCTGAGGCTCTTTTCCTCGCGTCCACTTCAGCCCTTGATAATATCTGAACCATGTGAGCCCCGTGCCCGCCATCCCTTGATATCCTTTGATTAGTGGGGCGGGAAAGGTAATGGAAGGTCCAGGATGCGAGACTGGTAGAAGCCATGAAGATACTTATTATAATCATCGTCCCTCTGTTTGTCTGTCTGTCTTTATCTGACGTTTCTTCTCAGCGGTAGTAACAATGGAAAAGCCAGAATGTGAGACTAGCAGAAGCCATGAAAATACTTATAATAATCATCGGCCCTCTCTCTGCTTGTGTCTGTCTGAATACAAGTCTCTCAAATCACTGATAGTAACAGTGGAGGCCGTAGATGTAGTGGTAAAAGAAGCAAAAGTGGCAGCACTAGCCAAAGTAATAGAAGTAATGATAGCAGTGGTAGTAGTATAAATTTTTTGTATTGCGTTAGTTTTCATTCTAGGTTCCTGGAATGAACGTCCATTATGAATTATAACTATTCCGAGAAAATCTAAAAGAGTTGATATTACTGTATGGGAACTACAATATATTGCTATTTTACTTTTAATTTTCCTTCAATAGAATCCATGTTAATAAAAAAAAAACGTATAGTTGCCTAGCACCAATTTTCTCCTTCCATGAATTCTTCAAAGTTATGAAAAAGCATTGTTCGTAAGATATCTCAACTGTGCTAAAAATTTGGCAACGTATACATTACCTGTGGAATATATCATATCCTACCACTAGGCTAGATCACACTATGCTGAATTACTCCGACATTAATGAGAACGGTCATAAAGTTTGCCTTGGGTTTCATCCATTGACTCAGTACCTTTCAAAATTAAGAAAAGTCGCATCAGTAGTTTTCCTTGGATATCAAAGACTAATGGTACATTATCAAACCGATACATGTTCTATTGCGAATTCATAAACACCTAAGAACATGGCGACCAAGGAAACTGCAAGACGCCAGTACGCATGCACGGAAGTCCCCACATAAAACATACATAGCTATATCAACTTATTAACTCCTATTCATACATGTATTTGGTATTCTTTTCAAGCTGTTTATCGAGTCGGCACTAACAACCTGATTACTGATTCTACACCAATCAACGAGTGCTTTATTTGAGGACCGATATCTTTCAGCCTACTTTTTAATTAAATTCCATTGAGTACGAGCTCATTCCTGATTACGGACACAAAGTATCTTGTCTGCCTCATCCCCGCTATCTCTTAATTTTTTAAACTAATGAATGTAAATTTATATGATTTACTCTCCTCTTGTAAGGGATATTCCGAAATCTGAGCGAATAGTTACTCCCAATATTTTATCATACTGATGTTACCACAGCAAGATGATAGATTACACACACACACACGCGCACACACACACACACACACACACACACACACACACACACACACACACACGCAATCACGCACGCACACCCAGACCATCACCCACTGGACCTCCTCTCCACTTTAGCTCATATGACTTCAACTGAAGTGGTCTGGCCTCAAAGTACTCAATATCCAATATCACGCGCCATAAACATATGTTTCCCTTGAGGCCCCGGCACCCTGTACATACAAGAGCATGTCACCACAACCAGCAGGTCCTCACCACAGCATCAAGCGACCGTCACAAACACAACCCACTAAACCTATGACAGTGAACTTTAAGGTCAAATTTCAAAGTACACCACCGCCCTGTGTCTTAATTGTTTTACTATTTTTTTTTACTTATCTTTAGTTTCCATTTAGTAAACTTTATTTACTCCCTTTTTAAAGTCAGTTATCATGAATTTGAATATAGTGATATGAATTTTTTTCCGAGCATTTTTAGTCAGTGGATGCATGAACTTTCTTTTTTTTGTTTTTGTTGTTGCTCTCCTCAATAGTAGTAGTAGTAGTAGTAGTAATAGTAGTAGTAATAGTAGTAGTAGTAGTTGTAATAGTAGTAGTAGTAGTAGTTGTAGTAGTAGTAATAGTAGTAGTAGTAGTAGTAGTAGTAGTAGTAGTAGTAGTAGTAGTAGATTAGTCGTCGTAGTATTCGTAGAATCCTCTTCCTCCTCCTCCTCATCATCATCATCATCATTACTATCTCACCATCCTCATCACTACATATTATTACAAACGCACACACACAGCTCAGGCTTCCTCGACCCGCCCATCATTACAGGGCTTAATGGAGATAAACAAGGCTCGGTGAATGGTTGTCGAGGGCCGAGCTTTGGGATGCAAGGATAAGACGTCTATTGCATTATGGAAGCGGATTAAGTGTACCTCATACCTGCAGAGAGAGAGAGAGAGAGAGAGAGAGAGAGAGAGAGAGAGAGAGAGAGAGAGAGAGGAGAGAGAGAGAGAGAGAGAGAGAGAGAGAGAGAGAGAGAGAGAGAGAGAGAGAGAGAGAGAGAGAGAGAGAGAGTTGAGTCTTTTCTGGAACAGACTCCTTTTTATTCGGCATTTATGTTGAAATAATTCATTACTAGGTGCTTTGGATAAAAAACGCAATAATTTCTTTTCCATTTAAGGTGGCAGCACACACACACACACACACACACACACACACACACACATCACGAGTTCCAGGTTGTGCTGAAAGTCAATATTTTTTTTCCTTTAGTGTTATTGTGGCCCTTACATGACATTGGTGGATATTTGAATTAATTTGGAATTGCTCTTTATAACTTGAAAAAAAAAAAATAACATACATTCTATTAATTTCCCAATATTACCCAGCGATGCGGCAGTTATCGGGTCAAGCCAGCCACCCGTGTGCACAAGTGTTTCATAAAATAGTATCACTTGTCCACTGCCTGGCCCGTGTTGTTTAAAATAGTTGTTTTTGTTAGTATAGCATATCGTTATTTCATATTTTTCCCTACTTCTGTTGCAAACATATACGTCAAATATTTTTCTCCCTTATCCAAATAGTAAGTTATATTTTTGCAAGACTGAAATCGAACTCGGACGAATTTATTGGAGTAAACTTTTGATCAGAGGCGCGAGCGAGACCAACCAGCGTGAAGATATTTTATGTATTGGCATACCAGATGCACCTCTTGTCTTCCAGTTCTCGAATTTAGTGTATCATTTCTCTTCCGATATAAGTTTTGCACTCATAACTTTTTAACAGAGTGGGAACGATTGAAATTTTGGAATGTTTCGTTTAGATTTTCGACTGTTCCGTGCTATGTGGTGTTGGTTTTATTACGAAATGTAATCTCTTTAATAGTGTCATACTCGTTGCTGACAGAGAGGGAGACTGACAAAGTAATATAGTACATGTAAACCCCTTTTTCATTCGCTGCTTTAAGCCTTCATTTCAAGTAAGGCATATGTATAAAAATTCTTGTAGTTTTTAATGTACTTTGCAAATGACTAATAAATTAACGATATTAAGTTAAATTTCAATGTGTGTCAGTGTGTATGTCCTTATCCTTGTGAGTGTGTATGTGTGTGTGTGTGTGTGTGTGTGTGTGTGTGTGTGTGTAATCTATCATCTTGCTGTGGTAACATCATTATGATAAAATATTGGGAGTTACTGTGTGTGTGCATCTCTCTCTCTCTCTCTCTCTCTCTCTCTCTCTCTCTCTCTCTCTCTCTCTCTCTCTCTCTCTCTATGTTCCATTTTCACCACCGCTTCGTTTCTCCATGAACTGCACACGGTACTTTCCTATTCACCTCTTGTGGCGCATTTTTCAAAATTTTCATTCACGAAAGGCACTTAATTTTAAATAAGCTTCTTTATAACCAGGTTCCTAAGGGATCAGGAGTTACGCCTCTGTTTTTCCTCTGTGCTTCCTCACACCACACACACACACACACACACACACACACACACACACAGTAATAGTCTCCACCCTGTTACACTCCGCTACTTCCCCATACCTCGCCTCGCCTGGTAAACAACATTGTACACATAATATTTTTCAAGCGGAAGCAGACATGACGCGCCTTTTAGAGAACACGAGGATCCACCGGGAAGGAGACACAGAAGACCTCTATTAGCTTTGTTCTCACTGTGCTCGCGTATCCCAGCTACACGTTGGTTGACACAGAAACGACAACGGAGGAGCGAACTCGCCATGGAACGGTACAGAATAATGTTAAGGTTTTAGATATATACTCGTACTTATCTAATTATAGACTAGTAGAGGAAAGGAGGAATAGGACAGCAGTATGGGGATATGTGAGTTTCGGAACTTAAAGAATACGATGGAGTATTCTTTAAGCAGATGCAGATGCAATGGTATATGATAATAGAGATATGTTCCTTTCTTAAAGAAAAAGGATTGATGAAAAAAAAAACCTCTTAAATGTCGTCACAAAAAAAAAAATAAAATAGGAGAAAAGAACCGAAAACTGAAATATTAGCTTTATAAGAGCAGTAATGTGTACAATTAGAGGACATGAGAAGACCAACTGCGCCATTACACCACGAAATATACATCACACTCAGGGACGCTGTTAAAGTACACGTTAGCACGGTAAGAAAAATCACTGTTTTCACGCGGGGAAATATATAGAAAAAGGAAAGAGAAATATAATCCGACAGCGACACGGGGCCTATAGGGCACGAGTGATGGAGTAAAATGAAATACGAAAAACATGGATAACAAGGTACAGGTCAAACTGGCGACACATGGGGAAAGGAACGGATGAATCCCCCGCCCCACCTCTCTCTCTCTCTCTCTCTCTCTCTCTCTCTCTCTCTCTCTCTCTCTCTCTCTCTCTCTCTCTCTCTCTCTCTCTCAGTAGAAGAGGGTACAAACCAGTCGCTCACTCTACAACAAGACTGGAAATATACAGCCACGTATTCCCTGTGCATCGCCAAAGGTAACAGGAGGGGCGAAGCAAAGGGAACGGGAGCTCTTTCCTCTGTTATTCTGTCCCCCACAATGAAACAAGACGCGACGCCTTGTCTGGCCAACCTCCATTTTAGGGCATCCCAGTCCCATGTGGCCTAGTGTGTGTGTGTGTGTGTGTGTATGTGTGTGTGTGTGTGTGTGTGTGTGTGTGTGTGTGTGTGTGTGTGTGTGTGTGTGTGTGTATGTGTGTGTGTGTGTGTGTGTGTGTGTGTGTGTGTGTGTGTGTGTGTGTGTGTGTGTGTGTGTGTGTGTCTCACACACAGACAAACAGACAAAAATACAGAAAAAGACAGAGACAGCCAGCCAAACAGACATACAGACAGATAGACAGACAGACAAAGATAAAGACAGAAAAATACGTGGATGGGTCCAGTGAAGGTTCGGCTTGTTATCCTCGGGGCACAATAACCAAAAATAGCCACAAAGATTCAACCAATATGTCACCACCAAACCAGTAGCGACCAATGGACGTGAAGCAGAGAACTCTTTGCGTCCCCTCACTGGAACTGTTTTCCTTACCAATGTTTATTAGTTTTTAAATCATAGTACGTGATAAATTTACCAACATAGTTTCTAGATTCACAGAGATTTTTAATTTTTTTTGGTTCATCGAAGGCGTTGTTATCTATTAAACTTTGCTTCTCTTACTTTTGTTTAAAGGAGACATTATTATTATTGCTTTCTAAATACCTGTACTTAATTAAAATGCTGTCTCCGTTGTCGTCGTTAATTTGATTATTACCGCTGCTGTTGTTGTTACCTCTATTGTTTTATATGTAAGAGGGATTGTGACCAAGTCCAAAAAAAAAATATATGAAAAACGCCCATTGAAGGTGACAGTCTCCAAATGGCAGTGAAAAAGAATTATCCTAAATTATGGAGGAAAAGGTCTTGAAACTTCCTTCGTTGTTGTTGTTGTTGTTGTTAATGTTGTTGACATAAATGAGAGGGCATGGCTCATCGATGAAAATGATTTAGAGATAAGAACTGAATATTTGCAGTTCCTTTTAAAACAATACAGTTCCAAAACACTGCCGGCGTACTTATTTATTTATTTTTTTCGATGTCTAGATAGTCCGTGTAACAGTTTAAGTTACAGTAAGGGAAACCACACAAAACAATGCGGTGTTTTTGGATTAATGTGTGTGTGTGTGTGTGTGTGTGTGTGTGTGTGTGTGTTTTTCTGGGCGGAAATTCTCAGGGATTTACTTAATACTCTTCAGTGATTGGCCCTGACGACGCCACCTATGCACAACACTGATAATATATTCAAATAACTGTGAAACATAACGCTAGGTATTGAAATATGAAGTCACGAAACAAAAAAAATACATAATTGCTTCTGAACAAACCTCCGTAAAGCTCAAACACAAAATATAATCCTTCACAAAATTATGTTAATGCTTACTTGAAACCGAATTTTTCTTCACATAGTCCTTCACAATAATATGGCCACTCACTCCCTTCCTCACTCCTTTACCCTCCTCCTCCTCCTCCTCCTTCCCTTAAAAATTCTATCCAGCGCTACACGACCTTGTTACTGCAGCGCAATAACTCAATCATTTTAAATTGTTCCTCCAATCTACGTATTATTTACTTCTGCCCTCGATCACATGAAACAAAATAATAATCATTCACTTGAAAACAAAACCCCTAAGATACTTCACAAAAGCATGTTGTCGCTTAATAGAAACAGGATTTTCTTCTCGCATAATCCTTCACAACTATATGTACACTCACTCCTTTCCTCACTTATTCACTCTTCCTTCACCTCGTAATCTTATACGACCTTTTTTATGGCAGCGCCATTATTCAGTAACTTCAAATCGTTCCTCCATCAATTATTTACTGTTCTCTCTCTCTCTCTCTCTCTCTCTCTCTCTCTCTCTCTCTCTCTCTCTCTCTCTCTCTCTCTCTCTCTCTCTCTCTCACCAGCCACATACCTCGTTAAGAGCGTGTATGTCCTCGATGGTGATGACCCGGTCCTTGTTGTGGTCAAACACGTCGGTGAAGTAATACGTGAACTTCTCTACCTGGAAGTCTGAGAGATAAATCTTGCCTTCTGTAGGCTGCAGGTCGTCGTCATCTTCGAAGGGCCGCCTCACCCACGTCGCTGCGGAAGACAGAAAATAAAAATCAGTCTCCATTCGTGTACGAGCGAGAGGAGCCAGGAACGGAAGGGAGGTATTTGAGGGAACAGAGTGAGGGGCTGACGAGGGAGGGTTGGAAGGGGAAGTGACTATAACTAAGACCTTCCTCCGAGGTAGGAAGAACTGTCATTCACGCGACACCTGTTTAATTCACCACCATCGCTTCCTGTGTTGCAATGTATGTCTGAAAAAAAAAAAAAATCAAGGAATCCAAACGAGAGAATCTTTCGGTGAGAATCATAAGGGAACCCATAACAAATAAAGTCCAATTTGAGAAGGCGACTAATTCGTAAAAACGCTGCAGAAACCAACGAAGCAAGAACAGCAGCGCCAGGATCAACAAAAAAAAAAAAAAAATGTAGTCGTGTGTGTGTGTGTGTGTGTGTGTGTGTGTGTGTGTGTGTATGTGTCTAGGTCTCATTCTTGTATCAAAAGGAACATCTGGAGGACTATGAACGTTGTCTCTAAGAAAAGGTTATACCACCAGCACTGGCAGAAACAACAGGACCAACCACCAGTGCCGTCAAAACAGAACCACCAGTGAAACAAGAAACACCCAAGAACTCAAACACCCGCTTCATCATCTATATTACCGAAAACATCAACGACTCGGGAGGAAGTGACATAGGCTCCCTTCAATTTTCAGATCTCTACCTCACAATATTCGCCGTCGCAATATCTCGAGAGGATCACGGCTGGAATCGTGATGCCGCCGCTAATCGGCCCATGAACACAGCACCTCAAGCCTGATTATGATGCGATAAGGATATTAACAGTCGACACCTTATAAACAAGTCAATAATTGCATCCATATATATATATATATATATATATATATATATATATATATATATATATATATATATATATATATATATATATATATATATATATATATATATATATATATATATATATATATATATACTTCTCACACTCTTTTTGCCTCTTTTTTTTTTCCTTTTATGGACTGGCACCTCAGTGAGTTTTTTTTTTGTTGCCCTTGGCCAGCACCCATCTTACATTAAAAAGCATGTAATATATATACGTACAGCACTCTTTTGTAAATCACCCCGGCAGACTCCATAATTAATCTCCGAGGGCGCCGTGGTGCCGCGAGAAGCAGGCGGGACCATTGCCGAAAGGGAAGAGATTCCAGGAAATTAATCGCAGCTAATATCTCTTCCTAGAAGCAGGAAGCAAGCCAGAACTCAGGTATCATACCAATACTTGCGAATCAATGACCAAGTCGAGACCTTGATAACACAGGATATCAGGGTTCATAGCAGCACTAGATCAATAGGTTGAGGACAAATACATGAATTCAGTGTAAATTTCAATGTATCTGTGAGATACGCATACTTTTTAACATATTGATGCAAAACTGTTCATGAGAAGTTTCTCTATAGTAGCCTTGTTATTAGTCACTTTTCCAAGACCCACAGTAAGGACACCAAGCTCTCCTCTATAAACAATAGTGGCAGGATCACGTCCATCACCAAGGAAAGCCGCTGGATTTGGCTCTTCAGGACAAAATCGCACTGGATGTGAACTGAATTTGTTAAGGTCGATATCTAACAAATGCCAGAATTTATGGAACATTCCATGAGTAATTTTTTTTTTCGAGTTGAAAGCTCAGAAAGTACAGGAAAAAATATTAAAACTGATCTGTGTCTGAGGGTGAAAAGAGGATGCTGGAAGATAATTTAGCTGGAGGGGAATATGGAAAAAGGAAACAATGGTGAGGTAAATGGGGTGAATGGCTGGATGGCTTGGTGACACAGTAGGGGATGAAGGGATGGAGAGATGGTGTTTATAATAAATAATGGTAGGCAGCATGGCGGCACAACCTTGGCCTGCTTCACCTCCCTCCTTCCTTCCAGCTGCTGGAAAGAGTATATTCTCCACTTTCATGTCTCAGTTAATCAATGTATCAAGAAATATAGGAAGCATTAAGGTCTGTTATGTCAATTTTGAGTGGGATAAAAATATAACTCTAGAATAATTCAGATCTCAAGACCATTCTATAATAAATTAATACATACCGATCAACCCTTCGTTTCTCACTTTTATAAACGGAGTTGAAATCATGCCTCGTCTTTCCTGCAACTTCACTCAATTTTTTTTCGTACCAGAGACAACACTATTGTTCCAGAAAAAAAAAAAAAAACATATCCCTATCACATTTTTTACCTCATACCAACTATTACCATATGACATAAGATTACATTCCGCATTATTACAGACCAGTAGAAGCCCACATTTCTTACATATTCCTGCATTTTGCCTCAACGCTTGGCAAATTTACCGTTATTGCATCTAATAGCACACCGAGAGGGCGGCAACACAGCACAGCACAGCACAGCGGAGCACAGCGTAGCACACATTCATGCATACTCGTACATCCGCACCGGCATCACAAAGTCTCTCTTCCACTCCGCCACCCGACATCCATATCTCGAGTGTCACGCCACGACCCGATCCATCTTAATAAATGTTCTTCCTAAATACAGTTACGCTAAGGTCCCATTTTCCTTACATTGGTCACACATCAACTGCAGCACACACACACACTTCTAGATTAGACTTACCTTTAGGATTAATGTTAAGTATTTCCCCACCCCCTCTGTATATTTTCAGTTTGTTAACTACCTAAATAATAAACCGCTTATTATTATTATTATTATTATTATTATTATTATTATTATTATTATTATTACTATTATTATTATTTACGTACAATATTACTTCACAGCCTTTCACAACGCTACACCAATGTAATTTTTGCCGTACCCAGCACCGCCATTCTCACCCTCTTAATCTTCATCATCGCCACAAATATGAATTTCCCAGCTTCCCGCCAGTGTGTGCTGAGGGTACGTGCGGCGCTGCCTCACTGGCTGGGAGGGAAGGAGGGAAGGAAGCACATGGTTGCTGTCTGGAGGGTGTTTGCTGCAGGAAGTTATGATTAAGTCTCTCTCTCTCTCTCTCTCTCTCTCTCTCTCTCTCTCTCTCTCTCTCTCTCTCTCTCTCTCTCTCTCTGTTTACCCTCAATCTGCTGGTCTCTTCCGCCTACACTAATGGACTTTGGCATTAGACGCCGCGGGGACTCTCTGTCAAGCGTCACCTTCCACAAAGGGGCAGTGGGGACAACGGGTCTCGCCTCGACTACCTGCAGATGCGCCGCAGTTTCCCCAGCAGTCATTTAGATGTCCATTATATTTAACACGTGCTATTCGTGTGGGTGTGAGGCTACGAACTGTGGCTCTTATGTGGTGAGACTCAAATGAAAAGGTAGTGTTCAGGACGTGTGTGTGTGTGTGTGTGTGTGTGTGTGTGTGTGTGTGTGTGTGTGTGTGTGTGTGTGTGTGTGTGTGTGTGTGTGTGTGTGTGTGATCAAAGTGATTGAAAAAAATAATGCCCTCACACATTTCTGACCTTTCTTTCAAACTACTCCCAGAATTTTCTAATGAATATTCGTGCATTTGTTTGTATTTCCCTAATTTTAATACCATATAAATGTTCAGCTTCTTTTATCATACAGTTATATCCATATACACACATACGTAGTTGTGCTCCTCTAGCCGCATGTCTCTTTACTAAACTTGCCTCAGCTCAACACTTCCATAAAAAGAGATCATCTGAATTCTCAGTGGGGTTCTCTGTATATTACTCATAATTCTAGACATCGCCTACCAGGATACATCACTTTAACTCATTAACCTACAAAAACCTTTCCCTGTATTTTAATAATTTGGCTTTGGTGATTTTCTTTCTCTTTTCTTTTTCAGTTCGTTTCCTTGAACCGAAGGCTTTACGCATTTAATTTTCATTGTTACTACTTTTTTTTTAATAGTTTTCTTTAATCATAAATGCGTAAAATAACTCGTACTTCTGTAGTTTCAAAGTTCCTTTATTCTTCTGTGGTCTCACACGAGCGCAATCTACACCTTCCCCCCTTACTCTAGTCCCAGCAAACAATGAACCACACAACACACCATTTAGCGACACAGTTTCTCCCTGCATTAAAAATTCTGACAGCTGCATTCACATTTCCTCTCTGTTGAGGAATGGCTTCCGGCACCTCACTTCCATATTACTACTTCGCATTCCTAACTGTGCACTCCATCTTCTTAATCAATGCTTCTCTCTCATTAGTGTCACTCAAAAGCCTTTCAGAATTCTCGCCTCGCCTAATTTACATTGCATACTCGTACTTCCTCTCCAGCACCTTTGTTTGTGGCAAGACCACCCCTGCCACTTGCTCCCTTTAATACATTCACATGATGTACTTTCCACCTAAACTGCTTTTTGTCTTAATTATTTTTCCAGACTAGCTTCTCATTAACCTTCTTTTGCCTAATGAATATTCCTGTTTACTTCCTTGCTGCTTCTGCCTGTCTGTCTGTCTGTCTGTCTCTCCCCTCTCACCTTTAGTCTATCCAGCCTTCTCCGTAAGACGCTATTGTAATGCATCTTATTTTTTGACGAGAATGGCTGCTTCAGTTCATCACTCCACCGTTCCTGCCCATTCTTCTCCTTCTGTTACCTAACTTTCCCAAGTCACGTAAATCCCATTAAGTTTCAAGATCTGCCTTCAGAAATACTTTAAATTCTTCTTCTTAAACTTTAAACCTTTCTTTTTTACTATTTGCCACACTGCTCCATTTTTTCTTTTAACTTTTTCATATTTCGCTTTCTCTATTCGTCTCTCACATTTCATAAATACACAAAACTATATTCACACCCGTTTCGTCCAAAAGTTTATAAAATATCTCTTCTCCTCCCACTTGAGCTACAAGTAAGAAACTTTTCTCACGCCTGTATATTAGTAAGCAATGCACTAAATTATTGCTAACTCTTTATATTCACATTCGCACCAATATTTCTGCTTTTCGGTGACGTTTAACTTATTCTCTCGGATTTAATTCACTTCAGACACTCTGTTTACTTTAATTAATCCTTCCAAGCAGTGGGTCTTATCTTTGGATTCAGGATCCAGACACAATTGCTTTCTTTCCTTCCCTAAAGCTTTCTAAACACTTTCTCAGCGATTCCAGGTAGGCAACACAGGCACACACACACACACACACACACACACACACACACACACACACACACTGTGAAAAGAAAGAGAAAAGAATAACCTTTCCAGCCACTATTTCCTTCTCCCAGGCCGCCAGCAAGAGTTAACTGTTTTCCATTTCTCCTTGCCTCGTTCGACTTCCATCCACGTCAATCTCAAGTTTATCTCTCTTACACCTTTTACCCTTCCTCCACAAGGTTCATCCCTCACGACAAATAGCCACGCTCTATCTCGCTGGCATCCGATCACTACCTCTTTCATAAATCTACCAACACTTCCTTCCTGCTTCCGAGTTTGTTCTCTTATAAAGTCATAAATTCCATGCTTCTTTCATGAATGATTTTGCTTGTCTTGTAGTTCTCCCTCTCTTTTTTTTTTTTTTCAAGCTGATTTCCCTAATGAATGAAAAAAGAACACTGTAAAGTTAATTCCACTTTTTTTTTTTGGGTGTGTGTGTTTTCAACCATTAACTCTCATTTATATATATAGTTTTCAACAACTCAGTTAAAAAAAGCAATTATTCATCAGCTGTGTCCTTTTCTCTTATTCCCTCCCTCTCTTATTCATTATCTCCCAGTTCTTCCTTTGACCTACATTCATCAGTTATCCTTCCCCCTTCCTTCTTCCCTTCCTCTCTCTCCCCCATACGATTACCCTCCTACTCTCCTCCCTGACCACTCTACCGTTCATTCATTAGTTCTTCTCCTTTCCCCTTCTTTCCTTCCTCCTCCCATTGTTACTCTCCAACTCTTCTCCCTTAGCCATTTTACCATTCATTAGTTCTTCTCCTTTCCTTTTCTTTCCTTCATTCTCCCATTATTACTCTCCAACTCTCCTCCACCTGGACATTTTACTATTCATTAGTTCTTCTTCTTTCCCCTTCTTACCCTCCTCTCCCCACTGTTACCCTCTTTCTCTCCCCCTGACTGTTCTACCATTCATTACTTCTTTTCTTTCCCCCCTCCCTCCGACTCTCTCCTTCCGCCACCCTGCCTTGTCTTCCTTCGACTCACGCATGGGAAACTAATTACGTCAGATGTTTTATTTACTCGACCGAAATAACGTGGAGACAGATGGAAAAAATTGGGCAGAAGAAACACAAGAAGTTGGAGGAGTATGGGGAGAGGTGGTGGTGGTCGTGGTGATGGTGGAGGAGGAAGAGGGTGAGGATAAGGAGGAGGAAAAGGAGGAAGAAGAGGTTGTGTCAGTCAGGGGAGTGATTTAGAGAGAGAGAGAGAGAGAGAGAGAGAGAGAGAGAGAGAGAGAGAGAGAGAGAGAGAGAGAGAGAGAGAGAGAGATTTTTACTAATGAATCTGAAACCATATCCCTTATTAAAAACAGTCACTTTACACAAACGCTCACAAAAAAAAAAAAGGTGATGCTGAAAGAAAAGAAAAATCAGGTACAACAATACCTCACTCAGTGGGTTTTAATGACTGATTATACTGAGAAAAAAACTTAAGCTCTTTTCCACATATAAAGAATAACTATAAAGCCTTTATACTTCTATCATATCGTGGGATTTCCTAGCACTTTTAATTACGTGATGAACAAAAACAAAAACAGGTTCTGAATTAACTATGTGGGCTAGGAAAAAAATAAATAAATAAAATAAAGGGATCTCATTCTGGCTTTAATTTGAAACATATCACAATAAAATTTAAGAAGAAATCAATAAAAAAAAAACGAGTTAATCAGTAATACAGTCCAAGATACATAATGAACTAGTAATGCGACAAAAGACTATCACGTGAGTTTTGAAAGTGCAATGAAGAAAATGTTTTCACTCTCTCACCTTGTTATTTTGAATCTCACTATTTCCTTTTTTCACGCAGTATCTCATAAAGAATTTCACAGGTGTATCTAAGACAGAAAAAAAAAGTTACAATATAAAGCTACATGTCAGTTAATCATCTCCATCCCACACGCCACGTCCTCTCACATGAAAATCACATGAATCCAATTTTTACACTCAATTACCAAACCAGTCAACCTAAAAACACGTATTACTATCACTGTTACACCTGCTTCATTACGTCTGCTACTACCACAACTACTGCCAACACTAAAACAACTGCTTCTGCTGCTACAATTTCACAATTTCCACAGCGCTAAGTTCACCACGTTGTCCTACTTACACACCATTACTTGTACTCTACTTACACAAATATCTACAGTTACCTCTCGTCCCCTGCATTACATTTACTACGTGTGGCCCAAAGGATACGATGGAAGGACATAACAGTATGTTCATTGGAGTGAGTATGACACTGGTGTTCTTTGACAGTGAGCTACGTGAGTTATGAGTCTGGAAGCTACCATTTACGACAGAGAGAGAGAGAGAGAGAGAGAGAGAGAGAGAGAGAGAGAGAGAGAGAGAGAGAGAGAGAGAGAGAGAGAGAGAGAGAGAGAGAGAGAGAGAGAACATAGTTACCTATTTACAAATATAATGTAAAGAAGCACACGGTCATTGATTTTCACCACACTCAGATCTCCTAGACACCAAGATACAAAGCAAATATACGAGAGTACATATATCCAATCACACAACAATCTCTCTGGTCTGCTGAGAGACATGCCGATGACACTCATTAGACACAAGGACAGGGAAGCCGTGTGTCAAGTATTCCGTGCCTGCTTCGAGGTTTTTTTTTTCTTTTTTTTTTTATTGTTTAGCGATGGCTCAGGTGATACTGCAGTGCGAGGTACAACAAGGGTTCACAGTCTCTCTCTCTCTCTCTCTCTCTCTCTCTCTCTCTCTCTCTCTCTCTCTCTCTCTCTCTCTCTCTCTCTCTCTCTCTCTCTCTCTCCTTTAGGTGTGTTCACTCACAGCCAAATAATGATAAAAAAAAGGAAAGAAGAAAATAGACGAAATTTTCAAACTAATATTGAAATCACGAGCCAGATGTTAAATATAAAAAACGAATACACACACACACACACGGTAGCATTTGAAAATTAAATAAAATCTTTGCAACTTTGATTCTTCTTTACTATTCATACTACACCGGTCACAAAGAGTCTGGAATTGGGTTGGGGGAGGGAGGGGATCTCTATCCCTGTCTCAGCGGCATCTACTGGATGGTATGTGAGGCACAGCGCCGCACCAAAGGGGGACAGGAACATGGTAAAAGTTTCTCCACACATCAAATTGTAACACTTGAGGGACACACGGTGGGCAATACTGTTACTGGTCTACAGGTAATTCCAGGTCGCTACGGGTGATTCCAGGGCGGGGTCCATTAAGGGACTAGCCATGTAGTGTTGGAAGGGCACAGGCTGTCTCACACACATGCACCGCCCTATTTGCTGAAGAGAGCGGGAAAGGAAGAAGAAACACCTTAGAGCTCCGCGAGCATATACCGACTGACTGAGGTGGTGTAGACTCAGGTATCTGGAAGCGCATTCAGGAGTAGTGGTGTAGAAAGTAGCCAATTCAGAGACAACAAGAGAGGACACCTGCAGTCTGGCATGCAGAATCACCAGACAACACTCGTCGGCTACACAAAGGCCGAGCTCCCAGGCCGTCAACTCCAGGAGTCGAAAGGAAAGAAGGATTCAGATAGGCACGGTAGATATCAGTTTCCAGAATGTAGCTGCAGCGGCAGCAGTAGTAGTGGTAGTAGTGGAAGTAGTGGTAGCAGCAGTAGTAGTGGTAGCATCACTCAAGGCAGAGACGAGAAGACTTGAGAGCCATAAATCTGGGAGGCTGCCGGGCGGTGCGAGTAGTGACAGGAGAAAGAGCCTGCTGCCTAAGGGCTACACGGCCGCGGTGGAGTGGCAAGGCGCTGCCTGTGCTCTATGAAGACAGAGTGAGCGGAACATGAAAAGCCGGAGTGTGAAAATGGCTTTACAAGAACACAACAAGCAGTGCAGGTCCAATCTAGTAAATAACTAGGGTCGACATTTCTAGTAGAGTCTAGAAACGCTATACAGTTGTAGTAGTAGTAGTAGTAGTAATGGTGGTGGTTGTGATGATGGTAGTGTGCCTTGGAGATGGCAGAGGACGAGAGAGAAGACGAGCTAGCGGAGAAGGAAATGTTCTCAAACCCTGTGAAGCTGCCGCGCCTCCGACCGGCAGCACGCTGGCGGAAGACCCCTGCTGGTGGCGGCCGAAGTAGTGCCTGCGTCGAGGAGTCAGTTGGATCCATGAGTTCGAGTCCACTGCGTCGGTGAGAGAGGTGTTAGCGGTATGGTGGTGATCTGGGGGCTTTAGTAGGTGAGGAGTGGGGGGGTGGGAGAAAGTGAAGGAAGAATTCCAGGAAAACAAAGCGAACAGTAGGAAGGAAAGTAAGAATGTACATCAAAATCGTCATATAAGGCAAGAGAGAAATAATCAGAAAGACACGAACATAACAAAATCGATATAACGAAAAAAAAATTACATGTAAAGAAAAGAAGTGACATCATGATGCTAAAATAAAGAAAAA
>NC_087165.1:13591011-13608511 GCF_035594125.1 Scylla paramamosain | reverse complement strand
CCAGGCTATTTTTCTTCATTCCTTGCAGCATAAAAATCTAACCCAGAGAGAGAGAGAGAGAGAGAGAGAGAGAGAGAGAGAGAGAGAGAGAGAGAGAGAGAGAGAGAGAGAGAGTACAACACAACACATCTCACTTTCATACATAAAAAAAAAAAAAAATGCTGTCCACGCAAATCTCTTCTCTGAACCTTTACTGAGAAAAAAAAAAAAAAAAAGATATTGTAAATTCTTGTGCGTGGTGGATTGCGAGCCTGAATTGGAACAGACACATTCAGTGGGTTATAATTAATTCCTGCGATGCTCGACCAAGATACATTATACCTTTTCATTTTATCCCCACAATCGTATTTCTCCCAGTTTCTATTCAAAACTTAGTATGTAACATGAATACTATAAATTTTGATTTTTTTTGATGATATGCGAAACAGTGTAGTGAGTTTTGTACGGCATTTTTTTTTTTGTTACTGCATTATATCATTTAATTTAATCACCACAATCGTATTTCTTCCCACTTTCCATTCAAAGTTGAGTAACATGAACGGAATAGATTCGGATTTTTTTGATGATACGCAATGCAGTAGAGACAGGCTGATATTTTTTTACTGTCCTCCGTGGAAGAGGTACGGTTTTGTTCATCCTCAGTTTCTCATGGTTTATATCTTTTACTTTCACAAACATCATATTTACGTAAGGAGGTTGAAGAGTGAGTTTCGTACTGAAGACTTATCGTGGTTTTCTATCACTGACTTCCTTTGCAGAGTAATGTTTAACTTCTCTTTAATCCCCATTTTTTTATTTTTTTATTTTACATCCACTAACATTAACGGAGCTGGGAGTATTTTCATTTTCGTTTTATTTTCATTTTCTTGGCAGCGAAGAATCATGACTTGAAATTATCTTCCGCCGCTGTGTTGTAAATAAATCCTCTCTAACCTACATTGCACCATTATTCTTTACTTCCACTAAGGTTAGATTCACAAAGCTAGCCGAGTTTCATTATAGCATCCACTAAGTATACAGGGACATGAGACAGGGACTGAAGTTATTGCTCTGTAGTACTGAAATAAAGCAACCGCGAGGTGTTAGTTCTCCACAGTCCTGAGATCAAGCGACCACTGACAACTTGTAAGTATATCTGGAGACGTTACTCAAAGTGGCGACATTCACCAAGGTTACGCCGCCCGAGGGAACAATAATTGTCACTCCATTCCACGGCGCCTTATGGGAGGACAGACGCCAACCATCGCTCCAAGACGAAGGAACACCCTGCGAGTATGTATGTAGGGCGAGCTGCCCATCTCTGTACCTAAGGGGGCAATGAGCTGGAACTACGCAGAAAGTAACAAAAGAAAAAAAAAAAAAAGGTAGATAGATGGATCGTGAATAAAATAACTAAAATAGTATACAATAAAAAAAAAAAAGCGTGTCTTAATTTTTCTATTTAATTTCACCCTCCTGCCTGAATTGTGCTTTAACGTGTTTATTGTCCATTTAAAGATTAAATATCACTAAAGAAACCTAATAAATATGATAATGCAATTCCTAATTACAAGTTGATAAGCTGATAGTTAATGAAAACGTGTGTGTGTGTGTGTGTGTGTGTGTGTGTGTGTGTGTGTGTGTGTGTGTGTGTGTGTGTGTGTGTGTTAATCATCGTTCCAAGTTACACTTATAAATTGAGAAAGTAAACTTGAATACAACAAAGCAAAATTGCAAAAGTAAATGAAAGGATATTAGTCTAAAGGAAATACTGCAAACCTACGCACAGACTAGGTACTTCATTTCACCCTTTTTTTAAAACGAATTAAATGGTTCTCAAATTCAATAAAAGTTTCTAAGGATATTTTTATTGGACATGAGTGTCAGCAAAAATGGTTATTTGTGGGATAAAAATATTTTAGGTCTTTTGAAATGGAGACAAGAAAATTGAAAGGATTACTTGTATAAAAATAAAAATAAATATTAGTACTCGAATGAAGGAAAGAAATAAAGAAATAAATTTTTGTATGGGAATATGGAAAGATACATAAAGTCATTCCAGTTACTCATACGAAAAAAGAAAATTAAGAAACGAGTGAGTCTTCAGGTGATGGACAAATTAGGTGCCACGAGCGTGTGGGTGGGAGGGCCGGTGTCAGGTGTCAGGTGCCAGGCGAGTGTCAGTCCCATTAGATGACATCCCGCCTCCTGCACTCTGAATATGTATGTTCATTTTCCTCCTTACCACTCATCAAGAGGCCTAAACATTTTTACAAACCCTCTCTCTCTCTCTCTCTCTCTCTCTCTCTCTCTCTCTCTCTCTCTCTCTCTCTCTCTCTCTCTCTCTCTCTCTCTCTCTCTCTCATTATTGCCTCCTTAACACTTTAAAAAGCCATCGTATTTTTTCATTATCCTCTCCACCTTCAGGGTAACTTTCGCTATTATTTCATTATTCGCTTCTTTTGACTGCCGGATAATAGTTTTATAACACGCAATTTATCTTTTTATCGTTAATATCGAGACACAGAGGATATATGGAACGGGAAGTATTGTGCCTGTACAGTGTTCCTAATATTTAACAAAAACTTTGTATACTTCCTTTTTGTCAATGTATATTAGTGTTAGTACGATGAAGAAAAAAATAAAAAAAGCTCCCCCCTCTATCCCATCTCGGCGGGGCAAGGAAGGACAGGGATGAGTTACATTGCTAGACGCTTTTATGTTTCGCCTTTGTAATTATCAGTGTGCGCCGAAGTTCACGGCTGAGGCATAGCAATAAGAATTACGTTAAAAAGTACATATTCTGAATTGCCTCGTCAAGATTACTAATCAAGATATAACTTTTAGAATGAGCGTATATACTTTTATATATTCTATCTCCTTTATATACTTGTATTCTTTCTCTTTCCACCTCTCCATGCTTCAGCCTGCGTTGTCTTGCTTGTGCGAATAAAAACTGCCACAAAAATTCTAACCCGAGGTGGCAGAGACTCAGCGTTCCATGGGATTTACCGAGGCTCCTGAATATTTACAGCACATGCAAATGTTAAGGTCGAGTAGCTGTTCCCGATTTTAAATAAATTCACTGGGCAGATAAAAGACCAGAACTCAGTGTTGTCGCATTGACGCTAATACGTCTTTCTTATACTGCAGAATGGAGGTGGTGGTGGTGGTGGTGGTTGGTGGTGGTGGTGGTATTGGTGGTGATAGAGATAATAACATGTACAACAAAAAAAAAAATAAATATATATATATATATATATATATATATATATATATATATATATATATATATATATATATATATATATATATATATATATATATATATATATATATATATTTATATATATTATATATATATATATATATATATATATATATATATAAAGTTGATCAATGAAATAAGGACTCTATGAAAATGTAATTAAGTATATGGAAAGGCTCACTCATTTTCTCCATTTTATGTATCTTTGACTTGGTGGCAACATTTTATTGTTACGTTTTCATATTTCATGCCATGCTGAATTCATATCCAGGATAATTAATGTACTCCTTAGTTCGCTATACGAAAACTAAATATGACCAAGAATAACAGATGTGTACATACATAATTTAGGTTTAATAATGTTAGTTTTCCCTCGATATTTTAATTATTTTAGAAATACCTTCTTCAGTAACTTAGCATCAGTAAATTAGAAACAGTAAATTTGTCACTATTTTCTATAATCTCTTATATCTATTACCACCTATTACCACCCATCACTATCCTCTAACCATTCATCACCATCCTCTCACCACTCATCACCATACATAGCACCATCCTTCTTTCTCCTCAGCAATCTCCAACACCTCTATTATCTCACAGCGTCATACAGTATTCCCCAGTTCCCCCATCACCATCCTCTCACCACTTTTCACCACCTCCCAACACCATCCATCTTTCTCCTCAGCGGTCTCCTACATCTCCAGTATCTCAGCACCATCCAACATTCCCCATCACTATCACACATTCCCTGCAATCACCAATTAATACACACGTCGCTAGGTAATGGAGCCTTGATTTACTGCATAGGAATCTCTGCTTCTGCTGCTACTACTACTACTACTACTACTACTACTACTACTACTACTACTACTACTACTACTACCACTACTATTACTAATGGTGAAGTGGTTAGCACGCTTGGTTATCAATGAAGAGGGTTGAATTCTTTGCTCAGACTAGAATTGTTTGGGTTTGTGTCCTTTATTGTTACTGTTTCTGTCCGTCTGGCACTTGTGATTCTCTCTCTCTCTCTCTCTCTCTCTCTCTCTCTGAACCACAAGAGTACAAACTTAGCGTTCAACTTTTTCCATCCGTTATACTTGGTGTCTTCCACTTAAGAATTTTTCCTATCCGCTTCTCTGCTCTGAACTTTCTATCTGGTCCTGTGTGTCCATAACTCAACTGTGTGTGTGTGTGTGTGTGTGTGTGTGTGTGTGTGTGTGTGTGTGTGTGTGTGTGTGTGTGCAGGGAGAGTGACTAACGTTAGGCCTAAGAATCCAGTCTATTGTAGTCTACCTTTCCAATCTCACCACTTGTGATGGACACCTTTCCGTGTATGGGTGTCTTTTCTTCTTCTTTTTGGTGGAAAGAGACTTGTTGGGGAATACAAACACGCACGGAAGAGGAAGAAGAACATAAAGAGCCTCACTATTGGTCTTCGAAAAAGGGTCAAGTGGAAGGACGGTGGAAAAACAACAAGGTGGAGAGTGAAAATAATTACTGGCGAAAGAGATTATAGAGAGACAATAAGAGCCGATTCCAGTGTCAGTGAGATGGGAAGGATATGGATGAGGAAAGGATAACGTCTTGAGCAGAGAGGCCTCGGGAGAGTGGAAGAAATGGTAGTAGCCTTTTCAGGAGAGCAGTATTGATGTAATGGTTGAACGGATGTAACACCAGATATTGCTATGAGGAAAGTGACGATAAAGACCATAAAGGAACAAATGGGGCGGATAAATGGTAAATGTAACACTGGTGGCTGCCATAAGAAAGTGAAGACAGTAAGCCTTAAAAGGACAACTTATGAGGCAGAGGAATGGCGTCTCACGTCGACACCTTCATGAGTAAAATATCGCTCAGTGTTCTAGTGAATGAGACGTTTATACTTCAAGCATGGAAGAAGATTCACGAAGAGTGCCATTTATTTATTAAACTAAGTATATTATATACCAGAGTTGTTTTTTTTCAATAAAGAACAAAGCAAAATGTACCACTGTTGAGATTACATATACGAATGGGGAAGAACTAATTATCTTGGAAAATCGTATGTCTAACAAAAGATGATGAAAACACACATTTATTTTTCAAGCACTGAGGCATCTTAGACTGTCACTGCTCTTTAGAGAAAGACAAGATAACTGTTGATGAGCTCCTAGGAGAACATTAATAAGTCGCTGCTTAGTGTTCCTAAAACGTACATTATACCTTGTTACAGAGCTATAATAAACTATTAGACATAAATGGAAGCGTTTGGATTATTGAACTGTCATTTGTATGCATCCAGAATTATATATATTTACTAATCACCAAAAACTTTTTATGTAGCTTCTACGTAAAATTAATACTGTTCTTAGTCTTTCTTCATGTATCATCTGATCTAGAGAAACAAGGTAACAATCACTCTGTATTGTTGTATGTAATTTTCTAGTTGATTATCAGGTTTTTGCATTCCTATATCTTTACTTCAGCTATTCTCCTCCCCCGTACACATTTCCATACATTACTTCCAGCCTTTACTGCTATGGTGATCTTTTAGTTAACACTGAGATCACTGTAATAAATATGGAGTTAACCTAATCCTTGCTAAGCTGTAGAAATACGTATTTAAGAGACTGTAATGCGAAAAAAAAAGTATTTTAAAAGTTGTAGACGATAATGGGAAAGATTTGTACAAGCAGTGAAAGGGGTTAAAATGTTGCTCTCTCTTTCTCCTCCTACTTCACCACCACCACCACCACCACCACCACCACTTCACCTTCTTCCTGCACCACCTCATTTACTATTTTCGGTCACAACAAAGCAGGGACAGCGTAGGTCTTGAGTTAAAACAACAGTGCGGCTCCCTTACTGGTAGTGACAGCTTAATGGAGGGTCTTGTGAGGGCCTAATTTGCGGCGCCTGATTGGGCTAGGGAGTTGGCCCACAGGTCACCATCTGGCGGAGGCGGAACCGGAAAGCTAATGCACGGGGTAGTAATAATAAGCTTTAAGTCACATCGAGAATTAAAATGTCAAGAGCAACGAGAAAATGTGTAAGGGATAGTGAATGGAGAGAGAGAGAGAGAGAGAGAGAGAGAGAGAGAGAGAGAGAGAGAGAGAGAGAGAGAGAGAGAGAGAGAGAGAGAGAGAGAGAGAACAAATTCCACGAAACCATTTAGGATCATATTCTGAAACGCATTCTACGCCACACCCAGACTACTTTCAAAAGGCTCTAGTTGATGTTATTCAGGTTTTAAGGGTGTTTTTACGGTTGTAGCGACAGATTCAAAAGATTCCTACTGTATCAACAGGAGAAACACTTGAAAATACATGCTAATCATCTCTGTGGCCTTTGAAAATAGTAGTGGTGAGAGATCAAAGCGTTTCAAAATAGGAGCGTTTATTCATAAAAAAAAAATAAAAAAAGACACTTGCTGACCTACTTACAAAACAAAGTGAGTGAGAATAAGAAATAATTATAACAAGGCTCTCTTTCTCTCCCGCCCCCGATGTCCAACTGTCCCTCAGCAACTAATACTAAGGGAACAGGAGAGAACATAGACACGATGACGCAAAGACACACGGGCACACAAATGGGGATGAGATGTGAGGCTTCTACTCGTTAGCCACCCAGGAGATCATCGGAACACTGAGATTACGGAAGCCCACCCTACGCTTGACCTAAGCGCCCACAAGGAACCGAGTCATCTCCCTACGATCTGTCCTGTGAAGGGAGACGAAGACCGAATACAGATGGCATACTGTGTGTGTGAGAGAGAGAGAGAGAGAGAGAGAGAGAGAGAGAGAGAGAGAGAGAGAGAGAGAGAGAGAGAGAGAGAGAGAGAGAGAGAGAGAGAGCATCCCCCCTCTCGCGTGATGTGAAGTAGGCCAGAATAGGTTTCTCAACTAATGAGAAAACCCCATCCCATCCCCTCGTTTTCTGCTCCCTTCACCCCAGTTACAGAGCGCGTTGTGTAAGGCTTCGCTGGCAGGGGAGAGGCGGGGCGAATATATCTGCCATCCATCTCCCGAGGCCACCACAAGATCATCCTCAGGTCACCCTTTAAAAATGATGGAAGGCATTATACGTAAGAGGAAATAAAGAGGACAATAAATAAGTCTTTCGTAGATGGGGAGACGATTTATGGTGGTAAAAACACACCATATATGTGTTAAGTGTTTATGTGGAAAGGCGAGTAACACCTTTAGTGCAAGTGAAGCGATGTAATTTCCGTGGAAGAAGAAAGACACCTTTTTTTTCTGATGATGGACAACAGTATTATAAGCATTCTTTTATATTATTTTTTTATACCCTTAGCTAGCCTCCTTAACACTTGGAAAATATAATACGAAGGAAGAAAAAACTCCAGCATACCTATTGGCCTTAAAAAAGACCACTTAAGATGCATTACTGATAAGAATGACGGCATAAGATGACTTGAAATAAAAGAGAATACAAAGAAAGAACAAATCCAAGCAAACATGTTGTCCCTTAAAAGACCATTTGAAATGCTTTGGTGATAAGAATGACAATTTCAGATTTCATCCTCATATGGACAATCAGAACAATTAAAAGAGAGGGAATATAATAACTTAATCATATTCACTGTGTAAAATTCATATACGAATAAAGGTAATACGAATTATTAACTTCAACAAAGGTACAAAAATGAGTGAGCAAAAAATAGAGAATCTGAAATCGAAGTTGTGATGAGATTTCCTAGAACATGAGAGAGAGAGAGAGAGAGAGAGAGAGAGAGAGAGAGAGAGAGAGAGAGAGAGAGAGAGAGAGAGAGAGAGAGAGAGAGAGAGAGAGAGAGAGAGAGAGAGAGAGAGATAGGGGAGTCGAAATGAGCCTGACATTTGAGTGAGACCTATATTATACCAAGTGACACTCAAATAATGAAGCTGTGGAATGTACACGACTTTGTGACACGAGTCTTAATGAGGAGTATAATTAGCAGCGGACACCACCACCACGACCCTGACACGCCCTTGAAGCTGTCCCAGAGAGAGAGAGAGAGAGAGAGAGAGAGAGAGAGAGAGAGAGAGAGAGAGAGAGAGAGAGAGAGACTCATCGATTCTCTTCACTTCGTTACCGCCATTCTACATCACAATAGAGAATTTTCCTTCTGTTATACTGAGAAATGAAGGAATATGCTACAAGGGAATGCGTCGTTTGCAAGTTTCTGCAGCATTTTTTCTTCCTGAATCGCACACAACGCCACAACACTCCCTTACCTAATTTATGCAAGTGTGACACGAGAGGGAAATAATCTGATAATTGTAATGCACATGATCAAAGAACAATGTAATGTATGTGGTTAGAGCACAAAGGGATTAAGGTGTAATGTTCTGTTTTGTGGTGTAACTATTATTATTTTTTTTTATATTATTATTAGGATTTCTGGTGACACGATTTCTATCCTTAATTGTGGCTTGGAAAGAATAAGGAAAGGCCAACGCTATTTATTTGGTGAGTAGGTGTATAATGCAGTGATGATGGTGATTGAGTTGTTGGTGATGATAATGATGATGATGATGATGATGATGATGATGATGATGAGGATGATGATGATGATGATTTTAATGGGAAATCACATGAGAAAAATTCCATTGCTATAATTGTTGCTGCTAGTAATAATGATAATAATATATATAATATAATATAATATAAAAAAATAGCAACAACAACACGACCACCACCATCACCATCACCACTACCAACAACGACAATAACGTGAACGATAATATTTACACAACAGTGGTGTGGCTGAAAGTTTTGATGAACACTCCATATCAACATCAAATATGGAAAGTAAAAATAATTATAATAACGAGAATGTACTTAAGGCCAAGCAACTTAAGTTGGTTCAATACAGTGCCAGAAAGCAATATTCTGAATGGCATTTTAATTTTTCTAGTATTTTACGGAAGCACGTACCAGAACTGTGACTCTCCCATATAAAAATATTCTCAATAGTTTCCTAAAGTTAATTTGCACGCTAAGCATTTAGTTATTCTCTTGATCATTCTGAATACGGAACAGTGGCGCTGAGAAAACCATTAATTACTCTTTACCGCTGTGTCTTGGAGTTTGTTTTCAGTTTAAATCCTTTCGTATTATGAACATTTGTCAGCTTTATGTTTTTAAAGAAGTGTAACAGGAAATCAGAGGCCTTAAGACTGAGGAAAACCGCTAAACATAGTGAAAGGGAATGAAATATATTTCTCCATTATTTTCGCATTTTAATTTTGAATAATTTGACGCTGCGAACATTTGTCGGCTTGGTGGTTTTTGAAGACGTATAACAATAAATCAGAGGACTTAAAAATATATCAAGACGCTAAACAAAGTGAAAAGGAGTATCATTAGAACAGAAGAATATAAGAAAATAAGGGAAGACCTACACGTGGCATGAAACATAGCTACCTATCTCCACGCATCATCCTCATCCACAAATTTTTCTAACCTTCTTTTAAAGCTCCCTAATGACTCAGCACTAACAACCTGATTACGGAGCCCGTTCCATTAATCTACCACTCCATTTGAGAACTAATTCCTTCCTATCTTTTCTTGAACATAAATTTTTCAAGCTAGCATCCATTATTTCTTGTTCTATCCTGATTACAGATCCGAAGAAAAGGAATCCTTCGAACCGGATTCGAACCAGTGACCTATGGATGTCTGCTCCTGAACCACTACAGTCCACCGCTCTACCAACTGAGCTATCGAAGGAGTTAGCGTTATATGACAATTATCTATAACTATACAGGCACATATTCTTTACAGTACATCGAAACTATGAATTAAATATAAACTCATAAAAGCATATTGTGGGAAAATATTCAACACTGAGGAACATCCACTCAGGCCTTGGTGATAACTTGTGATCTACTCGCGTTTACCTTCAACGTCTTGTCAATCCCCGGCAACGACCTCTCCTGGCTAACCCATTCCACACTCAGATCCCAATGCTTTCATGCTGCTCCGCGGGGGAATGGCAAGGAGATATGATTAAACTGATTCTGAGAGTAAGATGACAGAATGCAGAATAGACTCAGGTTGCTAGCACATATTCATTCAACACGTAACTTTTAAGAAAATATCAAGCAAATCTACTGGTGGACTTAGGTGGAAATATGTGTATTATGTAGGGGATGTTAAGTGTTGGCTTACAAACATTAGCATCGTTCAGTTTTCTTGTGTTTTAAAGTATGAATATAATGTAAGACTCATTCTTTTGGGCCCGTAATTTGAAAAGCTTTGTGCATCCATCATAACTCTTCTTAAAAGCTACAGAGATTATTAGTTGGTTTCTTATAAGTGTTCTTCCCCTCAGTGGTGCAAGTTCCTTGGGAAACTCTCATTCTGATCATTAGAACACCCTTGAAAACCCAAACGATTTTCACTGAATGCTGTTAATTAAAAATTGTCATGATTGTAGGTCCTGAGTACACATAGGTACAGTGGTGACCAAAAGTCAAATATTTTACCAGTCACTCCCACTATTTATCGTTTTCTCTCAGTCTCTCCTCTTATCTCATTAGAACGTATCAGTTGTCAGGTTTTTGTGAGAGACTATCATGTTTACCGTTTTCTCTCGATCACAAACCGTCTGATCACTTTAGAGGATGTAAGGAGTAAAGTTCTGGAAAGGAGATTATTAGAAGATTAGAGAGCTTAGAATTGTGAAAAATGCCAAGAAATCCCAAAGAAAACCAAGAGGAAATATAACACCAAAGAAAAGGAAGGCTAAGTGACAAAATTAATGGAAGAAGAAAGGTAAAAAAAAAATAAATAAATAAATAAATAAATAAAAAACAGTTCGCAGTTATCTTAAGTCCTTTGACCTCATTAAAACATATCAACTAGGATGTTATTGTAGAAAGATTATCAGTACATCATCAGGCTTAACATAGTGAGGAAAATATTTGAGACAGCAGTAGTAAGCATCGTACCTTCCTCACCTACTGACTTGTAACTTTTCCATCCGGTTTCTTTTAGCTCCTCTTACTATAAAGGTCAAGGATGCTTCAATATTTAAGGCTCCTGGGGGCTGCTGGAGTAACGTATACCTATAGATCAGATGTCCTTGCTGCTCCTCTCCCTGCTCCAGCCCTCCAGATATTTTATATACACAGCAATAAAAACCTCCTTCTATATAGATAGTTGATATTTTCCTGTACTTTTTTTTTTTAATGCCCTTATCTCAACTCTCATTTCTCTCTCTCTCTCTCTCTCTCTCTCTCTCTCTCTCTCTCTCTCTCTCTCTCTCTCTCTCTCTCTCTCTCTCCAAAAAATTGCTCACAGCTTACATGTTTTATTTCTACAAGACAGAATGACAGAGGTATGTTTTTGTCATGTTCTCTCTCTCTCTCTCTCTCTCTCTCTCTCTCTCTCTCTCTCTCTCTCTCTCTCTCTCTCTCTCTCTCTCTCTCTCTCTCTCTCTCTCTCTCTCTCTCTCCGGCACCTGTTCCACATCGATATATATCCATCGTTCCCATTTAATCTCCCACCTCTCAAACTCCCCTTGTTCCACGCACTTCTCCAGCTCTTCGTCCCTCACCGCACGGCAACCACTTCACTCCCCACTCGTCCCTCTCTTCATATCCCTCCCTTCAATCCTTCCCCAATCTCTCTCTCACTGTTTTCCGACAAGGTACAACAAAAACTCATGATAAACCGTCAGCCAGGCAACGCACTTAACACTTTTAACACCTAACTTCAGAAAAAAAACCGATATTGAAAGATGAAAGGTGTAAGTGCAGAGGTTCCGTGAGTTCCCAATAAATGACAGTAACGAGCCACTCGACACGGATAAGCAAATACCAATTAAGGAAGACGGTGAAAGGTAAGCAAGTTTCGTCCTCTTTCAATAGACAGTTGGAATGTAGTTTGGATAAGAAACAGTAATGCGTTAGTAGAGAGAGAGAGAGAGAGAGAGAGAGAGAGAGAGAGAGAGAGAGAGAGAGAGAGAGAGAGAGAGAGAGAGAGAGAGAGAGAGAGAGAGAGAGAGAGAGAGAGAGAGCAGGAGGAGAAAGGATACAGACACAGAAGCAAAGATACAAAGAAATATTCTGTTACAGACTAATAAAAATAATACATATAAAATAAAAAAACGCAAGAGGAACAAATCACGAATGAATAAAAGAGACCAAAAATTAAAGACTACACAGTCTCTCTCTCTCTCTCTCTCTCTCTCTCTCTCTCTCTCTCTCTCTCTCTCTCCCGGGTATATTTTCTCGATCATTTAAGATGGTATGGGGATCCGTACTGGCGCAGGAAAGGGATATATCTTGTATAGCTTCATCCAATAGTGCAATTTCCCCCCTAGTAACGTTTCCTACCTTAGTTTTTTTCTCCCTTTTTCTCCTCTAGTGCCTGTCTTTTTGTATCTTTGCCTTCTGATCTTTCCCTTGATTTGTATCGCGTTGTATGGGAACGTTTTTCTCCTCTTCCTTCTCTTCATCTTTTTTTCTTTCTTTCGTCAACTTTTTCTCTCTTTTTCGTCTGGTCTTTAAGTAATAATAATATATCATGCACTATATTTACGATTTCTATAGCTCCAAATTACAAATTCAGAACATGTAGCCTTATTTCTCCTTCGTATCTGTCTTGCTCTTCCTACCAACATTTCTCTTTATCCATCTCCCTCCTTCCCTACACAGGTATCCCGAGGCGCCGCTGATCAAATAAATGCATATCCTCTCTTACGAAGATGAAGAACGGTAAGGGAGGGAATAGAAGGACTGTTTGTGGAAGGAGGGAAGGTAAAGGGGAGGAGGAAAAAGGAAGGTAAGAGTATTGCGGTAAAGGTGTATGAAAGAGGGAAAGTAGTGGAAAGGGTAAAAATGAAGGAAGGGAAGGTATATGAAGGAAAAGAAGAGAAATGAAGGGTCAAGATAAGGAAAGAAGGTGCTCTCTCTCTCTCTCTCTCTCTCTCTCTCTCTCTCTCTCTCTCTCTCTCTCTCTCTCTCTTATCTACGAGTATCTACCTATTTTCTATCTGTATATCTGTCCATCTATATTTATCTACCTGTATATCTCAATCTCTGTATATATGTTTGTCCATCTTTCTTCCTCCTCCTCCTCCTCCTCCTCCTCCTCCTCCATTTTGATATTACTCTTTCCCTTCATAATATAGTCATCACTACTCCACACATCTCCTATCTTTTTCCTTTCTCTAGTCTTACCTCAGAGAATTTTAAAACATTGTAATTTTCCTGCTCCATTTCCCGACTTTATTGCTCCTTCTTACCGTCATTTCCATTCCGCTTTCCATCTCCCCTTTCCTGCACGGGTACCTCGCGGCGCCACTGATCAAATCAATGCATATATTCTCTTATGAAGATGGAGGAGATGGATGGGGATGAGGGAGTGTTTGTAGAAGTTGGGAAGGTAAAGGGAACGGGGGCGAGGGAAAAGATTGGTAGAGTGTAGAGGTTGGCAAAGGTGTAAGGAGCAAAGGCAAAAGGGAAGTGAGGAAAAAATGGTGAAAAGTATGAAAGATGGGAAGGTTTTAAGATGGGGAGAAGATAAAGAGAGGAAGTGAAAGAGAAAAGAATGGAAGCAATGATGTGAGAAGGACGGAAGGTATAGAAAAAAATAGAAATGAAGGATAAGAGTATTAAAAAAAATGAAAGAAGGGAAGATGCAGGAAAAGAACGAAATGAATGATAGGAATATGAAAAAAAGATCGAAGAGGGAAAAAAATAAGAAGTGTAGGAAATGAAGGATTATAACATGGAAAAATATACAAGGAGATATGACAGGAAAAGAGAGAAATAGAAGATAAGAATGTGAAATGAAAAAGACATTTAAGAATGATAGGACGTAAGATGTAGGAAGGAGAGAAAGACCTCATGAAGCAAGAGTATTGAAGGATGGAAGGTGTAAGAGATAGAGAAGATAAGAAAAAGAAGGAAATGAGGGAGAAAAGTATGAAATAAGGAGAGGACGTCTAGGTATAACAAGGCGGAAGGTATAGGGAGGTGGGAAGACTTCTTGAGGGAAGAAGGAGGAAAAGAAAAGAAAAGTTGAAGTAGAATCTTGAAAAATAACCAAGGTCTTATCATTGAGGTCGCATCTTCTTCCACTGCTCCTCTCCTTTGTGCCTCACTACTTAGCACCACTCGTCTCAAGTATTTAGTCACGGACTTATCCTAAAATGTAAAAAATATTTCTCCAACCCCGTGCTCTGCTTTGTGTTCTGTTTCAGAAGAAAACTTAATGTTCGCTCCGTTGTTTGTACCCATGAAATGAAAGGCACGTGTCTCCACTAATTCACCAGCTTAAGATATGTAACAAATTTATTTATTTATTTACTTCTTTTTTTTTCTGATCGATTGTTACGGATCTAGAGACCCATGTTGAGGTTTCAAGGCCAGGCAAGGGAGTGAGTCCAGATGTTAAGGTTGCCCTGTCATCACTCCAGACACTTATGGTCCGCTGAATCGATTATGGCAAGAAAGAAAAGAAAGAAAAGAAAGAAAGAAACATCCACATACAGACGTATGTGGATGTGGATGGCTAAAGTTGTTGGTCTTGAGTTCATTTGCTCTAAGGTGCCTTTAGTCAAAACATTAAAAGAATAATATATATATATATATATATATATATATATATATATATATATATATATATATATATATATATATATATATATATATATATATATATATATATATATATATATATATATATATATATATATATATATGAAGGAGACTGGATTAAGAAACATACAAGTATACTGAGGAAAAAAATTGCATTGTATTAAATTTTTCCCTACCAAGTCTCAAAAGAGCTATGGTTTATATGAAAGTTGCGAAAATACAATGTTTTTCTCTTAGATAACTTGAATTCATAGCAATTATATCACTGATAAATTTCTGAGGTCTACTCGTAATTGCAGGAAACAAGAAAAGAAATTAGTACAATTTAATGCAGCGTGGTCGTGCAAAGCAGGGATGACTTCATTCAACAAGTTAAATAGCGCAATAACCCCAAAATGCTATTTTCAAAGAATGTAGACACTGGAGTAATGAGCTAAAATAACTCTGTTAAAAAGTATTCTTTGGATGAAGCCTACAGTACTACCATTCGCTACACAAAGGAGAGGCACATTAAAAAGAGAGGTCCAGGTGGGTGCTAGTGAGAAAAAAAAATATGGCTACTACTACATGAAGAGTTATGTATAAGTGATGGATGAGAAATGGAGACTTGAAAGCACTGAATATCACTGACATTCGTATCTTATAATTCAAAAGATATACAAATAAATACAAGAACCCAAACGCTCTATATTGCATCTTATTGAATCAATTAATTATTTCTGAGAGGAACAGCTGACAAATGACGTTGACAAATGGAGGACAGTGCTTATCAGAGGCGATAGGGGAGGGCGGCGAAATAGACTAAGATTACAGATGAATAGAAGGGAAACATTAGATGGCACAACACTACATTACTTCCTTGTTAATGTATTGAGCGAGAATGACTATCCATCAACGCTGCGTTATAAGGATTTATAAACAAAAAAATATATATAACAAGTTAGATAGGAACTTTGAAGTGAATGATTAAAGCTATACTCTACAGAAGGATTTTCATACGTCAAGGCAACCTGCACAGCTTCGATCAAAAGCCTTGTAATACTCAGTTAATTAAGGGTGTTAGGAGGCTGCCGGTGTATCGCCTTTTGCGGAACCCATACTCTTCATCCAATGTAAGACTTTGAACTTTTACATATATACATAAAATCTTAGAACTTGAAATTGTTGTTGGTTTTACTTATTTGAGTAGTGAAGTTGACAGTTCTATGGGACAAATTGAATGCAACTAAACATTTGGTATGAAAAAAAGAAGAAAAAAAAAACTGCAGAGGATAAATATAGACAGGTACTTCTGACCATGGGATGTGTGTGGGAAAGAGAACAAGCTTCAAGGACAACGAGAAATAGAGCACCCAAACTATAAAAATTTTTCAGTCAACACCCGAGAGAGAGAGAGAGAGAGAGAGAGAGAGAGAGAGAGAGAGAGAGAGAGAGAGAGAGAGAGAGAGAGAGAGAGAGAGAGAGAGAGAGAAAGAATTACAAAAAACACTTACATATAAAGAAAACAAAAGTGCAGTTCTCCCTTAACACATTTCTTCACGCTCTCTCGCTGTACAAAACTTTCCCTAACTCACATTCATACTCTTTCAGATTCCTAATGCGAAAGTTAACCGGTATTTAATAGGTCTTTGGTCCTTTCTACACTTTTCTTTTTTTCTGCATTTCTGTAACTCAAACTTTAAAGTAACTGTCAAAAATTTTGGTTTCTTTTCTCAAACTCTTCCATTATATACGTTTTAAAAGAGGAACTTTTTTTCATCTGATGTGTAAGTCAAAACATAATAACTTATTTCATCAAGAAAAAAAAAAAAATGTATTTGAAAGTCGACATCCTAACTAATTTCTAGGTTTCTTGTAATTCTGTTCAAATCCACTAAGCGACAATACTTCCTTCATTATTATGTTTTATAAATCCAATCCATTACACATCACATGGATCTTGTGTTATTTTGTCTTTAGTTTACTATCTATTATTCATCAATGAGTTATAATGACAACTGAATGTGACCACTGAACTCAAAATTTCTATCATTAACATCGGTACTGTTGAATCAAACTCGTACTCAACAACAAAAAAAGTAAACAAATAAATAAAAACGTATCCACAAAACCACAAATCTAAAAAAAAAAAAAGCTCCTAAAATCGTACTCACCTTTCCTATCAACACGGATTATATTCACATTCACGAAACATGTTTCTATTAATTGCTGATAACTCCTCGTGGTTATTACCTGATCTGCATTCTTTCTCTCGGTGTGTCCCATAATTATATTGTCAATCAGCACACAAATATTGTCTGCTCAATTTTCTCTTCCAAATTACGAGAGAGAGAGAGAGAGAGAGAGAGAGAGAGAGAGAGAGAGAGAGAGAGAGAGAGAGAGAGAGAGAGAGAGAGAGAGAGAGAGAGAGAGAGAGAGAGAGAGAGAGAGAGAGAGAGTCGTATGAAATCTTCAAGATATCACAAACCAGTTACTGAATACTCCTCTACCTGTCTATTTCTCTTTGTCTTCCTTTTCTCCATCCTCTGGCCATCTTCTCCAGTTTTCACTTCGAGGTTTCTTTTATCTGTTATCTTATTTTTCCTTTCGCGTTAACAACTGTCTAGCTTCCATTTGTCTGATGATTAAAAAAAAAAAAAACGCAGGAAATTTAGCG
>NC_087165.1:13583511-13586011 GCF_035594125.1 Scylla paramamosain | reverse complement strand
TAATCCAACACAATCTTGATGGTAGCAGGGGAGTTTCATGTGATCGTGATTATTGGTGTTGTGCATCCTCATGACCTTTTAGGCAATCTTGGTCTGCTGTGAGCGATTGCAATCTCTGGATAAACCCACTCTCGTGCCAATCACGTGGCAAGATGAAAATTTGAAGCGATGGACAGACGGATACTTGTTTGTCCTTCCCGTGTCATGTGTTAGTGCTTCCCTCATGAACCATTAAGCGCCTTTACTGATTAAAGCACTGTGGTATTTGCTACTTAACTTGAGTAATCCCAGATTGAGCAAAAGTATCACTAGAGGGACTAAAAGGTCCCTATACTCGATTCATCATTTTGCTGTCAGTGATGTTTCAAAGCTGTATTCTAAATTTACATGAGCAAAAATATCGTTTGAGGAAATAAAAGGTTTATACTACCTGATCCACCATTATGCTGTCAGTGGGGTTTCAAAATTATACTCTAAACTTACACAATACCATTTCATTACAAAAAGAGCCATAGCAGTCAAATTAAGCATTACTACTTTTGTTGTCAGTGATCTTTCAAAATTATTCGCTAAACTTACACCAGACGACTTCATTTAACCATAAGAGAAGAGTGAGCTGTCAAAGAGCAAATATTACTACTTTAGCTGTCACTGGTCTTTCAAAATTATGGTCTAAACATACAGTAAAATAACATTTCATTAACTCCCAAGAGAGAAGCTATAGCAGTCTAAAGATTAAGCACTACTTCTTTGGCGTCTGTGATGTTTTAAAATTATATTCTAAGTTTCATTTCATTAAGCCATTAGAGAGGCCGTAAGAGTGAAATGGTTAGACATTGCTAGTGTGCTAACCTGATATCACGAGTGCCTGCTGTGGCTAAGCAATTCTATTTTTGCTTTCATTAGTCTTTCATGATTATACACTAAACTTACACGAGACCATTTCATTAAGCCCTAAGAGAAGCCATTGCAGTGGAAGGATTAGACATCAGTGGTGTGCTAACTGGCTGGGTATCGCATGAGCTGGCTGTGGTCGCAATGACGCTTCCAGTTAAGTGATCAATTGGATAATTCAGTTGGATAATTAGTGAGCGGCTCCATTTCCCTGTCTTGTTCAATGCTGTTTTGTTGACATTAATTAGGTGCCAATAGAGTTATGGGACAATCATGGCTGAGTGGATTCAGATGTGAATTCTACATCAATTTGAACGAAAACTGTAAACTTTCTATTGCGTCATTAATCTGTATTTCTCCTCCTTGTATTTCTGTCAGACTCCAGAACGGGATGAATATAATGTTCCTGTCCACTTGCCTTTGTGTATGCCTCATTACCTGGTTATATATCTTTGCTTGTCTGACTGTCATTCCTGTCTATCTACCTAACTCTTTTGTATATATTTAAACATATATACTGATACAAATTACATGCATCGAAGGCAGCTTTATGATACGTAAACCGGTTATATTACGTCTCTCTCTCTCTCTCTCTCTCTCTCTCTCTCTCTCTCTCTCTCTCTCTCTCTCTCTCTCTCTCTCTCTCCACGGAACTCTTGACCTACTGCACACCAACATTGATCGTCCTGCCAGCGCTGTCCTATCTCCCTGTCCTACAACATCCATGAGACAAGCCGCGCCAAGACTACCTCTCAGCCCCTTCTCCTTACCCTCCTCCTTACCTATTCCTGCTCCTCCTGCTCCTTTCCTCCCCTTCTCATCCACTCTAACTTCGGTCCTTTACTTCACCAGTCCCCTCTCCACTTCCTCCTCTTGCTCCCTCTTTCCCTTTCACCTGTGTTACTCACCTATCTTCTTTCTCTCCCCTTGTTCTTCTCTTTCTTTTCTCCTTCCGTTCTGACTCAAGTCCTTTTCTCCATTACTTCCCTCTGTACATTCACACCAGCCTCTTCTCTTCTGATAAGCAGCCATCTTCTTCATTTATTTCCTTCCTTATCCTCTCCTCCCTTTTCTGTCCCTCTTCTTCCATTTTCATATTGATACTTTCTCTCACCGTTTCCCCTTTCATTGTTTTCGTTTCCCTTACTTTCTATTCACTTTTCCTTTTTTCCATTTACTTATTCTCTATCTTTCGATCGCTCTATCTATTCTTATTCCCTCTTAGCATCACCTCTCCAATCCCTCTTTTTTTCCGTTTTCCTTTTCACTTTCTTTTTGGTTTCTTTTCCATCCGATTTTTGTTTGGCCTTTCTCTCTCACTCCACTTACCTACTCTTATTCTCCTTTCACTGTCTTCGCTACAATCCAGCTCCTCACCCATTCCGCCCAGTTCTCTGCTTCCCTTGCCCTTCCAACTTTCCATATCTGGTCGTCTCCATTATCCATTTAGTCCCTCACTGACATCCTTCCTTCCTCACTGTCCAGTCCCATTCCCCGCTCACCATCTTCCCTCCATTCAATTTCTATAGTATCTTTTCTGCCCCATGTTCTTCCTTCCTTCCCATTCCAGCTTCCTCTCTCAGGCCTTCGCCGTTGCATACTCATC
>NC_087165.1:13568511-13578511 GCF_035594125.1 Scylla paramamosain | reverse complement strand
ATATATACATAAGGCCTACGTAGCTAATATCGTTCATATTAGGCCTACCTAGACAATATAATTTACCATTCCTCAATATCACCCTGTACATAATGCACACAGACATTTCCTTACGCTTCCCTCCCGTTAGCTTAGTAATGTATACGTCATGTCTACTGAAAAAAAATATTCTGTTTACTCTTCTTTATTACTGTGGATATTGCACATACCAGGCCCATCAATACATTCTTTTTATCTTTTCCTTTCATTAGCATTGCACTGTATTAGATGTGCTTGACTTATAAATGTACTTGTATAAATCTGGACTATTTTGACAACGCTTAATGTTTTACTATCACGTGTCATCAATATAGCACTGTAAAGGATTGTGAGAATGAGGAAACCGAATGTAAAGCAGACCTTTATCTATCTAACGTTTCAACGAACAAATTTCTCGAAACGTTTGAGAAATAAAGGTTTGTTTCATCCACTGTTTTCTCACTACCACAAACAGTACTGTAAACTGTTACGTTTATCATTATGTCAGTAATTCAACATTGATTTAAAATTTTCCGTATGTCGTTTTTATATACACTACATCTTGCTCACAATAATCTACATGTTTTCATTCATTTCCTTTTTTTTCCGAATCTGCGTCTCTCTTTTATCACTCGCCATTTCCCTGACAATGGGCCATTAATATAACACCTGTGTATTAACAATGTACCTTCCCATTAGTTACCTGAATGTGCTTCTTTTTTATTATGCATACCCTTCCTTTACGTGCCTTCTGTATATATATTACACCTAGTAATTGCATATATACGTATTTCTTCACTCGTTTTCTGTCTTTCTGTCTGTCTCTCTGCCTGTCTGTCTCTGTCTGTCTGTCTGTCTGTCTGTCTGTCTCTCTGTCTGTCCGTCTGTCTCTCCTTCTCTCTCCTTGTCGTTGCTCACTAAATTTTTTTCAAGTGCGTGCGTGCGTACCTGTGTGTGTGTGTGTGTGTGTGTGTGTGTGTGTGTGTGAATACCTTTTCTCAGAGGAAATAGATATACACTCCAGTAAACACACACACACACACACACACACACACACAAAGACAAACAAAAACACAGACACACGGTATGTGAAAGAGAGAGAGAGAGAGAGAGAGAGAGAGAGAGAGAGAGAGAGAGAGAGAGAGAGAGAGAGAGAGAGAGAGAGAGAGAGAGAGAGAGAGAGAGAATCATTAAGGTAGTGGCGTTGCAACAATACCACAACACTGGTGAGATATCAATTATTCATTGAAGTTACGCAGTTATTACCATTTGAAATACATACGAGTGAATATATTTAGCACACACTCACAAATAGACACATTCACACCTGTCTCTCAGTATCTCTTTAGTTTATGCCTCTACTCTTAACACACTTTTTTATGGAAAGTTATAGGAAGAATGCATTTAAACCAAAATCAACTATTAGTTTTATTTTAGTCTCTTTACCATCCATAATCATAGGGAAAATCGTAATCTTTGTAAATATGCATGTTTTATATAAATGTATATTCTTCATTTGCATATGTTATGTTAAACAATTGTTATAAAAAAATAGAGCGGAAACGCTGCTCTGCATTTGAAACTATTTTTGTTTTGTTTTTTGTTACATCTGTTTAATTTCTTGCACCGCTGTATAATTCAATTGCACAATTACAAAAAAAATATAAATGTAGCGATATCGTTCTGCTACTGACCCGATTCACTAGTCAGCCGTAGTATTTCCCCAGCACTTCTTAGCCACGTGAAAATAATATACGTGCAAACTCGCATGAGAAATACTTCACTTCCCTGCTCTCCTGCTCCCCTCACCGCCGCTCTTTCTCTCTCCTCAGGTAGGAAAAAATAAGAATAGTAACTTCATGCGTTTATAAACTTAAGGACGTAAGCCTCAATTCAACTTGAGTACGTACATGAAATCTTGAACGCCTTACCCAAGGGCTAAAGTTCTTTGTTTCATGCTGCACGTTTTCCTCCTCTCTTACCGTCTGTGCCGAAAGTTAAGAGTTTCCTCGAGATGTAAAGAGCAGGAGGTGGGCGGCCGCAGACTTAAGGTCCTTTTACGCAATGTGACTGATGACCGATATCACGCACTGCTCTGGATGTAGAGGTACGATTCACGTGTTTATCGTTCACTCTTTCCTCAAATGACTGTGTTTATAATATCCACTCATAATCTTGAACAGCAAGAAAGCTATAGGTGTGATGAAGCAAACTGACCTAAGATCACACATAGAAGAGAGGAAGTTTTATGAAGTAGGAGGAAGAAATTCTATTAATACCCAGAGGAAAGAAGCCCTCGCGTGTGTACAGACAGACTCTTCAGGCGGACGACACGCCATCTCACCCTCCATCACCTAATGACAAGACGGAAAATTTGCTGTTTACTTTCAGCTCCTGCCGCAGTGTGTGGAACCTTTGTCTCTTTTAGCGCAAGTAGATACGTAAGAAGCCTAAGTAGTAACTGCATACACTTCTGTGAAATAGCGTTTATAACGATGAATGTGTGTCTTGTGTGAGAATATTCAAGTCTATTTTTGTGATATTTTGTCAGTTCTGTGTACTGAGAAGAGAGACATTGTCTTTCATCTTGTTTGAAGAATTTTGTGCACTGATATTTTTTTTTAAGTTTGCGTTTGGGTAGTTACATTGTTTTAATTCAATATATTACTACACGATTTAAAATTAATCTCCCGGGGTTTAATCAAAGCCGGTCGCCACAAAATATTCAAGTTTGCTCTAATCTATTTTCAGAAAATTCGGGGAAACTGCACCTGCTCTGTCTGATTTCAAAGCACCATTCCTGTTAAAATACAATAACCAATAGTCTTTTATAACATGTACTGCAGTCATGCCTCACGTATAGATTTAGAAAAAAAATAATGGACAACAATCCATGGAAATGAATGGAGATACACGTATTTAATCTCTTTTGGGTGATAGCAATAAACAGCCCGTTAATTCACTTACTGCGGATTGGCTCGATCACTTTCAAATTGAATAGACAACCACCCGCACAATTCAGTGTATGGGATGCAATCTATATTTCTACATCAAGATAATTCAGTTCACCGGGAAGCTTTAAAGCTGAGTAAACTTTTCAGTAATTACTTTCCAGATCAATTTTTCAAGACAGACTTTCTTTGCGTGTAATATGAAGGACATCAGTGCGCACTACTTCTAAATACATACACTTATTTCCACTGAGATAATAAGCGTACGACAGAGATAATGACAACAAGGAAATACCTTCATAAAGCAAAAACACGACTATGGTATTTCCTTGTGCATTTTCAGCTCCTTATTTCAAGCCAATTTATATCAACACCACGAATATCACCCATTATCTAGTAACACAACTATAGACAACACCTAGACACCCTTCCAATATATCACTCTACCCAGCACCACCATAACCATATCTTTCAGTACAATCCTCTGAACACAAATAGACTCACAAAGCTACCTCAACACAACCACGATTACACCCATTCCTGCATCAGCTCCTGATAACTTCGTGTCCTTGTCGGGTGCATAACAAAGGTCACATCACCATCCCGAGGCCACTGAATGTCACAACCACCACAGCCACTACCTCCTTTCCTCTCGTCCTGCTGATGACACTCTGCATACGACCTTTGATTCTCTCTCTCTCTCTCTCTCTCTCTCTCTCTCTCTCTCTCTCTCTCTCTCTCTCTCTCTCTCTCTCTCTCTCTCTCTCTCTCTCTCTCTCTGTCTTTCTCACACACACACACACACACACACACACACACACACACACACACACACACACACACACACAAAGGAGAACTTGTCAATTACACACACACACACACACACACACACACACACAAAGAGAGAGAGAGAGAGAGAGAGAGAGAGAGAGAGAGAGAGAGAGAGAGAGAGAGAGAGAGAGAGAGAGAGAGAGAGAGAGAGAGAGAGAGAGAGCTGAGAATATTCACTTCTTGCACACGCACATACACACAAACACACACATACTCACACACACACACACACACACACACACACACACACACACACACACACACACACACACACACACACACACACACACACACATTTATTCATCATCACCACATTAATTACCATCACAATCACCTCAAAATTAGTTATCCAAATGATGGGGCTCTTGCTGCTCCTGTGTATTCCTGCACCACAACACAGATCATAATTACCTACACCATTGTCTCTCATCCCTCATCTAGCTATCCATCGTCTTCTCTTACAATGAAGGGAGGGGGAAAGGAAACGGAAGCTCTGGAGAAGGGAAAACAGAGAAACACGAACTCCTATTACCAGTTATTGTCCTCTAATGATCTAGATGGAAACACGGTGGTAGGCAGGAAGATGCTGAGTGAAGGGAAGGGAAGGGAAGGGAAGGAAAGGGAAGGGAAGGAAAGGGAAACGATAGAAGGTGATGAAAAAAAAAAGGATCAAGAAAACTAGGCGAAAGAGGAAGCAATATGAAAGTGGAGGAGCGTAAAGACAGTAATAAGGGCAATGAAGGAAGGAAGGAAGGGTTATGGAAAAGGAGACACTGGGAAAAATAGCATTAAGACTTAAGAGATCATGCAGAATGGATAGTAACACAGGACTATCTTTTAACGGTCACAGAAATGATAATTCTGATTCTTAAGGGTGTTTTTTTCCCATTGGTGATGAAGAAAATTTGTTAAAGTATCACTAGAATCATGAAAACACTCTTGAAATCCCTGTTATAAGAAACAGTGATGAGAAGCAGAAGTGTTTGATAATACGAGTCATGAAGAAGAAAAACAAAACAAAAAAAAACATGAAGAGTAACAGAATAAATATACTAGGGTCATGATGGCACACTAAACAAATAAAGTATAAATAAAAAAAATGTATAAATAAGACACCAGTGTTTGAAAATGCGACCCAAGAGGAAATCAAACATGAAGAATAACAAATTAACGATAACACTCAATCAAAATCCCCAATAACTTCTACCACCTCTTCTCCAAAACAAAAGTAGGACCCCAGAGTTTGAGAATGCAGACCATAAAGACAAAAAGAAATGAAAGAATAAAAACACAGCATGCGGAAACAGAGAGGTTGACTGTGGGTAGAAAAAAGGACACAGTCACCGGAGATAATGCAGCTTGGAACGAGGGACATAAATAGAGTTTAGGAGCACCACTGTGGCGCACTTAGAGGCACCACCCCCACGTCCCGACACACTCCTGACCCTCAGCTCTCAGCCCCTTCCCTACCGCACTTCCCCAGCACTACTCCCTCCACACACCACACTCTCCCTTTCCCCACCGCACCTTCCCATCAATCCACCCTCTGCGCACCACACTCTCTCTTCTCTCAGCCCTCATCCTCTTTCTCTTCTCCAGTACACCTCCCCATCACTCCATCCTGCACGCGTTACAAACACAGCGCCCTCACCTTCCCAGCCCTTCCCTCTAAACAATGGCAATCTCTTGAAGGTGTTTTCCTGTTGCTACTGTGCTGTTTTTTTTTTTTCAGGGGAGAGAGAGAGAGAGAGAGAGAGAGAGAGAGAGAGAGAGAGAGAGAGAGAGAGAGAGAGAGAGAGAGAGAGAGAGAGAGAGAGAAAGGCGCTGACGACCTAAAAGATTAACCCTAACACCCTTTAGTAAGTTTCAGAGAGAGAGAGAGAGAGAGAGAGAGAGAGAGAGAGAGAGAGAGAGAGAGAGAGAGTGAGAATGAGACTCTCCCCCATTCCTCCTACACACACACACACATACGCAAACACGCCCACAAAAACAACCAGAGACAGACGAAACTGACGAAAGCCCAACCCTTCACACCCTTTCCTAAGCTTGAAAATGAATTCCCCTAATCGGGCGCTATTTATAAAGGGGCGCATATGCAGGTGTGTTAGGTCTGCCTACAAAAGAAGGACCATTACGCCTGCAAGGGGAGCGGCGCGGGGAAATATGGCGGCAAAAGGATGAGAAACGAGACCAAGAGAGAAGGCAAGAGTGAGCAACAAAGAGGAAAGAGGGAGAGAAGCGGCTGAGCGTAAAAACCGAGAGAGAGAGAGAGAGAGAGAGAGAGAGAGAGAGAGAGAGAGAGAGAGAGAGAGAGAGAGAGGGGAAAAATGGTTGTGTGTATATACATGTTTTCTTGATGGCGAGAGTTGGCGGGTTAGATGGATGGGTTGCGGTGGTGGTGGTGGTGGTGGTGGTGGTGGAGGAGGAGGAGGAGGAGGAGGAGGAGGAGGAGGAGGAGGAGGCGTTGATGGAAAAGAGTAAAGAAGACGAGTGAAGGAAAAGGTGAAGACACGATGAAAGCGATATCATAAAAGCATATACAAGTTATACATTCTCTCTCTCTCTCTCTCTCTCTCTCTCTCTCTCTCTCTCTCTCTCTCTCTCTCTCTCTCTCTCTCTCTCTCTCTCTCTCTCTCTCTCTCTCTCTCTCTCTCTCTCTCTCTCTCTCGTTCCCTTTTCTCTTCCACTTCATATTTCATTTATCGTAATATCCATGTGTGTGTGTGTGTGTGTGTGTGTGTGTGTGTGTGTGTGTGTGTGTGTGTGTGTGTGTGTGTGTGTGTGTGTGCAAAGCTCATTCGAGTCTATGTTTACCTTGAGTTAATAAGAATGACTTTATTAGAGATCTATTATGAACGGGAAGCATCAAACTTCGCACACATTACACGCACTGGTTGAAGATTAATCCTTTCCAAATAGCCTTGTTTACTATGTATGGGAGGCAGTCTTGTTTATGTTGCATGGAGCAGAAGGCGTGCCAACCACGCCTGATGCCTCTCTCTTATTCATTCCGGTAAAGTGGTATTTGTAGCGCTGATAAAGGACGTGTAAAGTTGACTCAAGAATTTAGAAGAGAAGTTGGGTACAGTAGAGAAGGTGCAGTGAAGACAATTTCATATTTTTTTGGTTGCAGTATCACTTGCCTCTACGATTCCTGTGCAAGATAGGATAAATGACTGGTAAATCTGTCTCGTGTATTTAAAAGAAAAGACGAGTACAATCAGATTGTTAGGGTGAAGTCAATCTGGTATTTTTGGTTGCATTGTTACTAGTCTATGATTTCTGTGCAAAATAAATCTCACTCAGTTTTTTCATTTATCTCTCCCAGCAGCCTGCATATTCCAAACTGTCACAGTGAATCTTCTTATCCCGTTTCTTCGTTTAGTTCTTTGCCTTCTTTTTTTCCATTTGTGAGTTGCCATTCTTGGGATGTTAGAAATAAGACAAGCGATAAATGAGAACTGGATGGAGAGAAGAGATAAGGTAGCATAGTGCAACACAAACAAGATAATTAAACATGTTACAACTTTTTATCTCAAGACAGATTTCCAAAACAATGTGAGTAATCTTTGTCAAGAATCTGTTTTATCTTAGGAGCAAAAGCTAAAAAAAATAGGTGAGAGATTGAATATGAAAAAAAATTATATATATATATATATATATATATATATATATATATATATATATATATATATATATATATATATATATATATATATATATATATATATATATATATATATATATATATATACTCGTATAGTATATCAATTAATATCTTCATGGTGCGCAATTTCGCATATTGTTCTTCCACACATGAATACATTTTTACATGTTAGATTAAATATGTTATTGGCAGCGAATCTGACAGCTTCATATAGGAAGCACCTGCCATTGACAGTCTCGCAAGTATTCGTATTACTGCTGTTACTACGACCACTATTACTACTACTACTACTACTACTACTACTACTACTTTAATACTACTACTACTACTACTCTCTCTCTCTCTCTCTCTCTCTCTCTCTCTCTCTCTCTCTCTCTCTCTCTCTCTCTCTCTCTCTCTCTCTCTCTCGGGAGAATAACACCTTAACATCTTTCCTTCCCTTCCTTTAGTGAAAACAATGACGCTTTATCTTTCCGTGTGCTCGTCTTTCCCTCGTAACACAATTACTTCACTTATTATCTCATTAGCCTTAAACTTAACTACATTACGAATACACTCATTCGTGGGACAATTACCAAAATACACCGGTAATTAGGCTCAGTTCATTTGTTACTTGCTACATTTATAGTTATTACCTCTCAGAATCTGAAAAAAAAAAAAATTGGTGATCTTCTTTTCAAATCCTGATTCAAAGCCATTAGCCAGTCTCCGTTTCTTCCATCAAGTTGAGCTTCTTACGATATCTTTCCATTTTCTTTCTTCCCCTTTTGTGTCCTGGCGATTTAAAGGTTGCTCGTAAAAATATCATTGTAAATTTTGACATTAATACTGGCTTCCAATCCTTGTATTATGATGTGCTTCCTTTTTCTCTAATTGAACATGGAATATAAACTGGTGAAGTATCTGGACTGGAAAAAAGTGACAAAGCGTTGATGAAAAAGTGTCTAAACTTTTTTTTTCTTCTTTAACAGTGGTGGGATGGTGTGAGTCTTTCTGTTTGAGTTGTGCAAGACCTAGACAAAGAAAAATTGGCATTGTTTCATCTCTTTTAAGAAGCTTTCAAGTTTAGAGCATTTTTATATTTCAGAACAGCGGAATATTTTCAGCAAGTGGAATAAAAAAACAGAAAGTGAACTAAATCCACTGAGGAAAAAAAAAAAAAACTGACACACACACACGAAGCAAACTCGTATACATCAACACATTCAGCTCATTCAAGAAACCAATTAATTCAAGGTAAACTCCCACAAATAAATAAGCTTAGAAAAACATTAACAGTCCACCAGCGCATCACAGCACCACCTCATCCTCACTAGAACAAGGCTGATCAATTCCTCTCTATCAACACACTTTCTTCTCTTCCCAATAGCGCGGCCACGTGAGAAAACAAAACAAGAGAAGGGCGAGTCTCCTGGCGGACAGATAGGTGACGTTCTGTTTACTTTCCATTCTATTATTCTTGTCACTATAGTCTTCATTCTATCAGCTAAAAATATTAAGGACATCTTTAATCTGTGACTGGATGTGTACGTTGGGTGATAATTGGCAATCAAGGGATACGATTATCTTCCTTAATGAGAGAGAGAGAGAGAGAGAGAGAGAGAGAGAGAGAGAGAGAGAGAGAGAGAGAGAGAGATCGGAGGCTAAGTAAACACAAACAGAAAGACCGATGTAGACAAAAACTAGGCAAACACGTACGCACATAGACTACTTCACACAAGCTAGACAGAAGAAAAAAAAAGAAAAAAAAGAAAAGAAAAAAAAGAAAGATGAAAATGAAGATGAAGATGAAGAAGAAGAAGAAGAAGAAGAAGAAGAAGAAGAAGAAAACGAAGACGAAGACGAAGACGAAGAAGAAGACATTCTGAAAAGTAAACATGAGCATAGATGTACTGACATGTACTAGATGCAAATTAAAAAAGCAAGTGCCTGATCCCTCCAAATGTAACTTGAATAAAGGTGCCTCAACTCTAAACATTGCTGAAAGAAACACGAAAAAAATGCTTCATGCCTATATACTGTAATAAAAAAGAAAAGAAAAGGGAACTCCGAAAAAATAGGCCTAAGAAAAAAAAATCAGACTCTTGAATATCCTGCAAATATGTCTGTTCCTTAAATGGCCTAGAAATTCCTTAACCATCACTTTAAATCAAATAATTACAACAATAAAATCAATCAATCAATAAATATCACCTGTAAAAAAAAAAGCACTAAACTAAGTCAAAATTAAGTTCCAAATAACGAAATGCCTAAATATATACTGGAATCCTGAATACCGACCATGATGAAAAGAGAGAGAGAAAAAAAAAAATGAAATCACAGGGAGATAAAAGGGGCACAAAATGAACAAGCAAATTAAAAAAAGGTTTATAAATAGATCATGAAAGAAACTTAAAACTAAAAAAAAAAAAAACGCAAGAATCTCAGCTCGTAAACAGTCCACTGAAACGAAAACAAAAGGCAAAGAAGACACACTGACACCTTTGATCTCTCTCTCTCTCTCTCTCTCTCTCTCTCTCTCTCTCTCTCTCTC
>NC_087165.1:13538511-13563511 GCF_035594125.1 Scylla paramamosain | reverse complement strand
TTAATATAGTGACTGTGGTGATGACTGTCTATACAATACCACAACAACAAAAAAAAAAAGAAATATTATATCATCAAGTGCTAGTAGTATGAAGTGGTAAGAAAGTGTAATTTATGAAGGCTATATAAAGGTGATAATGCAATGAAAAAAAAATAAAGTAGCCACAAAGGTGATGCATGACTGTCCAGTGCAAGCATACGAGGTGTGTCATTAAAGTTCCAGGACTGGTGTCCTAAAAGATGAATTTCAAACCCAAGCCACAAACCACCATATTTCCCCTTCAAAGTAATCCTTCTGGAGTATACAACTGCGCTCCCAACCCTCTACAGTCACTAATCTTTTTCTTACGTGCTTTTAAAATCATGTCCTCTGTTGCAGGTCGTTTAACAATGAGCGCTGAACAGCGAACAAACTTGAAGTTTTTGGTGCAGTTGGGGAAAACGCCGTCAGAAGCACTGGGTATGCTGCAAAAAGTGTACGGGGATGAGACAATGTCACGCTCACGTGTTTTTGAGTGGTGCAAGAGGTTCAAAGAGGGCCGGGAGGACGTGGAAGATGACCCCAGGAGTGGAAGACCCTCAACGAGCAGGAATGAGGCCAATGTTGAGCGTGTCAAGCAGATGGTGCGTGACGATCGTCGGTTGACTGTTCGAAAGATCGCAGATGAGCTTGGCATGAACCACAACAGCGTGTGGAAGATTATCACTGAAGATCTGGGCATGCGGAAAGTCTGTGCGAAGATGGTGCCGAGACTCCTGAACGATGACCAGAAGGGACGACGCATGCAGGTGTGTCAGGACATCCTCGAGCGTCTGGAAACTGAACCAGACTTGCTCAGGAGAGTCATCACCGGCGATGAGTCCTGGGTATTTGAGTACGACCCGGAGACCAAACGCCAGAGCCTTCAATGGAAGAGTCCGGCGTCGCCACGGCCGAAGAAAGCAAGGCAGTCCAGGTCCAGCTTCAAGGTCATGTTGATCGCTTTCTTCGATGTGAGGGGCATCGTCCACTGCGAGTTCTTGCCACAGGGCCAGACAGTCAACCAACATGTGTACAAAGAAGTACTGCGGCGTCTGCTTCGTGCAGTGCGCGAGAAGAGGCGGGAGTTGTGGCAGGGCAACTCGTGGCTGCTTCACCACGACAATGCGCCTGCTCACAATGCCCTGAGCATCAGAGAGTTCTTGGCCAAGAAGAACATCGCCGTGCTGGAGCAACCGCCCTACTCACCTGACCTCGCTCCGTGCGACTTCTTCCTCTTCCCCAAGCTCAAGGAGGTCATGAAGGGGACCCGTTTTGATGATGCGGACGACATCAAAAAGGCCGTGACGACGGAGCTGAGGAGCATCCCGCAAGAATCCTTCCAGCAGTGCATGCAAGCCTGGCAGAGAAGGATGGACAAGTGCATGCGGTGCCAGGGGGATTACTTCGAAGGAGATAACCTATAGTTTGTAGCCTGGATGTGAAATAAAACTTGTGTGGCACCAGTCCTGGAACTTTAATGACACACCTCGTATAACAGTAAAACGATCGCATAAGGTTAAATAATATACTGAGATGTAAGAAAAAAAAAATGGTGATGTGCAATAGTGTCGTGGTAGTATAGTGGTGACAGTACAATGGTGATAGCATGGTGGTGGATGTAGTATAGTGATAGGAGTGTCGAATAAGCGCACTGGTGGTAGCATAGTGGTAGATAGCGAGTAGGAACACTGGTGGTGGTGGTGGTGGTGGTAGAGGTACGGTGCGGTAGATAGCGAGATAGGAACACTGCGATGGTGGTTGTAGAAGTGTTGTGTGGAAGGTAGTGAGGTACGGATAGTATGGTGGTGATAAAGTGAGGTGTGGTAGGTACAATACTCACAATGTGCTGAAATATAGTGTGGCGTGATGCATTACATTTCCTAAACACACACACGATCTCCTTAAGCTGAGCATTTATCAACTTCACAAAAACTCTTTTCAACTAACGATTCTTAGAGAAAGAGAGACTGATTACTGTTCTTAGCAGTGGAACCATAGACACTCAGATAATGTTGGTGGTAGTGATGGTGGTGGTGGTAGTGAAGGTCAAGGAGTTCGCAACGTCATCACTGTTTCTTTCTCTTTTATATTATGCAAAAGAAAACTTTCACAGTGTTGTATTTAGTAATAGAAGCGGAAGACAAGCTCATTATTTGCATTTTTCTTCAATATTTCTGTCGACTAATTCATGTTTCTTGTGCAGCAGGGCAATGAGAGGAGGGAGGGACGTGACTCAGGATGGATTTTCAAAAGTTCATATGATGTTTGGTGTTACATGTGTAAGGTAGTTATTATCGTTCTTGTCGGTCTTATTTTAATTTTTCGTTTTCTTCGTTTCTTACTCTTATTATTATTAAAGGTGACAGTAGTAGTAGTAGTAGTAGTAGTAGTAGTATAGTAGTAGTAGTAGGACCATTACCATTGGCATCAATATCACTACATTTATTAACTATGAATACTGAAGGTGTCAGTCTCTCTCTCTCTCTCTCTCTCTCTCTCTCTCTCTCTCTCTCTCTCTCTCTCTCTCTCTCTCTCTCTCTCTCTCTCTCAAGGATGAACCACGAATACCTTTAATTTGGAACTTCTAATTTGAGTCTTCGAAAAAAAAAAGGAACAAACCCAATCACAATTCTCTTTTAATCATCATCATCATCAATCATCATCACCATCATTTTACTCATTGCCATCTCATTCTTCAGCAAATCCTTTCCCAGTCCACTAAGTGAGTCTCTCTGCTCGGAGTGACTCATTTTTATACGGATGGATTTTCCTTGTGTGTGTGTGTGTGTGTGTGTGTGTGTGTGTGTGTGTGTGTGTGTGTGTGTGTGTGTGTGCGTGTGTACTGAATTATTCACCTAAGGCGTTTGCAAGACCTTTTGATTGGATGGAATGCAAGGGAGAGAGAGAGAGAGAGAGAGAGAGAGAGAGAGAGAGAGAGAGAGAGAGAGAGAGAATGTTCAAAGTGTGCACCGCTCTTCTACACTTGTCCATAGTGCATTGTTGTGCTAGTCGATGCAAACACACACACACACACACACACACACACACACACACACACACACACACACAACACTCTCTCTCTCTCTCTCTCTCTCTCTCTAACACTTGCATTCCATTCCATTCCACACACACACACACACACACACACACACACACACACACACACACACACACACACACACACACACACACACACACACACACACACACACGGCATACAAAATATTATCAAGCGACAACTGCACATTTCCCTGCATCTACAAAAAAAATTACATGATATTCATGGCACAAAAAATAGTCCCGAAATAAATAAATAAATAAAAGTTTCCATTATCGAATGAAATAAATTACTGTGACGCTAATTTTCAAAGACCATTTCGAAAATATACAATTCAAAAGTGCAGTATGGAATTAGCATACGTTTGTCACTTTATAATAAGACACTAATGAGACTGAATATGACGTATTAAATGATATACCAGTGTGCATGTTTTAGATGAGCTCATTTCATAAGACTGGCACACTTACAGCTGGCATTACTGATCCAACTGGAGGCAGTATAGTGGTTTATAAAAGATAGATTCTCTCTGACCGTTTCTGTATTTCCTCCTACCTTTGATACGAACTGTTTCAAGAGAGAGGTTTCAAGACGCTTCTTAAATTTTGGATAAGCCTTTTTTGACTGCTTTATAGGGGCTGGTACCTTTAGTGGCCCAAGTCGTCGCTGTTGCTACCCTTAGTTTGAACCCCTTTGATATAAAGAATAAAAAATAATTTATTGTGGTTATTACTTGTGGTTTCGCATGGCCTCAGCGTTTAGTTCCTTGTCATTGGCCACTGTGACATCCGGGTTTCCACAGTTTACCCTACCGGGTTTCCCTAGATTCCCAGTTACCCATTTATTGACCATAGATTAAGTGACGTAAAGCGTAACAAAATAATTCAATAATGTCTCAAAAAAAATTAGATATCGGATGATCAAATGATAAAGGAATATCTTATATGAAGGAAATACATGAACCTTGGTGAATATCAGAGTCAAATATTATTTTCCTTTTCTAGTCCTGTCATGCTAATTGTCTGTAATTTTGTTCTTCGTTAATGGAGTTGACGTGAGTTTTTAATTCAATAATAAAAATAACGGCATTGCCCTTTTATTCATATATGCTCTAATATTATCGTTAAGTGTCATTTTCAGGGATACCAACATTTCTTGAAGAAGCGAAGTAGCTAAGCTTAACTGCCTATATGTGAGATATATGAGCAATATAGGATATCTCTGCGCCGCTCTGACAGAGTACTTCACAAGGCTGGGGAAAAATGGACGAGCTAAACACTGAGGCCTTTCACAGCAACGAGGATAAATAGAGTAAACTAAATTTTGTATTTTTGAGTCCATAAAATAAAAACGAAAACAGGACAAAGTTGCCTAGAAATAGAATAAAAATTAATATGAAAAAGATACTTCTTTCATGTTGAGAAAAATATAAGTTTTTGTTCCTGGTGAAATGAAAATAAACGTGTGTGCAGTGTGCTGTAATGACATGCCTGCATATGTATGATATATATACGAAACAGAACGTGATATGAAATGGTGGAAGCTATCATGAAGTATATCCAGACACGCTGGTATGAGGGAAGGAACAGTAACACCACCACAAAGTCTGCACCTCGACTATTAACTACCTGGACCACTACGAATACCACGGTCCATATATTTCGCGCAGCACAATGCAAACTATTTCAAGGGGAGGGGAGCATCAAGACACTCCAAAATGAAATTGGCTAACCCGAATAGAACGCTTTATCTATTGAACTACTGGGAGGACAGCGATTATTTTTTTTTTCTTTTTGCTCCCCATGGCCAGTCTTCTCTACTATCTATCTACATACCAGGCCCGCAATTTCACACGGGGTGATCCAGACGAAGCACCACACACTCATACACATATCACTGACACTTTATTCTTTTACAAGTTCAAAAATACTTAAGAAAATAAGATAAGATACGGCATATAGGCATTTCATAGGAATAGTAAGAGAATTCAATATCATCACCTGCATTACGAGCAAGGTCATGGTCAGGAGTCGATTAACCTGCCATTCTCACTTCCACTACTTCTAAAATCCCCTGACCTGCTGACAATCTCCTTACAGAACCCGAACCCTGATTGATTGCTTAGACTGACAGAGGGAAGAGAGGTCTTGAATTGAGGCTAAACACAGTGAAAGTGTAGCAGGTTACTCAGTAACTGACTATGGGTCATATTCTGAAATACTTCTGCGCCGCGCATCCACTACACCCAAAAGATTCTCTAGTTGAAGTTAAATGCTTTTTTAAAAGGATGCTTTAATGGTTTTAGTGACATATTCACGAAATTTTAACATAATTAACGGGAGAAACACTCACCCGGCTAATCATCTTTCTGGCCTTTGAAAATAGTCTTGGCGAGAGAACAAAGCGTTTCAAAATACAATAATACGTAGCAAACCACTAATACCACCACCACTCCCTCAACCACTACAAGACGACGAACACTTAAGTCTCCCTGGCAGCAGTCACTGAGACCAATGACAGTGCTGGCCACATACAGCGAGTATCACACCAAAAGCCAAGGTATTTCAGATCTCCCAGCGGCGGGACCTTTGGGAAATACTCGTAGAGCTGCATGCCTTTGTAATTCAGTACAGCTAGACTCTCCACAATTAATACAGTGGGACCACCTGCGACAAAGGATCACAGAGGCGTACTGAGTTGCGCAGTATTGAATTGTTTAGTCCAGTTAATGGAGTCAGAAATAAATTACATGTATATACGCGTATCAAGTGATGAGAAAAAAAAAAAAACAGTATCACACTAGTTAAAAAGAGATGCAGGTTGTAAAACAGAATGAGAAAAAATACACGATTATACATTAAAGCTAGAAACATACAGATTACATAATATAATCAGAAAAATACAAAATTATGCAAGAGAATTAGACAAATACAGGATTATACAACACAAATCGAAAAATACACGATAACAGGTTTCGATCAATTTGAAGCCGAAGTCGAACAAGAAATATAGAATACCCTTCTCTCTCTCTCTCTCTCTCTCTCTCTCTCTCTCTCTCTCTCTCTCTCTCTCTCTCTCTCTGTAGGCCGTGGATCGGCAGGTTGCAGCATAATTCACGTCAAGCCGGCAGTCGGGACAGCAGGGCAGGGCGTTATAAGGGGCGGCAATAAATCAGTGGGTTGGAAGTGGCACGGTCCGTTATTATTGCTTGCCCGAGAGGCGTACAGGACACCAATAAACTCTCCGTCAACATTGTAGTGTGATAAGGTACAGGAACAACATACTGTATGTACCTCCACACTCACGAGATCAAAGCAAGTTATGAAATGGCATTGTGTGTCTATAAATAAATGAACTATGTATTGCTAATATGTGGAACGTACTGAGAATGTACAAAATAAGCTTTCATATTCACGAATCAGTCTACGTGAAAAGAAAGTGAAGATGTGTTGTGGTTTCCACTTTTTTTTTTTCAATCAACAATTTGTAGTCAATGCGGTGAAGAAAATATAAAATAGCTTACCACTGCATAATGTATTGTTACAGGAACACGAAGTAAAAGAAAGCAAGCAAAGTGTATCGAGCATGAAACAGAACTATATTACCGTATTTTTCTCCTTCCTACGACTTGAGCTGTCCTAAAGGGGAGCATTAATGCATATCACAAACTAAACAGGACAACTTTTATGCGTTCATCTAGAGTTATTTTTCTGGAAACAGCACACTGAACGGGCTTCTCTTCTTTCATTTTTTTTTATTTTAGGCCCGATTCCTTAGCACGCAAAGTAAAAAAATAAAAATAAACAAAAAAAACAAAATAAAATGAAAAAAAAGATTAATTGAAATAAATCACCCACAGCATACTGATTAGAATATATATATATATATATATATATATATATATATATATATATATATATATATATATATATATATATATATATATATATATATATATATATATATATATATATATATATATATATATATATATATATATATATATATATATATATATATATATAAAGAACTAAAACTAAACAAAAAAGTAAGCAAAAGTAATACGAATACATAACGCATCAAGGAATGAGCTGAGGAAGGAACACAATTAACTCAGAGGCACGAAAAATACTGGAAGTCAGAGGGACAAACAAAAAAGAGGTCTGCGGAATGGAGACCCTAATCAAGGAAGGGATTACGGAGGATTACAAAGGAAGAACAGCTACCGGGAGATCTGACGATGCATAAAGGGTTGGTATCTACTGAACTACGTACTTCCATTAGTAAACTACGTGTGGAATGGATAAGATCACAATAAAAGTTGGATGAAATCGTGAGATAAGAGGAGGAGAACGGAAGGAAGATAGTGTCACCAAATAATTCAGTCACGATAACTAATAATAAAAAAAAAATGAATAAAAAAGAGAAGGTAGAAAGTAAGGAATAATATCAAATAACAAGTAAGAACAAAGATACAAGAAGAGATATGAGTTTACTGAATAAAAAGTGAGACAAAAGATGATGGAGACTATAGTGGTAATAAAAGGTTGAAGAAACGAAGGAAATTCAATATAAAAGGTAAGGTGTAATGGAGTCTTGAAACAAAGGAAGAAACCAAGGGATGGAAGGAAGCGAGAAAAAATATCGTTATGGAAAAAAAAAAAGGTAAAGATAAATGTGAGAACAATACGAATAAATTAAGCAAGAAAACACACAAAAAAAATGAAAAAAATAAAATGTGAAAGTGACCAGAAAACATAACACAAGAAAATACAAAAGGAAAATACACAAAAAACAACAAAATTGAATGTAACAAGGGAAAAAAATAAGACAAGCAAAAAACGCAAAACAAAAAAAAAGTGAACGTAACAAAAGAAAAAAAAAACATTTGAAGGCAGAAAAAAATGCAGAAGAAAAAGCAAGGAAAAAAAAAAGAAGAGACAAAACAATAATAATAAAACAAATATGACTGAAGACATCTACAGACACGTATAGCCTGTAAATCATGTATATAGTTTGTACAGATGTTCCTCCGAGAAAAAATATCGTTCGTAACGCAAATATAACATAAAAAAGATTAATAGAAAACCAGCGAGGATATTCCGGTATTCGACCAGCTCCTGACACGAGACAAGAAGAGCAACGCATAAGCAAACAAAATGACAGACACGGAGGAGTACAGACATGCAAATAGATAAAGCACCCAATAAATGAGATAAAGAAAATTCCATTTGCATTTTTTGCCCATTAACATACTCCCTTTCTTCGTCTCCCTCTCTCTCTCTCTCTCTCTCTCTCTCTCTCTCTCTCTCTCTCTCTCTCTCTCTCCCTTTGACAGACTGCTATGCAAAACTCTGCTAGGTCTTCGTCAAACAAAGAAGTGAGATTTGCAGGAAGGAGTCAAGGAAGGATCGGGGAAAAAGAACTCTGGAAAGAACTGGAGGAAGGAAGAGACGGAAGGAGAGGCAAGTGGAAGTGTCGAGAAATAAAGACGACGGTGAAAAGTGCGCCGTAAAAGAAGACTGATTTGGAGAGAGAGAGAGAGAGAGAGAGAGAGAGAGAGAGAGAGAGAGAGAGAGAGAGAGAGAGAGAGAGAGAGAGAGAGAGAGAGAGAGAGAGAGAGAGAGAGAAAGCATTTCTATTTTCATTCTGGCACAGTTGCGTTACAAGAGATCCTTGGTTTCGTGTCCTCCAGCCACCTCTATCGATGTGATTATTCATTTTTCCTACTAAATGTGTTCAGGGTATTCTCTCTCTCTCTCTCTCTCTCTCTCTCTCTCTCTCTCTCTCTCTCTCTCTCTCTCTCTCTCTCTCTCAACGTATGATTATAATAAAATTTGCAAGTAAGAGTTCAGTTTATCATAATTGCATTGGCACATCTGAGTGGATGTTGGATATGCTAAATATGCACCTCATGAAGGTAGGAGTATAATTTATTCCCGGTTTTCGAGTGAAATTTATACTTGTTTTCTGAGATAATTTTTGCATTCTGGAACAAAGACCAATAGCATCACCACACTAAATACAATGTATATAATTGAGTATTAGTGATATGTTTGGTATGTCAGTGAATACCTTGCATATATTTAACAGCAATTAAAATTTCATAATCCACCAGCATTGCAAATATTACGTAGAATGAGATTCTGTTTCAGGTAATGAATTTCTATTTTTCATGATCGTTACAAATATGAATAGACGTCATTCGAAAACGAGGTTGACCTAGAGTCTACGTATTATTTGCTTGTTATCTGCATGTAGCACGTTTACCAGGTATGATAATTATAAAGACTATCTAGTGATGATTTCATGTGAACTAACTTTGTTCGAGAGAAAAAAAAAAAACTGAGATATAAGTAAACCAGTTAACTACTTTTCCTTCGTAGTTAACGGTTGTTACTAATCATGCTGAGAGGAAGTTCCATGTCGGATTGGGATAATTTGACAAGTTAATCTCCCCTGCCAACATTTCAGGCAGGATAATTAAACATCAAAACAGTAACAGGTGACTGAATTGCAGTAATGACGAGACGTGTAGCTATGAGCATTGTTGACATGCATAAGATGTAAATGATTGTCACTTATGAATGAAAAGACTCAAATGCTGAATGGAAACAGGGAATTCTCTCCAGGCACCAAATGTACCTGGATTTCCTACTTGTCATAGTGATCCAGAAGCAATTATTAAACAACACAATTACGTGTGCGTGCCTGTCTCCTATGAATCTGAAAGATATATTATTAGATTAGAATTTCATGTCACCAGCACGTTTCCATGCCACGAAAGCCACTAAACGCGACAATTAGTATCTGTCAGAAGTGGAGAATTACGTTTCTAATAGATGGAGTAGCTATTTCACTTCTGCACAGACACTATTTCCTTTGTAAGCGCTAATTGTACGTGGCAATATTTTCAAAATGCATCGTGACAGGCACTTTGTTAAGGTGAGATAAACTGTTTTATTTTTTATAAAAAAAATAAAACAGTTTTTATTTATTTATTTATTTATTTATTTATTTATTTGTGTGTGTGTGTGTGTGTGTGTGTGTGTGTGTGTGTGTGTGTGTGTGTGTGTGTGTGTGTGTGTGTGTGTGTGTGTGCGCACGCGCAGGCGCGAACATTTATATGGCAGAAAACAAAACAAAACAAGAACACCACACATTTAGTAAACATTATTTAGTGAATATTCATATCAACAGCTACTATTTAAGTAACACTGCTTCATTTTACTGCGCAAAATATTAATTATCCTATCACTCTTATTGCTCTCAGTGACAGCCTTCAGAATTACACCATAAACACGCGCCACAGCATTAGATTAAGCTTCTAAAGAGTCAACAGTAGAGAAAAGACAAAGGAGAAGCAATAGCAAACGAAAAGACAGAGGGTTAAACTAAATTTTCACGTTTAAAGCACACACACAAAAAAAAAAATACATAAAAAGACTGGAAACAAAGTATATTCAGACACTCACAGTAACAACCAACATAAACCGCGACAAAACAAAAAAAAAAAAAAAACACACACAAAAAAAAAAACCTTTCTACCGCCACCGTCACAAAACAATGCTAAAATTTCAACCAACTTTTCCACCCAGCCCTAGCTATACCAAACCTCACCATACCAATCCCTGTAGCAACTCTTTATCCGCATTGCCAACACAGCACTTTCACTAAGCACCCAAGAAACGTTTCCGCAGCACCACCATCAGCAGCAAGATCCAGTGACACAAGCACCCTGTTTCTACCGGCATCCCTCTGAGCCACATCTATATAGCGCCTCGCGGGAACTTTTAGCGTCCCGTTTCATCCCACTTACTGTAAAGGAGGTGTTGTGTTTATCTTTCCGTCCGGCCTAAATTGCTGGGGGATTTCTGGAGAGAGAGAGAGAGAGAGAGAGAGAGGAGAGAGAGAGAGAGAGAGAGAGAGAGAGAGAGAGAGAGAGAGAGAGAGAGAGAGAGAGAGAGACAGAGAGAGACAGAGAGACAGACAGAGAGACAGAGACAGACAGAGAGACAGACAGAGAGACAGAAAGACAGAGATTGAGACAGAGAGACAGAAAGACAGAGACAGAGAGACAGAGACAGAGAAAGACAGAGACAGTGACAGACAGACAGACAGACAGAGACAGACAGAAACAGAGGCAGAGAGACAGAGAATCAGAGAGACAAAGAGACAGAGAAACAGAGAGACAGGGACAGAGACAGAGAGAGAGACAGAGAGAGACAGAAAGAGACAGAGAGAGAGACAAAGACAGAGAGAGAGAGAGAAAGAGACAGAGAGACAGAGAGAGACAGAGACAGAGACAGAGACAGAGAGACAGAGAGAGAGAGAGAGAGAGAGAGAGAGAGAGAGAGAGAGAGAGAGAGAGAGAGAGAGAATTATCGAAGAAGTTGTACGTACTTTAGTTTCTCCCTTGGTTCCCCTTTCACTTTCACAGCGTGTTTGAGAGCTTAAAGTGAGAGTGGAGTATCGTGTTCCTGTTCCTGTAATTGTTAGGGCCGTCAGGGAAGAGCCTGGAGCAGACACTGACGAATACAGCAAGGGAGTCACACACGGACGTATAGGTAGTGCTGTCTTCCCTCCTCCACCTTCTCTCTCTCGTTTTTCTCACCTTTCTCTTTCTCGTCTCCATGCCTGTCTTCCTTGTCTCCTTTCTCCAGCTGTCCCCTCCTCCTTCTGCAGTTCCGGTTTTCTTTTTTTTTATCTCTCTCTTTCTCTCTCAGGACAAGACCAGTATAAAGCCGATCTGTCCGACTCACCGCTGACAAACCATAAAAACGACGGCGTGGGCATCTGACTATCGCACTGAGACCCAAAAGTTTCGGAAATCCCTCAAAAATAGGAAATTACTATGTGGGATTTTATGCGATTTGTGACTTTTTTCTTTCTTTTTTTCTTTCCGAGCACTCTGTCCGTCCGTCTGTCGTTGCAGGAGAGTGGATGGATGTTCCGGACGCCTGGTGATGGATGAGAGACGTGGATCAGCGGCAGCCACGCTCCAAAGAACGTGGCTGAGTGTTTGCCCCTCGGACTGTCTTTGGGCCGACAGGACGAGGACCTCTGGGTAATAGACTTTTCCACGAACTGAAAAAAAGGTTCTAATACTCGAGTTTCTTTGTCTAATGTGAAAGTCAGGCGGTTCTGGTCAGTGGTGTTCTCTGCTTTGCTCTACTATTTTCAAAGCTGCGTTAATGCTATTTAGGATTTCATAAATGTTCTTTATTGATGAAAAGTTGCGTGCATTTTTGTTGTGTTAAATTTTACTTGCGTTCTGGGAATTTTCTTTGTGTGTGCTGCAAATAATGGCGCTCCAGAGATATCCCAGTTAACTTATGGGCCAACGACAGACTATTTCACGATGCCCTTTCATGCTAATCCTTGGGGGAGGAAGTACGTGCCTTGCGTCCCGCCGTCAGTGCACGTGTTCACTGCCTCCTCTCTCCATCTCATTCTGCAAACGTCCTTAAGAATTAAAAAAAAAAAAAAATGTGCAATGTCTCTGTTTTATGTAAGGAACATCTCTCAAATATCAGTTAAAAAGTTGAGAATGAGATTTTTTTTTTTCTACTTTTAAGGTTCGAACCTTGAATTCATTTAATTTAACAATTATAAAATTTCTTTTTCAACTGCAGAATATTAAATCATAAAAATTTGAAGAATATTGACATAAAAGTATATATCAATCAATAAAGTGTGCTTTTTTTCCTATTTTCTTATTTATTTATTTATTTTTTGTTAAATGAATATGGGTATTACCTACGCACCACTCATAAGAACTCAAAATAATATTTTACATATGTACAATGCTTTTTGTTTTAGTAAGTAACATACCTCTATTGTCAAAGGAAAAATTGAGATTATAACACCATCGGTATTTTTCATTCTCATGGAGAGGAAATGAAGAGCAGCAAGTTGCAAGAAAAGCCACGGATATGAAGGCGATAGAAATGCGAAGAAGAGGAACACCTAGATAATAAGGAAAGACAAAGTAATAGGAGAAAGAATGGCGCAAGACAAACATACAGAAAAAGCTCTTAAAAACACTGACACGAATATGAATTTAAGCTGAGAAGAAAAATAATTCTCAAAGCTCTGGTAGCCTGGTATCTTTCCCATACATCCTTAGCGTCCTTTGCAACTATAATCTAATACCATTAATAATTTATCTTCCTACAAGTCACCTACTCCTCCTGCGGGAATACGAAAACTTCACCTCTCTCACCTCCTCCCTGTAATCTTGCCTCAGCCTAAAGGGAGAGGCGTCGCGGAGGGGCGGGAGGGAGACCGAGAGACCATCCGCTTACATTAAAGAGATCCGAAGAGCTCTTAAGTTTCTGCATCCTGTTAGGCCGTGAGATCCAGGAGTTGGGAAAGTATTGGTGACGTAACACTAGATCAGTAACTCGGTGATCTGTCTGAAGAGATGAATGACGGTTTGCATCTTTTATTATATATATATATATATATATATATATATATATATATATATATATATATATATATATATATATATATATATATATATATATATATATATATATATATAAAGGTTGAGTTTGGGTGTTTTTTGCCTTGCCAGAATATGATACTCAGATTCGTAGCACAATACTGAACACGAAAATAAAATTAAACAAACAAGAATAGATAGATAGATACAGATAGATAGATAAATAAATAAATAAATCTCAGTTGGTAAAATTTTTCGTTATGATATTTCAAATTCCACTGAAAAATTTTGCATCATCCATAGTTTTTTTTTCTTTTCTTTCTTTCCATCATTTCCTTTTTTTTTTTTATTTACGGAAACCAACGTGCGTCAGTGATATTCATTTTCAGTAAAGGGAAAAGGTTCACATTTAATTAGAAAATAAAATGAAGCAAAATATAAATGTAGAAATGAAAGGTTTAAAATACAAATGTGGGTCATAAGGAGAATATATTAATTAAAGAAGAAGAAAATGCGTGTGTGTGTGTGTGTGTGTGTGTGCGCGTGTGTGTGTCCTTTTTGCAAGCACATCTTGTAATAAGGATTACTGCCACTACTGCATGCAACTTTGAAAAAGGAAGTAAAAAGACCTGATGAGAGAGAGAGAGAGAGAGAGAGAGAGAGAGAGAGAGAGAGAGAGAGAGAGAGAGAGAGAGAGAGAGAGAGAGAGAGAGAGAGAGAGAGAGAGAGAGAGAGAGAGAGCACTGGAGTCATTGCCCGTATGTTATCTCACTTCAGGCACATTTCATCATTAGGTAGGGTATAATTTTATTAAAGAAAAGGAAAAACAAGTGGTATTTAAAACATAATACAAACCAACGACGTATTTCCAACAAAATCTGGTTCGAGAAATTCTTCACCCATTACGAGGAAAAAACGGAGACAAACGTTTCCTTAATAACAAATATATAAAGATGAGTATTGCATAAGAATTAAAAAAAAAAAAAAGGTTATATTCATGACACAGAGAAGTGTACCAATGTTACTAATTACAATGTATAGCAAAACGTTCAACAAAATTTACATAAAACTATAACATTTGAAAAAAAAAGATCACTGGACATGTAAAACTTATCTGATTCCATTTATTCCCATAATGAACGTGTTAATATTCCCATCCCACCATACCTGATCTCCAATTCTGTGTAACTGAAGACAAACGAGAGGCAAGATATTCCAAAGGGCAGCACCATTTGTTTTCATCCACAGAAGTTAGTGTGATAGATGCGAGAATTCAACCCCTGGCCTCCACGTGCTTTCTTTATCTTTTGCTAAGTATTCCTTCTGGCCCACCACCACCATCACCATCACCACTACAACCACCACTACCACCACCACTACCACTACCACTACTACTACTACTACTACTACTACTACTACTACATAAACAATTAAAAACCAAAACAAAAAAAAAAAGAAAAGGAGCTGTGAGATAATGAGAAAACCAATAACGTAAAAAAGTACAAGAAAAAGAGAGAAGAAGACACATATGAATACAAACCATGGCATTATTCCCTCCCAATAATAGCAGTGTTCCCCTTCCCCTCTGTGACATACACTTGTAATTTATGCATCTCCCTTTCATCACGCGCCTCACCCAGTAACTGTTTATGCATACCATTTATCACCTTGTCGGCAGTAACACTCCTATCCACGTCGAGACTACCTGGATAACCCAAGTACTTTTTGTCCCGAGAAATGACAGTTACGGTAGAAACAGGTGATGAAAGGTCCACATACAAAGGTGTCTGTTTACTGCCTGCTGTGTGCTTATCAGAATTGCACGAGGTATATTTAGCGAAGGAGATGGAAGAGATAATATTGCACTAGTCCTCAAGAATTTCAGATTGTGTTACTTTGCTTTGTATGAGAAGAAAGGTAATAAAAAGTGGGCATACACAGGTGTCTCTTTAATACCTGCTTTGTGATTATTGTTGCATAGGGTGTATTTAGTTAAGGACACGGGAGAAATACTGCTATACTACTACGCAAGGATTTCGGATTGTGTTATTTTTCTTTGCATGAGTGGAAAAGTAATGAAAGGTACACACACGAAGGTACTTTGTGTTCCATGGGGTATATATAGTTAAGGACAATGAAGAGACAATGTTGCACTAGTTCTCAATGATTTAAGATTGTGTCACTTTTACTTCACTTGAGATGACAAGTAATGAAAGGTAATAGAAAGGCGTCTTTTTACTGCCAATCTTGTACTGGGTGTATTTAGCTAAGGAGACGGGAAAAATACTGCTCTACTAGTACGCAAGGATCTCAGACTGTGTTACTGCTGATTTTTGCATCACTGTGATTGCTATTCCCCAAAGGGTGTCCGAATCTAAGGACACGAAAAAAATGCCGTGTCTGAAAAATTATAGCAATTTGTGTTAGTTTGCATGTCAGGAACGGTATCTTTATCCTAAATATTGACTTTATCATAACAATTCGGGCAGATACTGGAACATTTTTGACATGTTAGTATTTCAGACTAAGCAAAATAAGAAACTGCATCGATTCTATATTACAAAAAAAAAAAAAAAATCATATAATATAATGATAATATACTAAAGATGGACAGAATAGAAGATAAGAAAACGAATAGCATAAATGGGCCAGATATACACTTTCCATTCATTTCAGCCTAATATTTAGATTAAAAAATGCGTTCAGTTAATAAAAAAAAAAGAAATCCCCCGGTAAAAGATTCAGTAACGACACCCATGATGGAAAACCTAAAAAATGTGAGAAAAAAACAAATAGATAAGATACCAAGGTACCTAATTTCCCAAGGCGATAGATTTCCCCTTGCATACAGCCGCTCCCAGTCCCAGGTGTGCCTCAGGTGTTTCCTTAATGCTTCAACGTGTTTCCCACTGCCATTTCTACTTCCCTCCCTCTCTCTTTTTGCCTCCCCGTCCTTGCCTCTCACCCACCTTTTCTCTTCCCCTCTTCCCCTCTCTCCCTCCCCTGACCTGACGACATTTCCAGTCCCTCGTGCACCTCCTGGCGTGCTCATCTTTCTCCATTCGTTGTCTCTCCTCCAGGGATCATGTCTTATCTCACGTTTCTTCTTGAGTTTTTGGTTATTTTTGTGGTTCTTTCTTGTTTTTTTTTTTTTTAATCTGTGTATGTCTATGATTGTTTGCTTGTCTCCTTCTCTGTTTATAAGTCTCTGTCAGTCTTGTTTTCTCTCTCTCTCTCTCTCTCTCTCTCTCTCTCTCTCCAAAGACACACACACACACACACACACAGTTCCTTTTCCTTATATTCATTTGTTTGTTCTTATATTCATAATTCTATCAATATATACATTTATATCTACATTTACTTATCTACCTACCAGTGTATGTAGAGCACCTACTCATCCATCAATAAACCAGCTAGTCATGCAATTAATTTATCGGTATCTGACTTTATATCACTGCAGTAAAGAAAAATATCTGTACAAAATAGTTCCAATTTAAGTAATAAGACTTAGAATTTATAGCATACCAATAGCATCTCAAAGCGGTGGGTATCTTCTCGACTATCAGCACACAAGCACAAAGTGAATATAGAAATAACAACGACCAAGTAATCCAGTAATAAAAGATCATAGCTTTCAACATCCGCACCCGCCACTATGACAAGAACATGATTCACACCTGTCGACACTCCTCCGTCACGCCATCACAGAGGAAAATAACATACTTGTGGAACTGCAAAAGAGAAAGAAAAGAGAAATAAAACAAGCATCAAAGGAGAGTGTCTGGAGGGTTTAGGAATGATTCCGTATCGAATGTACAAAAAAAAAAGAAGATATATAAAGGGACGATGTTGGAGGGAAATGAGAATGTATGATGGAAAAGGTACTCGTAGTGAGATGGATTAAAATGTCGACAAAGGTTTACCCGGCTGAAGAGAAGGTTGTGGGAATGAGTGAACGCGTAAAGGGCTGAAAATAAGGGTGACATATGAGAGAACCACTACTTAGAAACGTAGAAGCTTGTGATTGCTGTTCTTGATATGTACAGCATAAAAAAAAAAAAAAAATAGTACGAAGTCACAAAAAATTCTTACAAACATTTACAAAGGCAGCAATAACAACAAAGCAAAATAGCATCAATAAAAAAACAAACCAAGAATAACAAACAACAACCACAACAACAACAACAACAACGATAATACTATTACTAATAACACCAACAATAATCAATTCCTGTCCGAAGCCATGAGGAAGAAACGTTTTTTTTCATACTGACGGGGGAGGAAGCGTCAGTCTGGTATATAGGTAGTTAAAATATTATTGATGCTATTATGACGTAACCCTGCATGGTAAACAACTAATATCACATCCGCGGCCACGAATATGATCGGCCACAAATTCATACACTGATGAGATTATGAATGCTGTCGTTTTACTGAGCTTCTGCATAATTTTCCATCAGCAGCAATAGCGATGGGAACACTAGCTCATGATTACAGTGTGGGGATATAGTAAAAATACCTAATTCAGATGACTCCATACCATACGCCAATACACAGCACAGCACACCACCACCATCACCATCATCACCACGGGAAAACAACTTACAACTGTTAATGTGTGGAAAGAACATACATTTTTCACAACATTATCAGGCATTAAAACTGTTAAGTAAGGCATTGTTATCCTTGATTTCTCTTTTCTTTCAACATCACTTTCTGCGTGCCGTATGTGTGTTTGGTGAAGATCGGGTGTTTTTAAATCGTGTCTCGAGGCCAGGTTTTATGTACGTTCTCTCTCTCTCTCTCTCTCTCTCTCTCTCTCTCTCTCTCTCTCTCTCTCTCTCTCTCTCTCTCTCTCTCTCTCTCTCTCTCTGTTGGGATCGCTGCTAATGACAGGGTGGACCTCCAAGCCAAAAGTTCCTGTGACAAGCCGCTGCCAGAGGGTGCCACACCCTCCCTCCCCAGCTTCAAGCGAATCATACACTCTGCCGCTCTCCTCCCTACTCTCCGCCGCGTGAATACTGAGCGCGTTCACAGTGTCTCCAGCATTATGACCACTTTCGTCTCTCTCCTCCGAGGTATTGCCGATACGGACTCATAGTCCGCAGAAATAATATTGTGACAACGTGGATTCGGGCAGACCGCTGTGGCAGGTCTTCGAGACAGGAGATGTGCCCCACTACTCCACCTGCAAGCTGTGTGATCGTCCTAACACAAGTAGTTTCCACCACTACTGCCTCGAGTGACCCTCAGAGAAAGACTTGCTGCCCCAGAGCCAACACTTAACTGATGTATGTCACTTTCTCCCGGAAGGCAATAATTTAGATACTGTTTTAATGCAACACTCACACTTTGGTGGGTGTTGATACCAACCTACATGTCAATTCCAACCTAAATGTACACCTTTATTGTTCTTTATTGCGGAAAATTATGTCTGTACTAGGTTTGTCGCTCTAAGAGCGTAATAAATCTCTCTCTCTCTCTCTCTCTCTCCTCTCTCTCTCTCGTCTCTCTCTCTCTTCTCTCTCTCTCTCTCTCTCTCTCTCTCTCTCTACTCTCTCTCTCTCTCTCTCTCTCTCTCTCTCTCTCTCTCTCTCTCTCTCTCTCTCTCTCTCTCTCTCTCTCTCTCTCTCTCTCTCTCTCTCTCTCTCTCTCGCCCAATACATTACTTGTTGATAATACTCTACGCAATTACCTTCCAGACATTCTCCCCACCTGGTCGTGAACTCCAGCTGTCTCAGCGCCCAAGCTGCGTCCGCGCCGAGACAACCTAGTCACAAGTTATCTTTAAACCACCAGACAGCTGTGCTCAACCTGCTCAAGCGTATGCACACACACACACACACACACACACACAGCACAGCACAGAGGAGTGGGCATTTAGGGAACCTGCTGTTACGGGTACAAATGTCTCCAGGAGGCGTCCTTTGGTGAGCGTGAAGGAAGGAAGCTTGTCGTTCATCGTTTCTATATTTTCCGGCAGTTTCCTCCCGCACTTCAGTATCATTAGAGAGCGTCTCCCTTAAGGACAAAACGTCTTACTTTTACACATTGTTTCAAACTACTGAACAAGGATAGTTAAAACTTTATGGAGCAACAATTCAATTTACTATCTGACTATCATATTACTCTCAATCCATGATGTGACCAGCAACTGTTTTTTTTTTATCTATTTCACCGTTAACTGTGCAATATTGTCGCTCATTATATTTTCCACTTTTTATTACTTATTATTGACTTTGTAAGTATAAAAAAAAATTTCAAAAGACATCTTTAGAAGAAAAAAAAAAAAAAAAAACTCAAGTGACGATCAAAAAGTATTTTCTCAATATTTTCCATTCCATGAACACACAAACACACACACACACACACACACACACACACACACACACACTGAAAAGAAGAACAGACAATTGAAATAACTGACAAATTTATTAAAAAATTAGGAAAGTAATTTCTCTCTCTCTCTCTCTCTCTCTCTCTCTCTCTCTCTCTCTCTCTCTCTCTCTCTCTCTCTCTCTCTCTCTCTCTCTCAGGATACACTCGACATGCAAAAAATGGATGACCCACGAAAAACCTTTAATTTGGAACTTCTAATTGAGTCTTCAAAAAGGGAGCAAGTCCAATTATCGAAGGTGAAAAGAGATCTAAAAAATATCGGAGACAAGTTAGTTAGCATACATAGAAGTTTAATTACCTGGAGCAATACCTCATACCAAATTCATGGCATTGGAAACGAAATAGGAATGTGGTCTGAGAGGAGAAAAGTTTTGTTTTTTTCTTTTTTAGGAATATCAGCGACCTGAAATAACTATGGAAGAATATACAGAACAGTCATGACAAATCTGCAAGCAATTAAAAGGCAAAGACAATCGGACAGAAATAGGAATGGATGGACACACACACACACACACACACACACACACACACACACACACACACACACACACACACACACACACACACACACCTCCCCGCCCGCTTTTCTTATTTCGTTTCCAAAGCCATAAACACGAAGGACAAAGACGGCACAAATTTGAAGAAGGATAAAGAGGATGAACAATCTAACATTAACTTGGAAAAAGAAGAAAAAACTCATGACAAATATATAAATAATTACGAAAAGACAAAGACAGACGGATAAAAATAAAAATGGATGGACCCACACGCACACACACACACACACACACATATCCGACTACCTACATTCCCCCCACACACACGCGCGGTAATGCATACAGCCCTCAAATTTACCTCAGAGCCGGTGAAGAGCAAGGTGTCAGTGGCAGGCCGGTTTCTGAATATATTTAAACCCGTGCATTCTCTTTTCTCCTTTATTTACAGCAGAATCTCCATAGGGAATCAACAAAGATTTTCTCCACCGCGCGAGGAGGAAGCTGCGTACTCTTGCTTACTCTGTTTAGCAATATAGAAGGGAATGAAAGACGGAAGAGAGAAATACAGAGAAAAAATTGTCCTCTCAGTGTATATTTATTCATAGATTTATCTGTGTCTATGTGTGTGTGTGTGTGTGTGTGTGTGTGTGTGTGTGTGTGTGTGTGTGTGTGTGTGTGTGTGTGTGTGTGTGTGTGTGGGTGTGTGTGTGGGTGTGTGTGTGCGTGTGTGTGTGTGTCTGTGTGTGGGTGTGTGTGTGCGCGCAGAGATTGATGGCTGAGTGGAAACGGTTTCTGTTTTGTTTTTTTATTTGCTATATATTCTTTTATATGCTAGGATTCAAAGTCACAGGCTCGGAAATTTGATGAAAGGCACGTTCCTTCTTCCCATGAAATACGACGTCTTTTCTGCGAGCATCGGGGCTTTTCCTCTGTGTTTGCCGTCACCATCACACCAACGACCTTTGCACCATCACTAATGTGATCCGAACTAGGATACGACTAACTTCAAGCCAAATATTAATAAACTGCTTCATTATTTTCAGTACAGCAACCACAAAAGTATATATGTGATTTTAGTACTATTGTAAGACGTCCATTACCTTTCCCCAGTTAGTATTTAGTCCAATGACTGAAAAAAGTATCTTGCAGTTCTATAAGTATGCTGTCCTGTACCCTGCTAATTTACTGTGACGAGAAAGCACATTCGATTTTTAGATATGATAAAAGTAATTTACTCTTAACACAAACGCTTCACAAAGAATTAAAGAAAAAAATAAATTCAGAAATCCGCACTATTCTATCCTAAACGATATTTTCTTTCGTCTACAAAAGAGTCAATATTCGAGTGTTGGATATACATGTTCCCTTTAACAATAATAAAACTTACTTGTTGATGAAGTTCAAACTCACGGTATTTACAAAAAAGAAGAAAAGAGAAGAAAAGAGGAATAAACACGAGTATCAATCCAGCGTTGTTGTGTTCGTCACTTATTTGCTAAATGTTAAAAGTCTCTTCCTTTCACAACCCTGGGAATAGTTTGGCGACGCGAGGCGGGAAACAAGAGTTAGATATCGGGTAACCTGAGATGGCGGTGTGCCTCAGACCTCGTCGGAGTGAGGGAAGCGACAAGTGGATGATCGTGTTTGCCTTCAAATACACTTACTGGACATGACCAGTGACCGGTGCCACCAAATGCCAGGGCGGAGTAAGTGGTGTTGAGGTGGAGTGCACCTAACTCCACCATTTCAGGAAAGGTGGGAAAGAAAGGGAGAGAGTGGAAACAAAGGCATGGGATTTTTGTGCCTTCGATTTAACATTTGATTAAGTCTCTTTCGGGACTATATTTATTTCCTTATTTTTCATTTTCCTTTCTTCCTTTCTTTCTTTTTGTTCAGGCGCTTCGTTTATCTTTTATTCTCTTCTATTTCTACATTTATTTTCTCGTTCTGGTAATTGTACAAAAGTAAGAAAATGAAATCAACATCAATTTATACCAAAACCATACGCAGAAAAAGAAAATATGAGCCAAATTTACATTACAAGCAAGATAAGGTGTGATAAGCTAAAAGCAATCAGGCGGTATCATGCAACTTCATGACTCACTCTCTCTCTCTCTCTCTCTCTCTCTCTCTCTCTCTCTCTCTCTCTCTCTCTGTCACGCAGGCGCGCGCACACACACACACACACACACACACACACACACACACACACACACACACACACACACACACACCAGGTCTTTTTACTTTCTTTTTCAAAGTTGAATGCAAAGACTAAATACATTGCCAGTGTGTGTGTGTGTGTGTGTGTGTGTGTGTGTGTGTGTGTGTGTGTGTGTGTGTGTGTGTGTGTGTGTGTGTGTGTGTGTGTGTTTGGCCTCTACTTCATTCACCGCATTTCCATATAAAAAAAAGTAAATAAAATAAATATAAATAAATAAAATGAAAATTCATATACATAATCATGAACATAAAGAATAGAGCGGAATAAAGTTTGCAAAATTGATAACACGCAGTTCACATAAACATACTCTTAAAGAAAAAGAAAAAAAAAAAAAAAAACTAAAACACTCTTGTTGGTGAATTAACTTCTCTCTGACACTTGGCTGACTATCATGGCAGTGTGCATCCACTTAATTATCCTGATATCCAATTTAACTCCTAATTGACAACATACACTTTGCCCCATTACTTCAACAGGGCAGCTTAAGTTAATGAAATTTCGTTACCGGGCTTCTATCCACGTGAAGGACGGAGCCAAGCCAAAGTTCGTCCCTTTTTTCCATACAAGGATTTGAGTAGTGATGCCTCGCTTTTTGGCCAGCCTCAGTCAGCTTCAGTCAGTTTTGTTTTTCTTGTTTTTTCCTTCTTTTTTTTTTTTTTTCTTTTTCTTTTTTGTGAGTTTAACAGCAGACTGGCTTGGTCCGGTTTCAGAGGATTAGAGTATTGTGTGTGTGTGTGTGTGTGTGTGTGTGTGTGTGTGTCTCTCTCTCTCTCTCTCTCTCTCTCTCTCTCCGTGATTGCTTTCTAGATACAGTATTTTTTTTTCTTCCTGTATTCGCTAATGCCTTCCGTTATGCTCGCTCTCTCTCTCTCTCTCTCTCTCTCTCTCTCTCTCTCTCTTTGCCATCTCTTTCTCATCACTGATATCCAGACACAACTTTTCCTGTAATCACTGTTGCTTCCGCTATGCTCTCTCTCTCTCTCTCTCTCTCTCTCTCTCTCTCTCTCTCTCTCTCTCTCTCTCTCTCTCTCTCTCTGGGATCTCTTGGGCATGTACAGCCAAAATCCTTCTTGCTACGACCAATAAAGAGTGGACCACATCCCCCTTGAGTCCCCGCCACTCTGAAAGCACGTCACACATTGCGGGGCTTTGGTCGTGTATTTGATGGCTTACATTCCCTCTCCTCACGCCACGCACCTCATCCACTTACATAACCATTGGCTAAACGTTAATTGGTTCTCTCCATTGCCTGGCGCGAGTGGGAAAAGAATGATGTTTGTGAAAGTATGTGATTTTATAGGGTTTTTGGTTCTGTACTATGAAGGGAATGCCAGTTGTTTGTGTATTTGGCTGCTCTGCTGTTATTATTTGGCTTTAATTCATGCCTATTTTTGAATATGAGTTTGGGTACGAGCAAAAATTATTAATGGTTGTGAGTGTGATTTTATAGGAGTTTTGGTTTTGTAATGATTGAGATATTCTTTTTTTTTTGTGTGTGTGTGTGTGTGTGTGTATTTGCTTATCCTGCTGCTTTGTTTGGTTTATATAATATATTTTTTTTTAATGTATAGGAGTTCTGGAGCGGGTGAAAAGAAATAATGAAAGAATAGGATGTTATCTCTCTTTGGCTGTGTTACGAATGAGATAAGAATTGTTTGTTTGTTAGTATTGTTCTGTTAGTATTGCTTGGTTTATATTGTGTGTCTGACGTAAATAGATGTTGTAATTATAGTTTATAGTTGTGAGATTAGGAATTGTGGAGTGATACTGTGTTTAGATTCATGACATTCGATAATACAAGTCATTAACTATTATTCCAGGTACAGCGAAGGAGAGGAAACAAGACGGGTGGAAATGACGGATGTATATGAATCTCTCTCTCTCTCTCTCTCTAATAATTGGCCTCATTCACAGCGTCGAGTTCTCTGCACAAGCCACGCGTCCTTTACACAAGCAGACCAGGTGATTACAAAGACAAGCATCACAGACACCAACAGACAACGAGGACATCATTACGTCACGCTGATTGGACAACTTGGCGTGTCCTGTTTATTGATGGCGTGATGAATACAATGATGAATGATGAATAGTGATAACGAAGCTCAGTCAGTGCCTGTTGAGTGATGTGAACGTTCATTGGTTAAGTTCTATATATAGTGGAGATATAATGTGATGTTTCAGGAAAGATATGCCGGATATACTGGTGTTTGAGGGTTTATCATTGTCATGTTTCCTTAACAGCGTGATGGATGCACTGGGACTTTAATATGAATGTAGATAAATTGGCCATGACGGGTGGTCGTAAGGGAATTAAAGTCTTGGCATGATACTTAAGATGAAACAAGTTT
>NC_087165.1:13511011-13533511 GCF_035594125.1 Scylla paramamosain | reverse complement strand
TCTGCTGCTTTCACTTCCACTACTTCGTTTCTCGTCAATCATAAAACCCCTGATTTCCTGACAACCTCATTATAAAACCTGACAACTGATAGACTATTCCCAGATCAGGGGACCTAATATCCATGACAAACTCGAAACACAGTGAGTGTGTGGTACGTTACTCGACTTCTCACCGTAAGTATACCGCCACTCCCTGCCACTTGAGCTCACCTGTGTTCTGTTATGCATTACACACCCTCCGGTCACTAACGCACCTGTGTCTCCTGCAATATTCATCGGGACCAGCGTGTGCACGAACCGCTCTATTGCGAGTGTGGCTTATCGACCCCAGGCGGCTGACCCATGCAAGGGGTGAGGCTATCAAGGCTTCCGCAGCACTGGCTGTCTGTGTGAGTGTGCTTAGTGATGGATGATATCGTGACTGGCTGAGTGTTCCAGAGTCAGCTTCTCTAGTAGCTTCTCTTGTCTCTTTATACTCTGTATATGTAATGCAAATAAGAAAAAACTCCATGGTTACTCCGTCATCAGGAGTTCAAGCTTTTGTGTCACATTTTGCGTAGATTAATGGTGATGAATTTCAAGAGGCAATAATGATTTCGTATTTATGAGTTTTGGATTGGATGGTGTTAACGCGGTGAGCTGCATTTGGTGACACTTTGCATACTTTTTCTTGGAGTATTCCTCTCTCTCTCTCTCTCTCTCTCTCTCTCTCTCTCTCTCTCTCTCTCTCTCTCTCTCTCTCTCTCTCTCTCTCTCTCTCTCTCTCGAGTTTCTCTCGTCATCAGATTTATCCTCTTATTTTCCTAAAAGCTTCCATTTTTCTATAGAATTTTAAAAGTGTTCTCTCTCTCTCCTCTTTTCCCTTTCCCTTTCTCTCGATTTATTTGCAGGAGTTCCTCTCGTCACAGGATTCATTCTCCCTCTCTCCCAACCCTTGAAGGCGACACAGACTCATCCATCCTTTCTGTCTCGTTTCTCCTGCTCCGGGAAACTTAATGGCCCGTCGTTCGGTCAGTTCAGATGCCAATTTGGTCGTTTCTCTTTCGCCATAACGCCGCGGCCGGTGCTCAAAGACACACACACACACACACACACACACACACACACACACAGAGAGAGAGAGAGAGAGAGAGAGAGAGAGAGAGAGAGAGAGAGAGAGAGAGAGAGAGAGAGAGAGAGAGAGAGAGAGAGAGAGAGTCTCGTGTTTCTTAACAAAGGCTGTGGCTGAGTTCCCTTGCCTTAAATGATTTCCGTGGTCTATAATTATCAAGGAAGAAACCTACATATTTTCCCTTTCTCGAATTAAAAAAGGAAAAAATATCGTTATCCTATACACAAAAAAGATTTCACAAGTTTCTAAGCAGAGTTTGATGCTGAGTTTTCTCTGAATAAGCAAGTAGGTAATCTCTTTTTATCCTCGGTTAGGAAGGAAACTGCATTTTTCCCTTCCTGAATAAAAAAAAAAAAGTCATGACTCACTCGTCTTTATGAATAATTCCTTGATTTATTAACAGGAATAACAACAACAAAAACGACAAAATACGTCAAATAACGCACAGGACCACAGACAACAGTAAAATGCAAAAATAGCCAATCAGAACACAGAACAGCATTACAGAACAACCTTACTTGACAGGACTACAGTAAAAACTAAATTACCATAAGCTAACACAGAAATATCCTTGTTAAGTAATATTTTAGCGTCCACCTTACATAAAGTTATAAGCGAGAGATTACAAACGCCTCTGGGGACACATTATACGAGTACAAGTAGCTAGAGAGAAGAAACAGGAGAGGGAGGAGAGGAGAGTAATGAGGAGGAAGAAGAGGAGAAGAACGTCTGTTTCTTCTCCTCGTCAGGTCAACTTCATTATCTGCCTGTTCCTCTTACTTCACCTCCTCTTCCTCATCTTACCATTTTTCCTCCTCTTCCCATTTTTATTACCTCTTCCGCACCTTTTAATTTCCATTTCCCTTTATCATTCAGCCGTGATAAGCACCAACATTTTCCAAACGAAAGAAAAGTAAACGATTGAAGAAAGCTCATACACTGTAGGCAATGCACCTCAGACAGCCCACTCAGTTAGGGAAAGAGAGAGTCCTTTGTCAAGGTGACGTGAGACCTGACTACTGAGAAATTGGTGCGATTCTATCATGAGATCTATTGGCTAATTCTTTTTCCACTTCTTCCTCAATTCCCTACTAGTTTTCTCCCCTTTTTATCCCATTAATGGAAACTGCAAGAAGCCATCAGCTCTTTTCTTTCCATCTCATTTTTTTCACTCCTCTGTTTCTTCTCCCTCCTCAATTCCTTATTCTCTCCATTATCTATCTCAGAACAGAAGAAAATAATTGAAGCTGCACGAAGCTATACTGGTTAAAAACTGCACTTTCTCTCTCCATCTCAATTTCAACTCCATCCTTCCTGTTTATCCCGCTCTTTTACTCCTCCTTAACTCCTTCTAATCTTCCAACTAATTTAAGACAATGCAAATATACATACAAACAGTAATTGGATAATGCAAGGTAAGACGAAGAAATATGAACAGGAAGGTGAAGGAGTTGAAGGGGTGAAGTGAGAGTAAAATGTAAATGAAAGCGTACGAATTGTCAGAGAGAGAGAGAGAGAGAGAGAGAGAGAGAGAGAGAGAGAGAGAGAGAGAGAGAGAGAGAGAGAGAGAGAGAGAGAGAGGAAAGTGATGAAGATATATGCAAAGGCAATCTAAATCTTGAGAGTAAAAGTGTCTTCAGTCAAATTCCAATTTCTACGTTTATGAAATACCCATTACTGTTTTGATGAGAGAGAGAGAGAGAGAGAGAGAGAGAGAGAGAGAGAGAGAGAGAGAGAGAGAGAGAGAGAGAGAGAGAGAGAGAGAGAGAGAGAGAGAGAGAGAGAGAGAGAGAGAGAGAGAGAGAAAAAAAAAAAAAACTTTTAAAAGATTTACGCGAAACATAACATTTTCTTAAATCAAAGGACGGAGGTGCAATGGCTTACCTTGGGAACATTTTATTTGACTTGACTTTCAAAGAGAAAAATTGGCTCCACACATTCCCTTCCCGGTAAAAGAGAGAAAGGATGTCCTCAGGATACTTTGGGACTTGAGAAGAGTGGAAACCCTTGCCTCTGAAGCACTCCCAGAGATTAGTAAATATTTGTATAGACAAGAGCAGAAGGTTCGACTAAGATAGGTATATTCCTTAGAAAAGTGTGAAGGGAAGGAAGAGAGAGAGAGAGAGAGAGAGAGAGAGAGAGAGAGAGAGAGAGAGAGAGAGAGAGAGAGAGAGAGAGAGAGAGAGAGAGAGAGAGAGAGAGAGAGAGAGAGAGAGAGAGAGAATCAGACAGACAGACAGACAGACAGACAGACAGACAGACAGACAGACGGACAAACAGACAGAATGACTGACTGAGTGACTGACTGACTGACTGACTGTCAGAGACAGACAGATTGACAGAGACAGAGACAGACAGACTGACAGAGACATGGACAAACAGGCAGGCAGACAGACAGACAGACAGACAGACAGACAGACAGACAGACAGATAGACATAAAGAGAGAAGAAAACAGGTAAGAAATTATGAGAGGAAAAACAGAGATACACTAAGAAACAACGGGATTTAAATGAAACGAGACTATAATTACTGTATTGCACCGAGAAAGAGAAAGAATTGTAGATGAGGCACATCCTGTACTTTTTGTCGCACGCACGTTCGTGGAAACAATTGCTCATTATAAAAAGGTGATAAAAATACTGCTAATGATAAAAAAAAGAGAGAAGAAAGATAGCTATTAATTTGGTTGCATCTTTTATTTCAAAATGAAGCAATTACATAAGTCGTGTTATTTTGATCTTTTTTCCATCTCTCACTTGGAATCATTACTGTGTGATGCCTTGAATTGATCAGTCATTCAGTTTTTACCTAACATTTTTAACTAACATATTTTTCTTATACTGAGTGACATCTTAAATCGATCCATCATATATTTTTCAAAGTACTTTATGTTACAGAAAAGATTAAACCAATTCAGCAAAGACGATCGAAAGTGTTGGCTCGCTATTGCATTTCGAGGATGTGCTTTTTTCCTATTTTTTTTCCTTTTGTCATTCACAGTGTGAGTTTCCTTCTTTTCATTCTTTCGTAATTTAATGATTGCTACCCTCGTTCATTTGTTTTCAGCTTTTACTCACTTGTTTCAATATTTATTTTCATCTCGCTTTATCAATAAAAATTTTGCTCACTCCTTTCCTTTCTTTCTTTCCATTCTTTCAGCTTCCATTACACTTAACCTTTTCAATTTACAACATTCTCCACTTTTGCCTCACTTATTTTCTCTTCCTTTTCTTTTTTATTTTTATTCGCTCACACTTAGCTTCCCGGTTCTTTCCCTTCACACTTTCTTTCCAAATTTCTTTCCACTAAAAGACTGCAAATTCTTCCCTCATTCTCTCACTCGCAACTCCTGAAAATACAATCAGCATAGAAAAATGAGTCCAGATTAAGTTTGTGTCAGAGAGAAAGATGAAAAATTCTTGACCACATGGGAATTTGGCAGCAGGAAATTTTGGAAGAAGGAGGAGGAAGAGGAGGAGAAGGAGGAGGAGGAGGAACATATGCTGGAAAAGTTTGATGAAAGCTCGAAAAGAAATTTATATAAGAAAAAGTAAAGAAGTTGAAGATGAAAGATGAGGAAGATTGAGAACGAATAAACTGGTGAATGAGCGTAGAGAGAGAGAGAGAGAGAGAGAGAGAGAGAGAGAGAGAGAGAGAGAGAGAGAGAGAGAGAGAGAGAGAGAGAGAGAGAGAGAGAGGTGCATACAAAGGAGAAAAGTGCTGCGTTTTTCTGTGGGTCACGTGCGTGGATGGAAGCACTTAGGATTTCTGAGTACGATGCTGATGAAGAAAATTGTACTAAGTGGCGCAAATCTGCGGGATGGTGTTATTAGGTTATCTTGGAGGGAAAATACTCAGCCAAGGGTCATTGTTCCTTCAAATCTGTTCCAACACTTTTTGTACCCAAGAAAATATTAGGTGGATGGATTTCTGTGTTTCCGAGAGAGAGAGAGAGAGAGAGAGAGAGAGAGAGAGAGAGAGAGAGAGAGAGAGAGAGAGAGAGAGAGAGAGAGAGAGAGAGAGAGAACGTACCAAATTCATTCTCTTCTCCATTCCTCCTTTTTTATTTTTTTTAAACACCGTATCAAATCATCATTCTTCTTCCCTGCTTGAACGTACATCATCATTCTCACCACCACTTCTCTCTCCTCACAGTAAATCATTCTCCTCTTTCCTATAAAAAGATATAATGCTCTCTTCACCATCACTCCTTTTTTCCCCACTCTACATCATCGTAAATCATAATTATCACCCTCCAGACTGACGGACACGTAAAGGAGTATAAAAGTTGAAAATGGTACATCTATAAATAGAACTCGAAAAAAAAAACTCAAGAACCACATTTCAGAAAACACTACACTGCCTTTATAAAGTCTCGCCTTTCCATCAAGTTTTCTTCCCCGCAGCGTCCATTGAATTTCCTCTCAAAAAAAAAAAAAGAAAAAAAAAATAAGGAAAGCGAAGAAAGTTCGACATTTCTTTCCTTTCTCTCCTTGACTGATGCGACAAAAATCACCCATGAACTCACTACATTTTCCTTTATATATATATATTTTTTTCTTATTCTTCTCCTTCTCCTCTCTTTTCTTTCTTTTCTTCCTCTCGTTCTTCCTCTTTCTAGGCTGATTTTAAGATATTTTCTTTTTACGTTGGTACAATATTTATCGCTCTTTTTAACAATCTCCTCTTTCTTGTCCTAATTCTTCTCCTCCTCGTCCGTCTCCTCCTCCTGTTTGTTTGTTTGTTTATTTGTTCCTTTGTTCCTACCTTCCTTCTTTTTCTTTTTTTTTTTTCTTCTTCTTCTTCTTCTTTTCTCCTCCTCCTCCTCCTCCTCCTCCTTCTCCTTCTTCTTCTGCTCTTTCTGTTCCTCCTCTTCCTCCTCCTACTACTTATCTTCCTCATCTAAATATTTTCGTTTTCCCTTTTTTTCTTGGTCATATGATATCTTGTCTCTCTTCTCATTATTATTTTCTAGTCTAGTTCTCTTTCCTTATCGTATTTTTTCTATTATTTTCATTTTTTGTACCTCCATTTTACATGTTGAAAAAGATTGTAGAATACGAAGGAACTAGATATTAATAGCACCGAGAAGAGTATTTTTTCTACCATTCTACTTATATATTTTCCTCCTCGTGTTTCCCTTTTTTACCTCCTCCTCCTTTTTTTTTTTCCTTTTCTTCCTCTCCACTCCTCCTAATTTATCTTCTTCCACTTATCTTCTTTATTCTCCTTTCTCCTTGACAATCCAATTTATTTTACTTCGAATATGATTTCAAAACTACAACGTATTCCTTTCTTACTGATTTCCATTTGAAACTTCCACTTCAACTTTTTCTTTTTTTTTCTGTTTCCATGTCTTCGGGAGTTTACTTCTCATGACAGACTTGTAAATTTCCCATCACGACTAAATCACGCTGCCTTCAACACTACCTCACTCACCCTTTACCTCAATCACCACATTGCTAGGCGCTAAGGATTATTACCTTGAAAAGCTATATTAAAGTCATAACACAGTGTAAGATAAGGTACAGAAAAAAAGTCATAAAATATAACCAACAGACAACCATCTATCATTCATCGATCTATAATAATAATGCTAATATTTCAAAGATGCCAAAGGTGAAGGAATGAAATCAAGACGGCTTCTTGCACCTTTTCTTATTTTCTTTTGTTCTTACGTTCTTCTTATACAACAGTCTGTAACTTCGGCAGGAAACCCTCTAATGAGAAGAGAATTTTTCGTTTCCAACCTTAAAATATTATTCCCAAGTCAAGCCGGTAATGCGCAAGAGAGGAAGAGAGCTTAGGGATGGCGACACAAAGGCTGGGTCTTGATAAGGGCTTTCCTTGTACACGCATTCATTATCCAGCTTATCGAGAGCTTCCTACATTTTTGCCTTCTAAGCTCACGTGCTGTGGTTTATCAGTAGAGAGATGCTTGTGCCTCAACTTGCATTCGGGCTTTGTTTCACATGCTTAGGGAGGGCCAAGGCAAAGAGAGAGGCGATATACTGAGTTCAGCTTTACCACGCTTGCACATCTTTTTCTCTCGAGTCCCTGAGCCTTTGATAATGAGACACTCCTCACCTCGGGGAAGCGGGCTTATGGTTGCATCCCCATAACTGCATTTTCCTTTCCTCACGTCCCCCACGTGCCCGATCTTCGAGCAGGGCGGCGTGGGAGCAACATCAGGTCAGGACCAGAAACTAGTTGAGCGGATTTCTGGCTGGCGCGCTGAACTCAGACTGGGAAGAAGAAACGATTCACTTTTTCTCCGAAATGAGCATGGAGGAAACAACGGTAATTTTTAGCATCAATGCTCATGTACTCCACTTTCCAATAAAGAATGCCTCACACAAAGTATTGACAAGGAAAACAAGACAAGAAATACAAAACTCCTAGTCTATTCCAAATAAAGAAAGCACGCCTAAAGAACAAAGCTCCATTTCCCCGCTGAAAAACGATAAAATGAGTCCGTGAATTATTGACAAGGAGGCACAACTCCAGCGCGGAGTGGACCAGTGTTGGTGAATGGGTGCGCGGGCCGGGAGGAGGAGGGAGACTTCCTATACGAACACTGCAGGCGATTCCAGGACTTCGTGATCCAGTGGCCGCGGGGCCTGGGAGTGGAGGTCGCTCCCATACAAATCATAATGGAAGGAGAGATAAGTTGTTTTTTTCTGACAAGCATGTGGGCGGAATGTTGGTCTTCCCGAGGGTTACGTAACCGATTCCGAGGAAGCGCCACGTGTGCATTGAATGTGCTACGTCTATGCTGCGCGACACAGGCACGGCATGACTTGTGCCTGCAAGTCTGAATCTCTCTCTCTCTCTCTCTCTCTCTCTCTCTCTCTCTCTCTCTCTCTCTCTCTCTCTCTCTCTCTCTCTCTCTCTCTCTCTCATAGATTATATACGAGTGTGTGTGTGTGTGTATATATATATATATATATATATATATATATATATATATATATATATATATATATATATATATATATATATATATATATATATATATATATATATATATATATATATATATATATATATATATATATATATATATATATATATATATATATATATATATATATATATATATATATATATATATATATATATATATATATATATATATATATATATATATATATATATATATATATATATATATATATATATTCTTACACTTACGTACAATTAAACGAGGTGGCAGGAAACCGGCTGAAAGTTTATTATGAAGGCTTCTGAGTAAGAGGCGGGAAAAAACACCTTGATGGTGCTTTAGAGTGCAAATGAAACCCCATGACCTAGACGCGCCTAAAGCGCCTTACTGGGCTCTACTTAAAAAAAAAAATCAAATGACATCTGAAAAATGCGCAAAGTTTAAAATATTTTCTTGGGATTCATTGTTATAACAATGCCGAAACTCAATTGTGGAAGCATTAGTGAGGGAACGATTAACTTTCATATAAACTTTCTGGGGCAGGGGCAACTCTTCCCTCCCTTAAGGTATTTTTCCTTAAAGTTTAGTCCATATAGGGTGAACTAATTTAGTGTGGTTAGCATAAGGCTTCGCTCCACCATTAACATAACTATTTCTCCATTTAAAAAAGGCTTCCTCTTTAGGCCCTTCACTTTTGCTCCTTAATTCACGGTGCCCATACAAAATATATAAATCAAATATTTCATGAAATTACGTAACTTTTATACCCATGTGATTCCTTAGAGAGAGAGAGAGAGAGAGAGAGAGAGAGAGAGAGAGAGAGAGAGAGAGAGAGAGAGAGAGAGAGAGAGAGAGAGAGAGAGAGAGAGAGATTTAAATGAGTGATAAAATCTGACAGGGAAAAAAAATAGAGAAGAGGAAATAGTCCCCCCCAAAAAAAAATGCAAAGAAAAAAATAACGAAAGAAGTAATGGAAATGAAAGAAAATAAACACAATATACATGCTGACAGAAAAGAACGAAAGCGGAAGCAAACCCTAAAACGACGCAAAAATTAAGGACATGGACGAAGAAGGAAGCAAAATATAACTAATGAAATAAATATAACGATTACATTCATGAAGGAAATAACAGGCATGTAATTATATTAAAGGAATTAATTACAAGAGACTCCGAACACCAGTAAGTCTTATGTTCTTAACACGCCTGGTTACACTGCGATATTTTTACTATAACATTAAAGAAGAATTACAGTTTATAAGAACAGGTGCGATTCCCAGGTCATAAATGTTTACAGGCATGGTAATGTGCGCATTAAGAGTGTAGGAGAAGGAACAGTGAGCAGTAAGGGTTTGTAGGATTACTGAAGAGAGAGAGAGAGAGAGAGAGAGAGAGAGAGAGAGAGAGAGAGAGAGAGAGAGAGAGAGAGAGAGAGAGAGAGAGAAATGTACAAATACACGCCTAAGGGTAAACACGCACTTATAAAAATAGAAAAAAAAAAGCAGGATGACGTTATAGATGTTGTCGTTAAACCAATATTTGGTGCCCCAAAATAGAGTTGTAAAAAAAACAAATAGGGACAAGACAAAAAGAATATTAAAACTTGAAAAAAAAAAAAACATACAAATACCAATGCCTCTTAAATATTTGTAACCCGAGGCTTCTGAGAAAAGCAAACGTTGAATATAAAATTTTACGTGCTTGAGGTAGCGAGTGATTCATGGGGAAGTTGCAGGGGACGTGTGTGTGTGTGTGTGTGTTTGTTTGGGAGGGTCACTGCCTAGACTCTGCGACCCTTGCGCTGTCTTGACTGAAAAATGTCTACAGGTTTTTCGATCCTTCCATGGTGTTGACTAAAAAGATTGCTGCTCGAAAATATTGAAATAGGATTTTTTTTCTACTTCTTTTTTTTTTATATGAACTTGTCTCCGGCCCAGATTACCTACTCGTGTTTCCAATAATTACTCCTCTCCAACTCGGGCCACTTTTCCAGCATGTATTCCTTGCCATTACTCATGCCCTTCATGATAACATACCTTCAGTACGAACTTATCACCAACATTTACGTTATAGAAGTGCTGGTTATCCTTGGAGGTATAAATTACTTCCCTAAAACAAGTCTGGGTAAACAGCTACAAAATATTGCAAGACATCCTTGAAGAAATATCGAAAAAAAGAAAATGTAACAAATTTAGTCAGAATCACTATAATTTCTTTACCATTACTCCAAAAAACATCGATACTAACAATAATAAATTAGTCTTTTTTTGTAATTTAGATGAACTGATGACTTAAGACAAGGAAACGCTGAAAAAATACAGGAAAAAAAAATACAATCGGTGGAAGGTAGAGAAGCCGTGAAGCGGTGGGGAAGAAGAGAAGAAAGAAGTAGTGAAGACAGGAGGGAGGGAGGGAGGGAGGCAGGGAGGAAAGATAGGAGGGAAGTGACGTGAGTTGAAGGGACGGGAATGAAAGAGGAAGGGAGAAGATGGCTCGAACCAGGTTTTATGGGGTTTGGAGAATCAACAGACGGTAAGCCCAACACCACTATCCCCCCCCCTCTCTCTCTCTCTCTCTCTTTCTCTCTCTCTCTCTCTCTCTCTCTCTCTCACACACACACACACACACACACACACACACACACACACGGATGCACACAACAGACGGGCAACGAACAGTATCAAAAGTCTCGCATACACAGTAACTGGAGCACCGTAATTAGAATCTTAACCTGACAGAATAAAAGTTCACCTTATTTATTATACAGAGAAAGAGTACAAAAAAGTGATGAAACGTGTTGAAGGAGCGATGACCCTTGAGGTTGTAGTATCTCCCCTATCTAAACCCGCTTTACTGAAGAAAGACGAAAGAGAGGGTCAAAATAAAAAAAAATGATCCAGTACAAAGAAAGGAGTGAGGGGGAGGTGAGGAAGAATAAGGAAAGGAAATGGAATGAGTGTTTGGGTGAGGTGAGGGAAAAGAGGGAGAGTTGAGAAAGGACGGATTGAGGGCAGGAGAGAGAGAGAGAGAGAGAGAGAGAGAGAGAGAGAGAGAGAGAGAGATGAGAGAGAGAGAGAGAGAGAGAGAGAGAGAGAGAGAAAGAGAGAGGAGAGGAAAGGAATGATGAAGTTAGGAGAACGGGGAAGTGTCCTGAAAACTTTATTGTATTACTTGTGACAGTTTATCTAATCAAGGCTCTTAGCTAAACCGCGCGTGTGTGTGTGAGTGTGTGTGTGTGTGTGTGTTTGGAGTGTAGGCAAGTGAAGAGGTAAGCAGGGGAGAGGTATGAGGAAGTTTTCTAAGGCACAGTTGGAAGTCCTCCCAATATTCAAACTTTCCTTTCTTCTCTTTTTTTTCTCTCTTTTTTTTATTTCAGTTTATATTTGATGTTTTTTACTTCCTCTTCTTCCTTATCCTTGTTCTCCTTCTCCTCCTCCTGTTACTTTTATTACGATTACTCCTATCTAATTCTTCCTCCTCCATCCTTCTCTTCCTTTTCCGTCTCCTCTTACTATTACTTATTCTCCTCTTTCTTCTTCTCTATTCCTTTTATTTTCCTTCCTACCGTTACTTGAATATTTTCTCTTTCTGTTCTTATATGATGTTCTCTTTCACTTTCGCTTCTTCCTTCTTCTCTTACTCGTCCTTCCTGTTCAAACCCTCCTCCTCCTCCTCCTTCTCCTCCTCCTCCTCCTCCTCCTATGCCATTTTCCCAACATTCGTACTCTTATCGCTGTGGGAGCAAAAAATAATCAGCATCTCCCTGAAAGTTGAGTGTCGTATTGGAAACCATTACCGACCATAACAAGGCAAGAAAATGGAAATAAATTAAGGGAACTACTCGCAGCGCCGCCACATCGCCACTTCCACCTTCCCGCCATTGATTTCCCACAAATACCGCACTTTTTTTCCACCTACAAAACATTTCCCCGAAGGACTTTTCAATTGGATGGCTGCCGAAGAGGGGGAAAAGAAGACGTGTGAAGGGATGCTAAAGACCACATCGACCCCAGTGGATTGGTGATAAGGCGATTCCTTTTGTAATGTTCTCGTGCATCCAACATATCGGAAATAAAGTAATGAAGTTTGTTTTCTTCTGTGTGTTAGGCTGTTCACTGGTATTAGGGACATGTCTATTTAATTACAAGCCATGTTGGAGTACTTGTTTCCATTATATTGCTATTTCTAAATATTATATTGCCTAGACAATGGAAAATATAGCTTTATTCTCATTCTTTTTCTTGTATATGTTTGTAAAGATCGTGTACAGTGTTTTCAGTGTTGTGACTTGTATGTTGCGGTAAAAGGGTTAAAGAAAGGATGCTTGTGATCCTTTCATGTATTGCATCATCCAGGATCAATTATTGCTTATTGTCCCGATGCGTAAGGCGTTGTAAACTATACTGTCGTGACAAGGGTTTCGATTCCCGTCAAGATTTTTTTTTTATCTAGGATCACGAAATCGGTTTTCATTATTGTGAGCTGAGAAGTGACTATTTCTTGCATATTGGAAAAGCTGGTGTTATAAGAAAATGCAGCATTAAACAACTATTTTTTTTTTCTAATAGTTGAACAGAATCTTCCTCAGAAAAGAAATCTTAGTTTCAAAATAAGTTTTCCTCATTGCTAATCTCACCCACATCTCATTTTCAAATCATGCTTTCTGCAACTCTCTTTTTTCCTTTCCCCTCGTGAATATTTTGAGGTAATTAGCATTCATGTCCAGGTTAATTATCAGTGATCAGTGACAAGAAAACCTGTGTGCTTATTTAATTACTAATATTTCCAGACTTCTTTCTAAGTTGTCTTTTCAATTTTTGTTTATATCCGTTCTTTATTATGTTCTTCCTTTGGTGTTGTTATCCTTACTCGTTCTACGTCTTCCCAATCCGTCATATCTACATAATTTTATCATTTTCCCCTGAATTTGTCTTCTTAACTCATAATACTAAGTCAATAAACACAGGCAACTTTAAATACACACAAAGCTCTCAGAAACACAGTAACAACATTTAATACAACAAAGGAAGAACACCTTTAACACTATGCTCTCCCCCCCTCACGCTGTTTATTGCTTCACACAACAAGGGGGTTCAGGACAAAATGCTTCTTCAATGAGCAACACCTGACAGCACCACACACATGGTCCTTCGCTCCTCCAGAAAGACCAGTAGAGCCGGACACGTGCAAGGACAAAAGCGAACCATCAAAGGGGAGGAAAAAAAAAAAAAAAAACTTACGACCTCAAACCAAAGTGCGACAAAAGAAACATGAAGTACATAAAACATTAAGCTGAAGTCGCCACCTCCTTGAATCAAAGCGTTCACCACCACATCGCATCAGCAATCCTAGGCACGAAAAACACGCCCGATCGACGGCACTTCAAACCCGGAATCGATCACCGAGAAAGGTCAGTGGCGCACGCGAGGGTCTGAGTGGCAGCAGGGCAGGTAGCTAGTAGATAGTAGCACTGAGCACCACGTGACGCACCGCCAGACCAGACTAGCCAGACCTCTCTCTCTCTCTCTCTCTCTCTCTCTCTTCTCTCTCACTCTCTCTCTCTCTCTCTCTCTCCCTACCTACCTACAATCAATAGAGAATGTACACAGAACACGACCTGCTACCCCAGACCCACCGCTCCATTCCACTCCTCAACTACCAGTACGGCACAAGTTGGTTGGTAGAAAGATGAGCAACTGTATATTACTTCCGGTGTATATTGGACTTGGCATAACCTTTAATATCAGTGATGCTATGTATTTTACTGTTACCGATGTTGCTATACTACAACAATAACTATACTACTACTACTACTAATACTAATACTACTGTTGCTGCTGCTTCTACCACTACTAATACCACTACCTACCACTTCGATTACTCTCTTCTTTTCCTCTTCCTCTTCCTCTTCCTCCTCGCCCTCGTCCTCTTCCTTCTCCTCCTAACACTAACACCATTACATCGCCATATCAACAGCAACCACTATAACTAATAATACGTCAAATACTCTTATCACGACCTCCAGTACTTCTACACATCACCACTATCCTACCTCCCTTCTATTCTTCACCCCCTTCTAACGTTTTCTTTCGGGTCACATTGTCTTCTGCTTCTTACCCCCGACTATTGCTACTAATATTGCGGAATTATTGTATCGGTGTTTTGTCACATATTGGTTTCTGTGGCAGTTTTATCGCCGTCTATTGTGGTTTAACTGCACCGCCACTGTTAAAACCAAATCGACTGGTACTCCTGCCTCCATCTTTCTCATTTCATCACTACAACAGCTACTGCAACCCGCTATCACCAGCTACTAACGCTTTGTTCTTCGGCTCTATACCATTCATCTTGTCATATTACTCTCTCTCTCTCTCTCTCTCTCTCTCTCTCTCTCTCTCTCTCTCTCTCTCTCTCTCTGACGTTTCTCCTTCCCTTCATTATCTTCACCTCACTGTTTCCCCTTCACGCCTTTGTACCCTTCTTCCTTTCTTCCCGCTCTGTTAAATGACTGTCAATGGTAATGAGTTAATGTTATCACATGCTTGTCTGTCTGTATGTCTGTCTGTCTGTCTTTCTTTACGTATTCATGTGTGGGTGTGGATGGTTAGAAGGGTGAGTGCGTTTCTCTCTCTCTCCTCTCTCTCTCTCTCCTCTCTCCTCTCTCTCTCTCTCTCTCTCACTCTCTCTCTCTCTCTCTCTCTCTCTCTCTCTCTCTTTCGTGTCTGCCTGTCTTCCACGTCTCTCCCTAGACAATTACATAATAAAAAATGTAAGAAAAGAAAGGAAAAGAAGGCAATAAACAAAACACACGTAGTACAAGAACAAGAGTACGAACAACAAAGGAAAGATGAAAACGACTTCGATGTAACAAAATACGCAAAGAAAATAAAATAAAATAAAGATAAAAAAACTAACACCAATGCTTTCCGTCTCATGTTAACCTGAGAACCACTGCTACGTAGAGAGAGAGAGAGAGAGAGAGAGAGAGAGAGAGAGAGAGAGAGAGAGAGAGAGAGAGAGAGAGAGAGAGAGAGAGAAAAGGAAGGTAAGGTTGGGAGAAGCAGGAACATTATTAACCTCATTATCAACTATCTAGCCTTTTCCCTTTTAATATGTGGAAAAATTGGGCGGAGTTCGCGTGCGAGGAACCAACTTACTCAGTTCATTGGGACCGAGTGTGTGCGGTAATACGTGTGACGATGGCGGAACGTCTGGGTGGCGTTGACTTACTGCTTATTAGAAGGGGCAAGAGAGAGAGAGAGAGAGAGAGAGAGAGAGAGAGAGAGAGAGAGAGAGGACAACAGATACGAGTACAGCTGTTAGTCTATATCGAAATATCTTATCTACTTACTAATAATAGAAATGAGTGGTGGGAGAGAGAGAGAGAGAGAGAGAGAGAGAGAGAGAGAGAGAGAGAGAGAGAGAGAGAGAGAGAGAGAGAGAGAGAGAGAGAGAGAATAGTACACAGAGGGAAAGGGTACAGGGATGTGAAGGAGTGAAAAATGAATCACGTTAACTGAATTATCCGAATTAAGGCAAACACAGAGTAGTGCGCGCGCAGCTTACTCAGTTTACTCCACTCCAGACTACAAGGGAAAAGAATAAAAGTTACAAGCGTGTCATTAAACCCAGCAGAAAAATATAGATAATTAGGTACATTTACACGTTCATTATACAGGTAGTTAGATACGGGTAGTTAGGTAGATTATGTATAAAGAAATTAATATAGAGAGAAAGAACGACGGACGGACAAACAGGCAAAAATAGACACTCAGAAAGTATAAATGAATGAAAGGTGGAAAGAAAAAAAAGAGGGAAAAACAGATAAAAAAGAAAGGAGAAACGAAAGAAAAAAAATAGTCAGACAGACAGACAGACAGACAGACAGACAGACAGAAAGACAAATAGACAAACAGACAAGACAAACAGGCAGAAAGAGAGAGAGAGAGAGAGAGAGAGAGAGAGAGAGAGAGAGAGAGAGAGAGAGAGAGAGAGAGAGAGAGAGAGAGAGAGAGAGAGAGAGAGAACTAGACTGATAGATATATTAAACAAATACACACACACACACAAAAAAAAAAAAGAGATATACAGACAGAATACACATTTCACACACACACACACACACACACACACACACACACACACACACACACACTAGAATACACGTAATGGTTCACACTTAGCCTCTTGCTGCCACGGAGAGCTTATTTAGACACTTTAAAATCTATGGGATTAAAGTCAGTTCCAAAAGCAACTCAATGTGCTTTTTACCGTAAAAAAAAAAAAAAAAAAAAAATATCTGGTCCTGGCGATAAGACAGTTAGTGGAAAATTAAGTGAATGTGTCAAAGGGAAATTCAGTTAAATAAAAAAGAAAAAAAATGTGAACGAAAAAAAAAATAAAAGGACGCGGAACAAAGAATACTGTTCAACAAAAAAGTATTACACTTCTCTAACGAAAGACTAAAAAAAAAAAAATGGACACATGAAAAGTATCAAAGAAAAACTACATTTATTTAACTCCAGAGAGAGAGAGAGAGAGAGAGAGAGAGAGAGAGAGAGAGAGAGAGAGAGAGAGAGAGAGAGAGAGAGAGAGAGAGAGAGCACTAGACGGAAGCATGGAACAGCTGAGGAGATGGAGCAATGTTCAGTGGTGGTGGTGGTGGTGGCGGTGGAGGAATCGATACATCCTTTAGTCTCACCAGTACACAGAAGAACCAATACTATCAAGAATGTTTCCTTGGCCTGTATTCCTGAACACTCTGCTCTCTCACCATGGACACTCTGCTAAGGTCACAGAGATAATTATTTACTTGTGGGCTCTCATGTGTATCTTTCCTCACTGATCATGGAGAGATGTTAAAATATCATGTATCATACAAACCTCAAAACAATTTTAATATCCTTTCATTATGACTGTCCTCAGAGATTCTCACAGGTGTTTTTCCTCTCTTATGATGAAGAATCCTTATTAAATTATCATTGAAACAAACTCAAAATTTCAGTATCCTTCACTAGAGCCTCTTAAATGCTATCTTTCATGACGACTATATTCGAAGGTCACACAGAGATGATTAGTTGGGAGTTCTCATGTGCATTTTTCCTCGTTACTGATGCAGTAAACTATCATTGAAATTATAACGAACGCTAGAAATTTTAATATTTTTGGACTTGAGTCTCTTAAAAGCTGTGTTCTTTCATGAGCACTATCTCCAAGGGTTATAGAAATGTTGGTTAAGTTCTCATTTGTTTTTCCTTCACTGATGATGCAGAATATGCATTAAATTATCTCTCGAATCGTACAGACATTTGAAAATTGCAATGTCTTCTAAATATAGTCTTAACGAAGAGTTGAGATAAAGCGCCAATTAAGAACATTGGATGTTATCTGCTTATCTGTCATATAATGATGCAGAATATGCGTTAAACTGTCAGTAGAATCGTACAAACACTTGAAAACTGCAATGTCTTCTAATATGGTCTTTTAACGAACAGTTGAGATAAAGCGCCAATTAAGAACACTGGATGTTATCAGCCTATCTGGCTATAATTTGTATATTGATCATGATTCAATATTTTTCATCAAATATCTTCCATTAGAGTCTCTTAAAATCAAAAGTTTAAGAATATAGGATCTATCTGTCTGTATGTCTGTAATGACTAGCAGATCCTTAATTCTATTCGTTTTTTTTTCTTATTTTATTTTATGTACATTGATATTTCAACATATTTTATCATGTTCCTCAAAAAAAATGTTTACTTACAACACCACTCTTAATATTTACTAACACACACACACACACACACACACACACACACACACACACACACACTAAACACAGAACATCAATGAGGAATGTAAATTATCAAACACGCCTGAGTAGCAACACAGGACGACCACTATCAATTCCACCACCACCACCACCACCACCTCCTCCTCCTCCTTCTCCTCCTAGTACTTCTCATCTCCTGCCGTGTACATAATCAACTCATCATAATCTACTCATAATCAACGCAACTGTCCCGGGTCATCTCACAGATAATTGGTTCATTAGCAGAGGAAGTCTGTGTGTAGAGAAGCGAGGCGGCCCCATACAACTCCGCCTCTGTACTACTTAAAGTTAGATAAAAGGTGTAAGTGTTACGGGTTTAGGAGAGAGAGAGAGAGAGAGAGAGAGAGAGAGAGAGAGAGAGAGAGAGAGAGAGAGAGAGAGAGAGAGAGAGAGATTGTTGTTGTTTGATTAATTTATTGCGCATGGAAACGCACCAGCCTACAGAAATACATCATACAAATACTCCTGACAATATAAATTAATAATTCAAATAATCATATCATGAAGGCAAGCAAGTTATGGTGGAGAGAGAGAGAGAGAGAGAGAGAGAGAGAGAGAGAGAGAGAGAGAGAGAGAGAGAGAGAGAGAGAGAAACTTCTCCCTCATCCCCGAAAAACCTCGAGCGACCTGAGCGGTGTGTGTATGTGCGCGCGCATGTACGTGCATACTGAATTCCCGCTTCTATGCTTAAGCAAGGAACGTGCATGTAATTTTCTTTGCATTCGCTTGCCTGCTCGCATGTTCGCGTGAAAGCATATTTACAATTCCTGTGTGTGTGTGTGTGTGTGTGTGTGTGTGTGTGTGTGTCTCAGTGTGTCTGTATTCGCACGATGAGCTACACAGAGTACACGAGTGAGTAAGTGTGCGCGCCCGCTTGTTTACTTTCACTTTCGCTAAATTAATTCATTTCAGAGGGCGTGGCGCTGGGGCGAGAGGGAAAATGGGTTAACAAGAAGGAGAGGAGAAAGGAGGGAAAGGTGAGCGTGGGTAGGAGAAAAGATTTAGTAAAGGTGGAGGAAAAAAAGTGAAAACGTTCAAGTCCGACAGGGAAGAATAGATGAGAGAGAGAGAGAGAGAGAGAGAGAGAGAGAGAGAGAGAGAGAGAGAGAGAGAGAGAAGAGAGAGAGAGAGAGAGAGAGAGGAGAGAGAGAGAATATTCCGTTGATAACCCAAGAGCTACACAGCATTCCGACATTAATATCAAGGGAATAATGATAAGTAAAATATGACAGCAACAAGGAGGAAGAGAACGATAATGACGACAACAACGTTTTCTAATGGTGCAAGCAATGGAAGAGACAGGCGTTGAGAGAAGCGTCCACTCTTCCGTAATTTGCAGACTATTGAATTTACAGCGGACCTCTGCACGTCCCTGGAATGTAGTTGTATCTTGAAACGGACGAAGAGTCACAGAATACCGTTGCAGGGAGATTTGCAGCTGTTTCGAAAGAGCAAATACAAAGGAGAAAATAAAACTTCAGTCCATGTTCGGGTATCTATTGACAACATATTCATTTCAAGCAGAAGGAATTATAGAACCAAAATTTACTCAAAATAACCAAATGTTACTTGAAAGACTAAAAACTGCCTGAAGTCCAATATTGTCTGTATCGGAAACTGAACACCGTAAGGCGGACCTGCACACAAAGAATCGCATGACCAGAACATGTTTAATTATCAAACTTCGCAAATAGAACAGTAAATGCAGAAGTGCTGATAACAGTAGTAATTTCTGGCAAGAGATTCAATGTCCTGGAGAAATACTGATGCATATTCGAAATGTATATCATTGCTGATGGTGCGCTGATATGAAGGGAATGTGTTAATGAACTTCTCTTTCTATTGTTTCTTTGTTATTAAAAAAAAAAAAGTATTCGCAAGCATGCCAGCTCGAATGGATTCCACCCATTTAGATACCGATAACAAAAATATATTTTCATGTGAATGGCTCTTTCCTATGTTGATGAAAGACTCCAAGATAGCTTTCATTGTGAAAGAAACTGTATGCACAAATTTTAAACATATTAATAATAATAACAACAACAACAACAACAATAATAATAATAATAATAATAATAATAATAATAATAATAATAATAATAATAATAATAATAATAATAATAACAATAATAATGAGTTATAACTTGTGTATTTTACCGATATGAAAAATTTGAATCTTATAACGACAATTTCAGTTAAATTCATATTGCTACATTTTGTATTTTTACTATTGTTTTAATAAACTTTCAGCATTTTGATTATCTTATATACTCGTACGTATATAATGGATGCATGAAGCCTCTCTCTCTTTCTCTCTCTCTCTCTCACTCTCTCTCTCTCTCTCTCTCTCTCTCTCTCTCTCTGTGTGTGTGTGTGTGTGTGTGTGTGTGTGTGTGTGTGTGTGTGTGAGCGCGTGCGTGTGTAAGCGCGTGCGTGTGTGAGCGCGTGCGTGTGTGAGTGCGTGTGTGAGTGCGTGTGCGTGTGAGTGCGTGCGTGAGAGAGCCTGTGGGTGTGCGTGTGCGCGCGCGCGAACGTGTTTTCCACCAGATACGTGTTTTCTTCAATAATTTTTAGGTATCATGACTTCCAAACCCTCCACTGAGCTCATGCCTTACTGTTAGCACTAATTAGGCATCAAATCATCTTTTTTCTTTCTGTTCCTCACCCATTGCATTGTTCTCCGTCGCATCTCCCTTACAGGGCTTCGTTGAGACAAGTGAAATAAATTCCCCGATACCACACTTCGTCTGCTCAGCATGATCGCAACCTGCTCTCAAAGTAAATAAATAGTATGGTATAGTATAGAAATAGTATAAAATAATAATAATAATAATAATAATAATAATAATAATAATAATAATTTTCTCTCCCTCTGAAAAAGAAAAAAAAAACATATGTAAAAGTAAATAAACAAACAAATAGCAAACAAAAAAATCCATCTTAACACTTCTGTGATTTTCGTTCACCAGATTTATGCAGTTAGTAACAAATGCATTGGTAAATCTTTTCAAACCCATTGACACCAGTTAGGACTGTGCACGATTCATTCCTTAATTAACGTCACTAATGTTTCTACTTAAAAATTTTCAAACTATATTCTTATTTGATCTTATAATACCTGCCATTGATTAACAAAAGGACATTTATAGACAGACATCTTCGTCACACTTCTGTTTCTTTTCAGTTGTCTTTCGTTTCGTCAGTTGTCTGTGTTTAATGAATGTTGTAATACCTAATATGTTTCTAATTTATATTGCATTTTCAAGGAATACATCGCAATACACGCACATGAATACCATCTCCCACTTCCTCATTTCTCCTTCTCTCCCCTTGTCTTTAAAAGGCCTGTTTTTTTTATTTGATATTATAACACCCAAACTGTCCGTTGCTTTATTGCATTTATAGAGGAAAACAACGCAAAGCATGCACCGAACAGCCAGCTACGTTCCACTTGCTCACATTTTTTGCTCTTTCCCACTTGTCTTTCAAAGATTTGATTTAATTAATCTTACCCTTATTTTTTTTTATCACATTTGTCATGAAAACATCGGAATTCACGCACACTGGTTTCATCTATGAGAGCACAAGCATTAACAACAATAAAAAGGAAAAGCTCTTGAAAGCTCAAAAGAGTCCTGGATCAAATGGAATTTAAAGTGAATTATAAACTTTGCTAAATTAAGACCCGTAATCGCTTTCCGAGGAGTGAGAACTAATTAGCCGTCAAGGGCAGAAGCGTTGAATGAAAAAGACTGCAAACTTCACTTCACTGCAACAAAGGGATAAGTAAATCCTCTACCCTCGCCCTCCTCTCCTGGCAGCTCATCAACAGCACCTCAACGAGACAACTATTTGCTTTATTACTTGTATGCGTAAATACCATTATCGTTGAGAGCTCATTTCGGTATGGGTGCTGCTGCTACTATTGTTGCTACTACTATTACTACTCCTACTACCAATACTGTTTCTACATCGCTACTACAACTGATAATAATAATAATATTAATAATAATAATAATAATAATAATAATAATAATAATAATAACACTTACTATTTGTTACTGCTGCTTCCACTGTTTCTACTACTACTACTACTACTACTACTACTATGACTTCTAATCTATCACAACTTTACTATTGAACAATACCCTCACCCAATATTTACTTTGATAAATTTGTATAATATTATAGTTGCGCTTCCATTTAAATAGGGCTAATGCTGTTGCTTTTACCACCACCACCACCACCACCACCACTACTAAACTACTACTACCCCTACACATTTCGAATCCAACACATTTTCACCATTTTTCAAACACTGCTCCCCACTTAACACTTATTAGGTTGAGCAGATTATTACGAGCTTAGCCAATAACGTAACGAGAGTTGGAGGTTCACCTGTCGCCAAATATGCATAATTTCAGGACACACAGGTAACCTAAAGCGAAGGGGTTAAACACACTAAAAGCCATTGTCTCTATTTTCACGATTAGCATTAATATTAGTTTGCATAAGTACTAAGGGTAATGAAACGGAAGTAGTGGTGCTGGTAGTTGTAGTGGTGGCGGTAGTGGTGGTGGTAGTGGTGGTGGTGGTGGTGGTGGTAGTGGT
>NC_087165.1:13493511-13508511 GCF_035594125.1 Scylla paramamosain | reverse complement strand
CAACGTGTCACTGCACCCATCGGAAAGACATCGATCCTACATGTACATAATATACTTATCTCAGCCCCTGTGTTACTGACCACTTCACCTATCTATCATGATGCATGGGCCAGTAGTTCTATGGATGAGATATTGTGAGTTTTTAGATGGGTAGATGTTTCACTGCAAAGACATACTTGCTGGGGGTGAGCTTGAATAAAAAAAAAATATTCAGGAGAGTATATGACTGGAATATACCTAGTCATTAAGTTGCTAGTGTAGAGTGGTTAGGAAGAGACAAATTTATGGACATGGATGGTAGGAATAAGTATATATTTATCATATATTTATTATACAGGGCTGTCAAGTGCAGATCTACTTGTTGTTTATGGATTTCCAAGTTTTCTTATGTGTCACGAGTCCTCAAGATAACATCATTGCATCAGAGCGAAAACAAGACGAATACAAGAACTATCAAAATGAAAACTACCCACAAATAGAGGGCTCATCCTAAGATCATAGTATTGTACATCATGCAACCAACATCCAAAGGAATATTAATGAATTCCGTAAATGCCTGCACAGTGTGAGGCGCTTAATGGCAGCCGCTAAGTGTTCAGGTGGACTGATCCTTCACTCACTAATTACCGTCGAAAGTCATTCAGGTAAATTGGGACCTGGGAGCCAATTAGTCACGTGTCACTACCTGTACAAGCTCCATGTATACCACCAGTATGCAGGAATGTGACTGCTTTTGTTTCAGGGGCACACCAGGAACTTGAGGTACAGTGAGAATCAATGCCAGCATTCGAACTCACTTTCATTAATTTTCCACTGCATTTAGTGTTTCTCCGCAGTCTTAAGTCCTCTGATATGCCGACGATTAATCAGTTGTCAGGAGACTTTCAGCAGATCAGAGGACTTGAGATTGTTAGCCAACACTAATCAGACGATGAAAGTGGCATGATGATGCACTATTGACCATGACTGCACTAAAGATTGTTTTCCAAGGTTATGGTAGATATTTTCATTATGTACATAAGAAGGTATACCTATCGCATGTATGAATGAGTTACTTTTATAATAAGAACAATGTGTTTAACTGTTATATTCATCCTTAGTTTTCATAGTACTGTAAAAGTCGTTTGCTTGGAAATACAGATGAAAAAACAAAGCTAATTTTTTTTTTACGCTACAAATATATATATAACCAAACATCTCAAAAGTTTTAGACATCAAAGGAAAGAAATATCCAGCAGTTAAAGCTTTAAGTGCCTACAATACTAACAGTTTTCAGGTAAGCCCAATTCATCGTAAAACCGTGCATCTTACTGCCAATATTCTGAAGCCATGAAGCAGTAGGTAGGTGACACCTACGTACAAGGCTGCCACACTCGAGAACTAACTAACCGAGAGTGATCCCTTGAGTGCGTGAGTGGCTCCTTGTCATGGTCTGGCGAGGACAACACACCAGAGGCTGAAACTGTCTGGGACAAAACTTTTCCAAACATCTCAGTTGGTGGTCGTTGAGTGTCTTCAAAATAAAGTTATGACTCAAGGAATATATCTCCATGTAGGTAAATAATAAAGAATATACAATTTCTTTCTTTAACTGTTTTCCGCACCATTATATTGGTTTAATTTCATCTCAGATGTAGGAACAAGCCTGTATTCAATTTAGAAAGGCATTTATCTTAATGAAAGCGTTAAAAAACATCTCTAATTACTATTGGACCTCCAATTACTCGTCTACGACTAATAACAAGTGATTCATGAAGCTTCGAATGTGATGATAAATAATTTTATGAAGTGATTTTATGAAACCTGGAGTACTGATAAGTGATTTTATGAATTCTGTAATAGAAAATGAAAGTTATTTTATGGAGCCTGTATTATTGATGATAAATAACTTGATGAAGTTTCGAAGGAGCCTATAATACTGAAATGATGTACGCACGTAGATACACAACATGTAGAATACCCTACGAAATAGTGAAAAAGAAAAAAAGTTTATAGTGAACATTCCAACCGAAACTAATAAGCGTTAGCAGTGCAGTATCTATTACCATACGCACACTGAAATGCTGCGTGTTGGTGGTGCTGATGATACGTATTCCAGCAGTGGCACGCGACCAATTATAGCGTGTCTACCTGAGTATGGAGAAACTTGGTGCCTTCATTACCTGTGTGTGTGTGTGTGTGTGTGTGTGTGTGTGTGTGTGTGTGTGTGTGTGTGTGTGTGTGTGTGTGTACCAATGTTTGTTGAGCTTTTCCTTCAAAGAGACGAACATACGAAATATATATGTTACAAGTTAGTTACCCAATAAAACTGCAGTGACAGCACAGACCAGCAGGGGAGAGGAGGAAAAGAAAGGCCAGGTGCTAGGCAACGATGGCACAAGAGCGAGGGATGATGAAGGGAAGAGAGAGCAAATGTGCAGAGCGGGAAAACTGGAGGAAAACTGAAAGGCTATGGAAGGGGGAGCAGGAATGGGTAAGAGAATAAGGCTTTGAGAAGTGACAATGATAAAAGAAAAGATAAATAAAAACAAAAAAGAATACCAAGCAGGAAAAGAGGAAGGAAGATGGGAGACGCTTGGAGAGAAGAAACAGGATGAAGTAATGGAGGAGGAAATGAACGAGAGGGGGAAGCTAAGGTAAAGGAAGTAGATAGAAGAGAAAAGAGACTAGGGAAGGACAAAAACTGTAATAGAGGTGTATAGGAGAAACATGAAGAAATGAAAAGGGAAGCTGGTATGGGACGAATAGGAAAAAGGATTAATCTGAGAAAGAAATGGGATGTGGTGAAGAAAAAAAGTATGAGGGAAGAGTAAAAGAGGAATAGGAAGAAAGACAAGCTGAGAGCACTGGAATGGGAGGAGATCAGGAGAAAGGGAAGACGTAAAAGAAAAGGTAAGGAATAAGAAAAGGAAATTGGCGAAGTGTAATAAAAGGTAGAAAAGCCATCATAACTTTAACGTTAGACACTGAGATCGCGTGGGTCTGGTGGCGGTGGTGGTGCTGGTGGTGGTAGGGATGGTGGTGGTGGTGGTCACAAATGGGGAATTCTGGAGGCAATGTTTACAGTGGTGATGGCAACCAGCACGGGGACAGGTAGAAGCTGTACTAAAAAAATAAAAAAAAAAAGTGATAGCAATGGTGGAAAGTCAAAATGGCAGAATGTTTAGGTAATCATGCTTATGGTCATAAATGGATGACGAGAACTGTGAAAATAAGATGAGTGATAATAACTTGTGGTGGAGTAGATTTGACCAGCTAGAGGTAACAATTAAATTAAACAATGAATGACGTTTAATCATTTAAACATGGAACTGATGAGACGCTGATGAAATTCAGTTTTGAAATATTAACTTTATAACCTTTATGATGCTATTTCTTTGACTAACTGACTAAACATATTAGTATATCTCATTCTTCTTCTTGCTTCAGCTTTGCCCCATCTCTGTATGCTGTATATTTCATTACATCTATAAATTACAATAGTTAAAACTATTTCCAACTTTACCAATACCTCTTCGAAAATTCTTTCAGTAACACTAAAAGGTCCAAAGGCGATAACAACAATCAAGTGAAAATTCTATCTCAAACACTCAAAGATCCATCAACAATAACAAAAACATTTAAAAATTATTACACTAACACTAAGGTCCACAAGGAAACGCAACAAGAGCAGTCAGCCACGAAAAACATCCAATACTCGTTCTTCCCTTCCCCTATCACACACCACCACCACCACTACCACCAATACAAAAAGGACACAGACAAAAGAAAAAACAAAATTACACGTCAGAAATCTAACACCACAGAAAAAAAAAAAAAAAACACCATTATCAACAACAACAACATCCACAACGAGTTTCCTGGACCTCAAGAAAACAGCAAAGAGAAGGAGGAGGAGGAGGAGGAGGAGGAGGAGGAGGAGGAGGACAAGGAGAAGGAGAGAGAAGGCAGATGCGCAGGTGGTGGGCAATATCAGGTGTTCTGAGGTGCGGTCCAACTCTTTCTCCCAGGCATGCGACGGAAACTCTTCACAGCCAGATCAAGGAGCCCAGACTGATTGATCTGACAGTGTGTTTCGGCCAGAGGGACAACGAGGACAGCGACACGGACAAAGGTGGCGAAGTAAAGGATGAGGACGAGGAGGAGGAGGACAGGGAAACAGACACAGACAGAGAGACATGAGGATAGAAGGAAACGGAGGAGGCTGAAGAAGATGAGGATGAGATGGTCAGGAAGAAGAAAAGGAGGATGAGATAATAAAGAAGAGGAAAATAGGGAGAAGAGAGCGAGGAAACACACAAACAGAGAGAGAGAGAGAGAGAGAGAGAGAGAGAGAGAGAGAGAGAGAGAGAGAGAGAGAGAGAGAGAGAGAGAGAGAGAGAGAGAGAAAGGGGAGGGATGGGGAAAAGGAAGTAGAGGAAAAAGAAAATGAGAAGAATGAGGGAAAATACAGACGTGGAAGAGAATAGGTAAGAGGTAAATACAATCATGACGAGAACGAGGAGGAAAAGAGAAAAGGAGAAAAGACGAGAGAAACAAGGAAAAAAAAAGAAGAGGAACACAAAACGAACAAAGGAATACAATGAATGAACAAACAGCAGCAGATTCGTTGGTTTTTCAGTCTGTTTGTGATGAACTATGCTACGAGTACCTAACCCACAAAGAGAGATGTAGGATAATAAAGGCGAAGATTCCTCCCCAACCATCATTCCCTCCAAGAAAGAAAAGAAAGGCGGGAAGGGAAGAAAAACCGAGAGAGGAGGACGATGAGGAAGTGTAAGAGGAAAAGGAGGAGGAAGAGCAGATCGAAAAATGTGGAAGAAAAAGAAGAGATAAAAATGACAGTGGGAGGGGGACGAGAAATGGGAAAATAGGAGAAGGGGGAGGTCGAGAGGAGAGAAAGCGAAGGAATGTGCGAGAACAAGAACGAGGAGGAATAAAAATAAGACAAACAGCACTTACTGTAAGAGAAAAATTATCATTCAATGCGAAAAAAAAAAAAAAGAGAAGAGAAGATTTCAGATTTTAATACACATATACACAACGTATGATGATAAATTTACGACTGGCGAAACGCATACAAAAGCAATACAAGATAAGGGGATCGGCGGACGTGAACATTTTTTGATAAAGGGAAAAAAAAAATAATGAAATAGAAGTAACGTGTACACTGCGAGCAATGGAAAGCGATAACTGTAACAAAGCAAAACAAGTGATGGAAGGGGAAAAAAAAAAATCAGAGCAAATACACAACCTGAAATCTGCCAACAAACAGAGAGAGAGAGAGAGAGAGAGAGAGAGAGAGAGAGAGAGAGAGAGAGAGAGAGAGAGAGAGAGAGAGAGAGAATTGGACTACGGAGTTGAAACCGACAGAAGGAAAGGAAGCAATGCAGATAACCTTGAGAAAAGAACGCTTACATATTTATGGAATAAAAGGTAGAGGAAGGAACGTAAAGGGAACGGATGGGAAGTGAAGGGAAGGAAGGGAGAGGAAGGGAAAGGGAAACTGCGTCCGTCTTAGTCTCCATTCATCTTCCTCGAGACGAACAGAACACCTGGTAGGGAATATTTCACGTCTAACCCCAGTGTAAAATTTATCTATACTCTGAAATAAGACGGGAGGAGTTTTATACACCAGGCCACCAATGACTTAGCTTTTACGATATATTTTCTCCCGTCGAGCTGTTTTATATAAGCGTCATGCTTCCTCCTACTTTATTACTTTCTTTCTTCTTCATTTCTTCCTTCTTTCATTCTTGTTTCATTCTTCCTTCTTTCGCGTTTCATCTTTCGCTGGTGTTCCTTGGGTTACGGCATAAGCAAAGTAAGAGTTTTTTTTTTCCGTGGTCTCTCTCTCTCTCTCTCTCTCTCTCTCTCTCTCTCTCTCTCTCTCTCTCTCTCTCTCTCTCTCTCTCTCTCTCTCTTCTACGTACCCAGAAAATAGCGAGATGTATTAATAGTTAAATAGCCTAAAAACAATAAAGTCACAAACTTGTAATTTTCATCAGACAATTTATATTTCTTGCAGTGTTAGATGTGTTTTAAAGGCGTGAATATATATATTTTTATTTTTATTTTTCATTAACATAACTTATAAACATTTCCTCGTCCCATATTAAATTTAATGCTGCGTATTCTTGTTTCCCCCATTCCTACCCATTCATTCTCCCTCCTCCCTTCTCTCCTCCCTTATCATTCCCTCTCCTTCCCTTCCCTTCCACCTTCCGTACCCACCCTGTTTCCCTATACTATTCTCATCCCATCTGTTTTTCTCTACCACTTCTACCCTTCTCCTTCCCTGTCGTTCATTCTCTCCCTTCTCTTGAATTCTTCTTACTTACGCTATTTCCCTCAACCTTTACTTATTCATCCACCATTCTTTTCGCTTCCTTCCCATTCTTCGCACCTATCTTGTTTTCCTCTATGTTTCCTACCTTTCCTTCCTTTTTTTTTCTTTCCTCTCCCTTCCTTCCCAGCCTGCCTATCCAGCTTATTCCCCTCTACGCTTTCTGGCTTTGTTCCCTCTTCCTTTCTCCTTTTCTACCTTTCATACCTTGCCCCTCTCTCTCTCTCTCTCTCTCTCTCTCCCTTCTACGTACCCTCAATATCTCCCCTCTCTTTCCCCCTTCCTCCCTCTCTTTCTATCTCAAGTCCTTTGAATGTATGACGGAAGTTAATTACTACACCCCAGCCACCGCTTCCTGGAACCTCACACAAGGGCAGACAAGTAATTTGGTCACAACAACTCCCCTTAATGAGTCATAGAGTGGGAGTACTGGTGGGGGTGGTGGTGGTGGTGGTGGTGGTGGTGAGGAGTGTATGTTGAAAAAAGGAAGTGAATGACAGTAACATGTTGTTGTTGTTATTGTTCTTGATGGTGATGGTGGTGAAAGTGGTGGTGATGGTGGTGGTGGTAGTAGTAGGTTGAGGCAAGTTGATAATACGCAGGAAATTAAAATGAAAGGAAAAATGGATTTGAGAAAAGAACAAAAAATAAAGAGAAAGGAAGGAAAGTAAGAGTAAAATAGAAAAAAAAGGTAAGGAGATAAAATTCAGATAAGGAGGAAAACAGGAAGGAAAGACGGGATAATGGGAAAAAGAATAAAGAATGAGAGGAGAGCTAAAGAAAGTAAAAGCTTGGAAGAGATTAGGGAAAAGAAAGAGAAAAGAGAAGATAAAGGAAATAAAATTGAGACGAGTTAAGTCTCTGGAGGGAAGCAAAGAAGAAAGAAATAGAGAAAATAGAACAGAGTGAAAGTAAAAGAGAGAAAAACATTTGGAGAGAGGGGAAAGAGAAAATATAATTAAAGGAAAAAAGGGAAAAAAGAAAAAATATAGACGGTTATGAAAAGTAAAGAAAGCATAAACTTAAAGACAAAAGAGAAGAGAAGAGAAGTGAGAAAGGGCAAGAAAAGCTTTAGAAAGAATATGGGAGAAAAAAGTAGGAAACGTAGAAGCTTTAGAAAGAAAATGGGAGGATAAAGAAAACGTAGAGATGGAAAGGCAAGATGAAAAAAAAAAAAGCTGTAATATAAAGTTATACGAGGAAAGGGAAAGGGTTAAGATGATGTGAAACTACGAAGTGGAAGATGGGAACGAAAAGGAAAATAGGAAATATATGAAGAAAACGAACAAATTTACTGAAGAATAGAGAAAGAGGACAACAAAGAATATCGAAGAAGAGGAGGAGGAGGATGATATGTTGAAGAAGAACGGTGAAAGAGAGAGAAAAAAAAAATTTACAAGACAGATACAACGAACGAAGAAAAAGCGACGCAAACGAAGACGAAGATACAAAGGAACCGAAAATGAGTGAAAATAAATGGTACAAGAAGGAACGCAATACAAAAACAAACAAGAACAGAAGGAAGAGAAGCGAGATAAGATGAAAGAAAACGTGAGAGGAGAAGAGGGAGAGAAAAATTACACGAGGAGAAAAACAAGAGGAAAGATAGATGTGGTAGAAAGACACAGCATGATAAGAGATAAAATACTGAAATGAAACGCGAGAAAGGGAAAGAAAGACGAGAGAAGATAAGAGAAGTGCAAAATTGAAAAAAAAGAAAAAAAAAACAGACATTGACGAAAAGTGATACGAGAGGCAATGGAAAATATATGTAGGAAGAAGGAAACTGAGAGGAGGAGGAATGAAGGGAAGAGAAGGGGAAAACAAGTCAAAGTTAAAAGATGATGCAAGAGTGGTGGGAAGGAAAAGACGGAAACTCAGGTGAGGTACGAAAAGCAGAAACTAATTAAACGGGAAACCTGGATGTTGAGAATACTGTCCTTAACATTACTCCTCCTCCTCCTCCTCCTCCTTCTCCTCGTCGTCGTCAATCTTCCTCCTCCTTAATCCTCCTTTTCCTTCTCCTCCTCTTATCATCGCTGATCTTTCATCTTTCCTTCTCTCTCTTCTATCTTCTCTCTCTTTCCTCCAATTTTCACTTCTTACTTATCTCTTCTTCCCTTCTCTCCTTCCTGCTTCTCCATCTTGATTCTTCCTCTTTTTTTTTTCTCCCTATGCCGTCTCTTCCTCCGATTCTGCCTCCTCCACCTTTCTCTCCTCCTTCCTGTCTTCCCCTATACTTCATCCTCCCTATTTTCCCTCCTTTTCTCTCTCTTTCCTCATCCCCTCATATTCATGTTCCTGGTCCAACATTTATCCTTTTCTTTCTCCTCTTCTCCATCTCCCTCTCTCTCTTCCTCTTCCTCCTACTCCTTCCAATTCCTTTATTCTCTTATCTCCCCTCTTTTTTCTCTTCTTCTTTCTTTATTCCTCTCTTCCTTGCTTTCCCTTCTCCTCGTTTTCATCTCCCCCTCTCCTCCTCCTCTTCTCTGTCCATCCTTTTTTTTCTTTCTTTCTTTATCCCTCTTTCTCAGTTTTCTTCTCTTTCTCCTCCTCTCTCTCTCTCTCTCTCTCTCTCTCTCTCTCTCTCTCTCTCTCTCTCTCTCTCTCTCTCTCTCTCTCTCTCTCTCTCTCTCTCCTCCTCCTCCTCTTCTCTGTCCATCCCTTTTTTTTCTTTCTTTGTCCCTCTTTCTCAGTTTTCTTCTCTTTCTCCTCCTCTTTCTGTTCCTTTCTCTCTCTCTCTCTCTCTCTCTCTCTCTCTCTCTCTCTCTCTCTCTCTCTCTCTCTCTCTCTCTCTCTCTCTCTCTCTCTCTGCATTATGCTAATAGTTTAATTTCCATTTCCATCGATTCCTTCATTTAATTTTTTTTTTCACCGTCGTGTTTATTCACTTCCTCTTCTCCTATTTGCTCTAATTCATATTCTCATTCTATTTATACCTCGTCTCTGCTCCTCCTGCTGCTGCTCCATTGCTCCTTTCCCTCCTCCTTTTTTTAATTGCTTTTCTATTTATACCTCTCCTTCCTCTCCTCCTCCTCTTTCTCCGATTGTTTTTGTGACTTCTTTTTTTTCTCCGTTCCTCTTCTCGTTTTTTTCCACATTTCTTTCTCTGGCGTAAAAGTAAAATCGCTCATCGTTATTAATGAGACACTCTCACTAAGAGACTCGGTGCCTTTCGCTTCTCATATTACCATTCATTTGGAAAACCTGGAACATTTGACAATTTCCAAAGGGAGATCTTTAGTGGCACTGTATTTTTCTAGCCTGATTTTTTTCCCCAGGTCAGAATATCTCCTAGCAGACATCGCTCATGTGGTATTAAAACTCGTATTTCCGGTCGAAAAAAGGAGGATATTTATTTTTTCTTTGTGTATATCGTTAAGTCTTTTGTTTACATTCGCTATTGATTGTACTTCTGTCCTCCCTCAGGAAACAGTTTTATTATTAGTACTAACAGTAGTAGTAGTAGTAGTAAAAGTAGTAGTAGTAGTAGTAGTAGTAATAGTAGATCTAGCAACGTTATGTCTACTGCCACTGATTTTTCTTTCACCATCATTATCATCATTTCCATCATCGTTATCATTATTGCCATCATTCTTATACACCCTCCCAGCATCTAATTACATCCAAGGGTGAAATGGAGGAGCCTTACCCTGTCACATCATTACTTCTAGCAACAAGATAAAATTATTCCTTCGGCAGCACCAGGTTCAATACCCTGTCTACAGCGCCTAGTTTACTAAGGCCTTATAAGGTTAATTTCCCCATCTCCTCATCCTCTTCATTCTCAGCCTTATTTTTCTCTTCCTTTCCTCCATCCTTCTCATCATTCCTTTCCTCCATCCTTCTCATCATTCCCCTCCTCAATCTTCTTTTTTCTCTATTTTCCTTTTCTTCTCTTCCTCCTCCTCGTTATTATTTCACTCCCTTTCTCTTCTTTCTGTTAATTTTGTTTGCTTGCAAGCTTCTCTTTGCATTCTTTTATTTTTATCCTCGTAATCCTGCTCCACCACCACCACCACCACCACGTCTTCCTACTCCTAAGCCTGCTCCATCTCCTCCTCCTGGTATACATTGCAACGGATAACTTATCTATTATAGGTGACCCAATCTTCCCACATGACGTCACACACGTGGACGAACAAAGGCACACTCCCGCTGCGGTGCACAGAATGCCACTCGTTGCTGGGAGGCGGCGGGATGTGAAAGAATATGGTGGGAGATTGCAAAACAGACAACACGAGGAGGAAATGTTCAAGTGGGGACAGAGCATAAAAGTTGATGATGCGAAAAACTATACATTTATGTGCATATCGTAGAAAATGGAAAGTGAATGAAATGTTGATGCTATCTTGGTGAAGTAATGTGCATAATGAAGCAAGAAAAGGGGTGTAGAACATTAAAGTTGATGACCAGATAAAAAAAAAAAAACAAGACTTTACATTTATGTGCATATCGTAAAGATTGGTGAGTGAATTCATTACTAATACTTTCTGCGTGAAGTAATGTATAATAAAGGCAGAATATATTATGCAGCTACTAGTTTTGTTTAAGCTTTCTGCTCAGTACGACTCAATATATATCAGGCTCTGTTTCGCTGTGTATTTTCATGAACCGTTGTTAAAACCTTTTGTTAAATTTTCCGGCTATTGATAATCAACAAATTATATTAGTCTTAAATATTTAATGCTACCTTTGTAACATATTATAATACTAAAGGAAAAAAAGCGTTTAGATGTAATTATTAATGCACAGAAATACGCTTATACCCATATAATCTACTCACTCACTCACACATCCATCCAAATACATCCTTTCCTAACACACTCACTGACTCACTCACTCGCACATACATCATGCTCATTCTTCTAAATACATCCTTTCCTCTAACACAAACACACACACACACACACACACACACACACACACACACACACACACACACACACACACACTCACACACACACACATTCCAAGAAATCACAGTATTTGTCTTGATCATCACCCGTGTATGCAATCATATTAACGTCAGATGAAGAAAAACTTGTCATAGTGAGTGGTCGAGAGTATCTAGGTCAGCTGTCCTCTCGTATCCATCCCTCCTTAAAGACACATCCAACATATTCTTTATATCAGACAAATGAGTGGATTGTGGTGATGAGAAAACAAAATGAAGCAGATCTTTATTTCTCTAACGTTACGACAGAGAGTCTTCCTGACAGAGAACGAAGAAGGAAGACTCATTTGAAAAATCAAGATCTATTTCATCGTTTTTTTTTCCTAGCTTCAAAGACCACACACCCAAAATTAATGCTTCCCACTCACCATCTAACCCTTAAGCCTATTCTTTTAAGCTTACTTCTTCATTAAGCTTTGTTTATAACCTGACACCCGTATTATGTCGCATCGCTTCAGGCAGCATTTAGGCCCATAGAGAGAGAAAGAGAGAGGCGCTGCTGGTATTGTCTGTTAATCCTTTGAATCTTATGGTTCCTCTAAAGGCTCATTAAGTGGTGCAGGCCTACGAAAGACAGTAGTAACAGTAGGAGTAAGTAGGTAGCTCAAACATTTTATTGCCTTATTTATTTACTTATGCTCAATGAACTCGTATGAATAAAATTGTCGTAATGAAATTATAGAAAAATAAAAACATAAGAAAATAATAAGAAAAGTTACAAGAAGCCATCAGACTTACACGTGGGAGTCCCTGCGTAAAAACATCTGAGGGTACAATGGCACATTACAAGCATTTCCAATTTTAAAGATTCGAAAGCCTTGGATCTACTCCGCTGCTTTCAATACTCCTGTAACGTGTTCCCAGTCTCCCCAAATCCATTCCCTTCATATCAATGTCCCGTGTCAGGCCATTGAGTTCCACGTCTCTCCATCTTTCATCAATATAATGTGTTAAAAATCTCACCATCACTCTCGTAACTTCTGGCATCCATCCAAAAATATCTCCAACAATTTTTCTTCGTTTTTCTCTTCCCTCTCTCTGTTCCATCCACAAAAAGGAATCGATGCTATCTCCTCCATCTCTAAAGCTGAACTCTTTCCTCATTCACACCTTTGCTAAATTAGAACGAATCTGGCTCTCTCCCTCCCACATCCTCGCCATCTGACTCACTTATACCAGTTATAAAGACTCTCTCTAATGAAGTTTTCGCAGCTTTTCTCTCGCTTTGACGCAAGGAAGGATTTGAGTCGTAATGGATTCTAGCAGAATAAGAAAATAATCATGTTCAATTGAATTTTCCACCTAAATATATATATATATATATATATATATATATATATATATATATATATATATATATATATATATATATATATATATATATATATATATATATATATATATATACTCTTTCTTCCTGAACCTTTCGTCTGTCTAATGAAATAATTTAACTATACAATTTTTTTTTTTTTTTGTTTCCCTTTTGCTTTCATTTTTTCTAAGTGAACAGGGAGACGACATGTACGTATACTTCATCATGTGTAGCCCTTATTTCTTGCTGATGCAGAAAACAAACCAGCTATCAAACACGCTAAGTACATATTTTTTTTTTATGTGAAAAGGCAGATGACCACAGATTGAAAAGATAAGTTAAGTAACCCCAAAAAATTAAGAAAAAAAATGTTTTGATTCAGTATCTTCAGTGTTTGTTACTTTCCTTCCCTTCTTTCTAAATTATAGACGTATCTTTTTTTATGTAACTATATGATGTAACGACACGTTGCTCAAAAATCAATCACCTCTCAGATAAATCAAACCCGAAACGCACTACGTAGTATCACCGCCTCTGTAGCCGCACGAGATAATGTGAATTAACCCCGTCAGGAAGTCTGGCACGGGGACAATCCTGATGTGAATTATTGGCCCGCTGGACCAAACTCCACATCTAAACCTTAACTCCAAATGTCGATAAAACAAGATATATATTCACGTTCTACTGTTTCATCTAGTTTACAACCAACGTTGACAAACGAAACTTTGCCAGAGGTTTTGTTTTCTTATCTTTACTTACACTTCAATGGCTATTATGTTAACATCGTCCTGTTATTTAGATATATTAATAATTAATGAACAGAAACACTACGTATGGCATTGCATGAGTGTGAATATTCCACATGTATCAGGTTCTTGATTATCATCTTCAGTGTATCATGTAATTAACACTAAAACATGATCCAAATTTTTTGGGCACACGAGAATTGGAAATACTTTAAAAAAAACATCAAAACAATAATGAATATAAACAACACCCCACACCTTTCATACAAAACACGCTCACTTTGCTTGAAATAGTAACAATATTCAGCACGACATAACTTATTAATGCATCTCATCTAACATTACTCGACTCTGATAAAATGAGGGAGTTTTCCTTGAAGTGTCTCGCTTTTCATCAGCTACACCACAGAGGAAAAATAATCTGTTCGGCATTCACTTTCCTAACTCGCAGAACACACACCCAAAAAGTAAAATAAAATAAAATAAAGATGTCCAAAAGTTCCCTCAACTTCTGCATCATTACATATTTACCAACAACTTTATATGTATTATTTTTTACTTATATAATGTTCACTTTGGGGTTTAGGAATATAGTCGGTGCTGTAATTTCTCTCTCTCTCTCTCTCTCTCTCTCTCTCTCTCTCTCTCTCTCTCTCTCTCTCTCTCTCTCTCTCTCTCTCTCTCTCTCTCTCACCACTAGTGCCCAAGATTAATCCGGCAGACTAGAATACATAAAAAGCATTGCCACATAAGTTTGATGGAAACGCCTCAGGCACCTGCGGTACCTCGCCATATAGACCTGAACGAAACAAGGGCAGAACCAAAACGGACATGCACGCAGACGGAGAGACAGAGTGGAGCTACAGAGGAAAATCCAACCAGAAGAAAGGCGCAGGAATGGCATTAAGTGCACATCTTCCTTGGGCAGGATAAAATCTTCAGCATGAGAGAAGACGCCGACGAAGACGCAAGAAGGCGAAAAGGAAGGCTCCTACCATTAGAGCACACGAGCATACGCACCATGCCTGAGAAACACAAGAGCGGATAGAACCGGAAGATAGGTACAAACAATGATGCAAGGAAAGGGGGTGGTAGGAAGAAATGTAAGAGAATGGAAGATAATACAGGAAGGATGGAAAGACAGGATGGCTGGAAAGATAGAGGAAAGGCTATCTGAAGGAGGTTAATTACAAATAGAGCTAGTAGGTAGGTACACGCAAGGATGCAAGATAAGAGGATGGAAGGAAAGAAAGGCAAGAGAAGAAAAAAGTATACGAATGATGGAAATACAAGGGAAGGAGATGTAAATAAGGAATACAAATAGAACTGGTTGGTACACAGAAGGATGCAGGGTAGAAGGATGGAAGGAAAAGAAAAGTAAAATAATGGACGAGAAAATATAGGAAGAATGGATAGATAGTGGGTGGAAGAGATTTGAAAAAGATGGATTAGAGGCGAGAGGAATGGGAAAATTAGTAAAAATCGAGAGAGAAGAAGAGAAGGAGGCAAGGAAAGAGATAAGAGACATGAAGCTGACATAGCGAGTATAGAGTAGACTTAAACTGATTGAGAAACGGATTTTCAAATTAATCTTTCAAACCCCAATTTTTTCACCTAGCATCACACACACACACACACA
>NC_087165.1:13473511-13491011 GCF_035594125.1 Scylla paramamosain | reverse complement strand
CAAATAAAATACCACTTACAAAGAAATTATGCATATAATCATATTTCCTATTTATGCAAAATATACGTGTTCTATTCATGAAATACGTAGTTACTTTGTTATGATAAAGAAGGCAATTACTTCTCACACGATTTTTGTGAAGAAAATGTGTCTTGTCTGTTCTTTTCCATCATTAACATATCTGCAGATATTTCTTTTCATAGTGAGAAAAGGTGATAATGGTGGTGTGCAGCAAGGCTCTCATTTGCACTAATATTTAAGTGATTCCACAAAAACCTATTGAATGTTGAATGCAATACTCGAAAAATGCCACACAAAGAAAAAGATTCTTATTACTTCTCCCAATATGCATTCAGTTCATTAAATATATCACTTCTATTGTTATAATAATAAAGGCTATTACTTCTCACACGAAAAAAAAAAAAAAAAAAAAAAAACGCCGAACTCAAACAACGCTAAATCAAGTTATGCTTAAAAAAAAAAAAAAAAAAAAAAAAAAAAAAAAATATATATATATATATATATATATATATATATATATATATATATATATATATATATATATATATATATATATATATATATATATATATATATATATATATATATATATATATTCACTGAGCCGTCACCATGTTGTTGTTGTTGCTCAAAATATTCCCGCTGTTTTGTACCGGACATGATGACCCATAAAGAAGAGGGGGAGGGAGAGATTTATGAAGAACTGGTATTTTTACAGAGTAGTCTTGTCTCCCCCTTGTATATATAAAAAGGAATAACTAACAGGATCCTACACTGAGACTGACGAGCTGAAAGTCACGTTGCATTTGCTTCCTGGCTGCGCGTATCCATGGCAGACTTACAAACGAGGCGTGGCTTGATGAACAGTGATGAGCTTAATGTTCTAATGACTGCCAATCATCATTAACTATTTTTCCCCCGACAAATATCAGAATCTCTCTCTCTCTCTCTCTCTCTCTCTCTCTCTCTCTCTAAATTAAGAAAATCAATCTCATATCACTTATTCATTCGCCATTATACGCTATCAATTAATCATGTATCCCTTTATCCTTTATATCTTGCCCTCTATTTTATTCTTTTATCTAATTCTCTTCTTTTCTTTCTAAGTGAGTAGAGTAACTTTAGTGGATGGAGTGTAGTGATGAGCACACAGATGAAATGAGTCTCGAGGTCAGGCACTCCTGTCTGATACGTGACTCCTGCCTTATTGTTTACTCTTCGACAAAATCACGTAACTCAGCGAGGGGGGGGAGAGAGAGAGAGAGAGAGAGAGAGAGAGAGAGAGAGAGAGAGAGAGAGAGAGAGAGAGAGAGAGAGAGAGAGAGAGAGAGAATATCTATCTCCAACACGCACAGGCAATGATAAACGACAGATTGTTGACACTAATTCCTCTGTTATTTTTGCCTTTTAATTACTGTAATCAGTGTACTATAAATCGGTTTTCTCCGTAGCGAAAGAACGAAAGTCTGGAAGCGAAACAAGAAACTTTAAAAAGACAAGTCGAGAAAGGCAACTGTGTTTTATTAGGTCACTTTAATTTATCACTGTTATCTTCAGCAATATGGATTTACTTATTTACTTAGTTCATTTGTTAATACATAAGAAAATAATGGAAAGCGCAAGTAGCTGTGAAGCGTACACTTGGCAGTACCTGTATGAAACTTATTTAATTAATTAGGTATTTAGTTTTTACTTATGATGACCCGAGAATAATTTTACAAGGTCACGAGAGAGCACTATACCTCCCACCGAAAAACTACCGTGAGCCATGACTGAACACGCAACATTTCGCCCCAGAGAGCCATAACTACTCCCTTTCATCTCATAAATTGAACATCCATTGCCCTTCACGCACCCACGAGCACAAACTAACGCCCCTCAGTTAATACATCAGCAACTACACCAATAAACGCTATCCATTACCATCTCCCCAAAAACCACGTGTTATTAGTAGTCTCATTTGACCTGATGATCGCACTGCATCCCATTAACTGCACCTAAACAACTGCATATAACAGAATAATTTGTGCATAACCTATAAAAATTTACTAGATCAGAACTGGCAACGATATATGGCGCTGACAGTGAGCATCACCCCTCACTCTGACGTGGATGAAGCTACTCAGACGCAAGGTAGCTCCGTCCACACCGACACGCCATGTAGCAGAATAGTTTGTGCATAGTCTAAATATTTATTGGATCAGAAGTGGTGGTTGTACTTCACGTTACGGTGTGGTGGCACTGAGCATCACCTCTCACTCTGACACGTGCCAGATCCGTCCGCACCGACACGCCATAAACTAACGACATAGGATATAACAAACATTACCGCCAACAACTGCGTCCTGTGTAGATACGCGCCAACAACGCTGCACAACACAACTATGCATCAGGCGGCAACGTTCCGAGAGTAATAGCATTAAAACAAATAATGGTGCCGCATGTAATTTTCAACTGATCCCAATAGAATTAGGTATAATTATCACACGTAAAACACGACAAAAAGAATAAAATGCGCTCAGTCCTCTCCTTGCTGATAAAAATATGTTAATACGCATGAGTTATGAAAATGTACATACAACTTTGCCTCAATACATACAGAAACACACGTACATATCAACAAATACCCAATAAGACACTTAAACACAATTGCATACCATCATCTGCCTCCCTTTAATTACACAGAGGCGAAGTGGTGTTTAATGGAGAACTGTAGAAATGGGGAGAGGGATACTATGAAGTGAGGTCGTCTGTGTCGCGAGAATGATAGCTCTCCAGGAAGGGTGGGCGGTCGACGCAGTGACTAATGGAGGAGAAGTGCAGTAAGGTAACTATGTAATGTCGCGGGGAGAGTCAGCTCTTGTGAGGCGGGTGGAAAAGAGAGGTTTCTGTCAGCTGAGTCAGTAAGTAGTTGTTGTTGTCGGAGGTCAGTAGTCAAGGGGTTGGAAGCTGGAAAGAGGAGAGTAGTCACAGAAGATAAAGTGGATACTCGTGCAGAGAGGATGTCAGAGAGGCAGGAAAATGATGATGGTTGTCGGAGGTCAGTATTTTGTAGATGGAGTGAGTATAACTATGGAGGGTTATGAATAATTGTAGATAGAAGTTGAGGAGGGTATATACAATTCCATGGATTACCAATACTTCTTGAAAGTTAATTTACTGTTGTCAGTTTTCAAGAGAACTTAAGAGAAAAAATAGTAAGAGAAAATGGGGAAAAAAAAACATTAAATAAAAGGAACTAAGAGAAATAGTCCTTTCAGAGGGACAAATGTACTACTTAGGCGACATAAGAAAACACCCATTCAATTACCGTAAAAGGAACAAAAAAAGGATAACAATTTCAGAGTAACATGAACGTACAACTAAGAAATATTAGAAAAACACGTTCAATCAACGTTAAGTGCTAAAACTTCCTTTCGGTATTTCCTGGAGCAGTAAAAAGGAAAAAAAAATTACTCCCTTTCATTCTCTTCCATCATTCCGCAAGACCAAAGTTTCCTCACAAAATCTCAACCAGGTATCGTCACCTCCCGTGCTTGCGGCGAGATGAATGACTTCTCTGCTGGGCGACGGGGCAGCCTCAACACACGTCGTCAAAAGTCTCATCAAGGTAAGTGCCTCCAGGGATCTCACACGGCGCAGTAACGAGACCATTATAGGCGCGGGGTAGTTAGCGGAGCAGGCAGGCGACGGCTTGGAAATGAAAGGCCGCTCGGGGATTGAAAACGGGAATATGGCAGGGAGAGAGGAACGTGTGGGTGGGAGGAGATTGGCAACCGGTGTATAATTAGAGAGAGGAAAAGTAAAAAGGTGTAACGAATGGGAAGTAAGGGAGGAAGGTAGGGGTGGCAGGGTGGTGTAATGACGGAGGTAAATCAAGTTAAGGGGTTGGCAGGCCCGGTGGAGGCGTGTTCTGTATATAGGTTTTATGGACGCGATGTTGCACTATATATTGGTGATGAAATATGGGAGTTTGACATTGCAGATTAGTTGATGCAGGTACATTAATCCTGATATCAAGACAATTGCATCGCGGCCTATCGTGGGGTGATGTAAATAGGTAAAGTAATTGTATTTTTAACTGGTAGCGATACTAATGTAGCGTTATGTTTGCTGTTAAACTAATTAGGAACATTGATGCGTTGCCTCATTGATGACACTTATTAAATTAGGGGTATCACTGTATCACCCATTAACGACATTTACAGTAATTAGGGGAATTACCTTGTTTGTCCATTAGACCTAGTCACATGTGTGGAAGTAAAAACACGTAAAAAAAAAGTGCAAAGGAATTTAAACTAAAGATCATACCAACAACATAAACCTAACAAATTGCCTGAAACAAAGTCATATTTCTAGCATAGTCTTACTTCCTACTTGATCACCTCGTTACAAGGGAGAAGGAACCACTAGTTAAGGACTGCGACGTAGACATCCTCCCTCCCTTCAGTATCCAGCCCCTCCCCGCCTATCCTTCCTCATTCATTCGCCTCCTCCTGAGCTCGTTCACACCTGTTTTTCCTCCCTTCTACTGTTTTTCCACTCATTCTTCCTCATTTCCTCCCTAAGTTTTCCTCCCTCCCTTTCTAGCCCTTCTCTGTCTATCCTTTTTCACTCATTCGCTCCCTTCCAAGCTTATCCATACCTTATATTTTTCTTCCCTTTTCTTCCACCTTTCCGTGTCAATCATTTCTCATTTATTCGCTCCATCCTAAGTCACCCACACTTCTTTTTCCTTCCCACCCACATCGCAACTTCCAGCCCCTCTCTTCCCTCATCTCCCAACGTCCACACATCCGCCGTGCAGTTTTCCCCTGACTAAGCCAATACTTCTTACCTCTTTCACCACCCACAACTTCCCGCTTGCCACGTCCCTCCCTAAGCTGAGCACCATCAGCGTCCCCAGCATACATGTAAAGTGACGGGCACGCCTCCTTAATGCTCCAAGAATCTCGTCCTTTCTGCCGACAGCAAACTTTACGCGGAACACAAGAAGCATTTTTCACTACAGGATACAATTAAGCGTTCCACTCACCCAGTTTTTCCCCGCCGCGTCGTCTGCTTTCTCACTTTTTTCGCCTGCTGCGTTTTCTCCTTTGCCTCTTGGATTAATAGAATGTCTCGAATAGGAAGGCGTAGGCACAACACAGTCTCTCTGACCTCCCAGACACAACTCTCAATGTAAAGCTTTGAAGGTGAGGAAGTATTTGTTATGACTGCCCAATCTCGTGAGGTCTTGCTCTGCTGCTCAGCTGTTACCTAATATACTGCGTTGCCAGCCACTGATGTGCTTTCTGTTTTCTTTATCACCAAATGTTCATGTTACGAGTCTATGCACTATTTTGTTGGTGATTTTCATATTTTATTAGTATTTATTTTAGTTATTCACTTTTTTATATGCATTTCTGGCTAATTTCTTGGCCTTGCATGTAAATGAAGCTCCGTGTTTTTGCGTAAATTCTCTGTTCTCTATGATATCCCTGGTACAGAAAACGGAATTCACAGGTTTATATATTAAGGAAATCTCTTATATATACATTGCTTTTTTTGTTGTCATTTGTGTTGTTGTTGTTCTTGTTGCTGTTGCTGTTGTTGTCGTTGTTGTTGATGATGATGATGATAATGATGATGATGATGATGATGATGATGATTAAGAATTCTCCTGACGTATAGGAATGTTGACAGTGAGAACATAAATATTAAACACGAGACAGCCGGACATAAGCCTCACACTGCCGGAAAACACCCTCGATATCAGTGATCATGAGGTTCATATTTCCGTATTCTTATCAACAGATAATGCTAAGACCATGGTGACAGAGTATCATGAACCAGTGTTTAGATATCAGTTTTGTTGTTAGTGTAAAGATAAGTCGCATTTTATGAAGTGGTATTGTCTGAAATTACAATGCCTTCCCGTGCTCGAAGTGCTTGTATTTGAAAGTAACACCACAGGAGAGTTTATTTTGGGTAATGCTTTGACGCAGGTTTCTGTTTTAGTGTAACTTTAAGCTGTATTTTCACGAAGCAGTATTTTCTAAAACTGTAGTTCCTCTCCTGGTTTTCAGTGTTTTGAAAGGACAGATCCACTCTCTGCACTCCATCGGTCGCCTGCACTTGTGTTTGTGTGGCAGTTAACAAAAAAATTCTGTCGCATTGTGTGACGTGCTCATATTTTTTTTTTTTCTCATCCTTTGACGAGGAAGGCATTGTGCGAAAGTAAACATAATATTATTTTTTACTCTGCATCCAAAGTGCACGCAATCCTGCTTGAATGCTTCAAAATAGAACTGTGTTAAGATACGATTATTCCCGAACCTTGGATTCCACGACAGGCGGAAATAATCTCAATTTCCATGGAACTTTGTTCATTATCCGGTGAGGTTATCGAATATTGTTATTTACATTACTGTGAATATATATATATATATATATATATATATATATATATATATATATATATATATATATATATATATATATATATATATATATATATATATATATATATATATATATATATATATATACACACATATGTGTGTGTGTGTGTGTGTGTGTGTGTGTGTGTGTGTGTGTGTGTGTGTGTGCACCTTCAGAGCATAATCGATTTACCTTGTGCGTTATTCTCCTTCTCCGAGAATTACTCATTTGATATTTGATATTTTCTTAATTATGTCTCTGATTTCTTAGCTTACATGTATCATATTTCCCTTTTGAATTTTTCATAATCTGTTTCATTTTGAAGTGCACCAAACATCTGGCAAACACTGCCGCCGGCAAAATTTCTTAAAGCGTTTACAGAATAATTTGTTAACTCGGTACCCTCTCTCCCAAGAACCTCTCTCTCTCTCTCTCTCTCTCTCTCTCTCTCTCTCTCTCTCTCTCTCTCTCTCTCTCTCTCTCTCTCTCTCTCTCTCTCTCTCTCTCCCTTAGTCTCCATTTTCAGAGAATTTGGGATAAACTCCAGCAACATTTAAAACTTTTCCCTACTAAAAATGAAGTAATAGTGCACCGCATTCGTGGAAGTCTTAAATAACATCAAAACATCGCTGGCTGTGATGGTAAGTTGGCGTGCCATGATGTTCTTCCACTCGTATAATGCATGTGTCTACGTAATATCCTGGCCTTCACCATCCTCTCCATAAGGAAAGTAAAGAACCCAATATGAAGTCTTTAAAGTATTTTGTTTATCTGATGATTTCCCCCGGCTCCTGTTTTCCTCGATTTTTATTTCCCTAATTTTCTAATGCACCTCCATTCTCACAAGTTTTATTGGTGGTATAGAATAGTAAATCTCTTCCCATTATTTAATTCAGCGTCGTTTTCTCCTTCCTGTTTTCCTACTTTCTTTCCCTCTTATTATTCTTTCTTTCTTCTCCCTGTCCTTATTTCCCTCGTTCTTCGGTTCTAGTAATTCACGTAACCTATTTTGCTTTTCTTTTTTTTTTCGTCTTACTTATTCCTACAACTTCTTCCTTCTTTACCTCCTCCTCTCTCTTTCTGCTTGGTGTCCATGTTCCTCCTTCTTTGCTTTCCTCTTTTAACTCCATGCTTTCTCTTCCTCTTCCATTTCTTTTTTTTTTATTCCTCTTCCATCTTCTCTACTTTCTCTCCTTTTCCTCCTCTTTCTCCTCCTCTTCTACATCCCCCATCACTCCTCTTCTTCCTCTAACACTTCCTCTTCCATCCCCTCCCCTTCGTCTAATTCCCACCCCATTCTTCTTTTTTAAATCTCCCCCTCACTCCTCTTTTTCTTCTCTATGTCCCCTCTTCCAACACTTTCTATTCCAACCCCTCCTCCTCCTCCTCCATCACAGTTTCCTCCCATCTTTCTCTTCCTCCTCCTCCTCCTCCTCCTCCTCCTCCTCCTTCCCTTCCAGCGCCCTCCTTATATCACTCTTTACCTCTTGATTTGCTGGGTCACATTCCTATTAGCGTGATGGGATGGCTGCACATTACACCAGGCAATTTTTTTTAAAGTTCAAAGCAATTATTATTACCTAGAGATTATCACGGGGGGAGTGAGACAGCTATGAGTCACTGGCTGAACTTAAACGTGACCTCTTCTTGTCTAGACGAGGGTGCTTGTTTGTCAAATTTGATGTGATTTTTTTTTTCTTTGCATCAATCTTGGCCTTTTTTTTCAATATTGAAGTTAAAGTTATGGTTGCCAGGTTGCCGAAACTCTTTCAAGGGATAGGTTTTAAGACTCTTATCCTCTTAATTTTTAATAATCTTTTCGACTGTACTCTTTTGTGGACTGGCTTCTTCAGTGGGCCTTTATTTTTCAGCTTTTTTTTTTTTTTTTTTTGCCCATGACCAGAGACCCTCATACGTGCATAAAAAAAAAAAGTAAAAATGTTAGTTTCTATTTTGTTTTTTTATTGCTTCCATTTTACCGATTCAATTTTACTGTTTTACTGCTTGAGGGTTTAGTCCACTACGTCAAGCATATGGCAAATACATATTCCATATTATCCTTTCTAGTTTGCAAGACACTAAATGGTTTATAATGTATACAATTATTATTCTCATTTGGTATCCAGCCTCGCATTGTGGTGGTGACGTTAGCTTCTGGTCTCCTGCTACAAGGGCTCTCTACGTACACATAACTCCTTCACATGCGTGCGGTGTGGCATTCGAGAAAAGAAAGAATCTGATGGAAGAACAACAACAAAGCGCAAGGGAAGTTCAAGAGGTATATAAATTAATGATATTCTCACACGTGTTTCTGTGTTCCTTGCTTATAAAGTTGTGATGTTTATGTGATGGTGACCTTCTACTGTTACAGCCACCACTACTACTACTACTACTACTACTACTACTACTACTACTTATTTTCTCCCTCCCGGTCCTAAAACTTGTGACTTTCTCCTCGTTCTTCATGCTCTTATTTGTCTTGTCTGTCAATTACAATATCTTAGGCACCGGTATTTCCATCAACCTCGCTCTTCTCTAATCCACGAGACGCTGTAGCATTGGACCATTCCCATCACAGATTAGTGTTCCGTTCCGATCAGACCCTCGGGTTATTTTCCAATTAGAGCCTCGGCCGCAACTGCTATCAAATTTTGGCACGGTTTCATTCCGAGATCCGGATTTTGTTTGTATAAGGAATTAAGGCAGCGATTTTTTTTCTATGTGAATGTCTATCTGAAGGGTAACGCTTCTTTTTCAGCATGGTATAAATAAACATATACCTATAATGAAAACAGATATATACAAGAATTCTCCATTCAGACACCCGGATATTGTTTACATTAGAAATTGAGGCAACAAATTTTATTTATCAAATGTTACGATACTGTTTTCTTAGGAGTAGAGTATAAGTAACTGCATGCCTATGAAAAAAATAAATAAAGACAGTGAACAAATGTGCCTGAATAATGTCACTCTAACGTCACTGTTATTTTTTCAGTACTAAATATATAAGTGTTCTTGTGAATTTTCAACAAAGGTCTGATTTAATTTCTAGTCTACATTGAAGTTCATCGCAATCTAAAACACACACACACACACACACACACACACACACACACACACACACACACACACACACACACACAGAGAGAGAGAGAGAGAGAGAGAGAGAGAGAGAGAGAGAGAGAGAGAGAGAGAGAGAGAGAGAGATAGAGAGAGCGGGGGGTGGAGGTATCCATAAATAAAAGAACAAGAAAAATAACTTTGCGGAAGAGGTCAGGCTGTAATCAACGAAACCAAATGCACACAAAAAAAATTGGTCAAATTTTGAATTGCTCGAGCTTATTTATTTATTTTCTTTATTTATTTATTCTTTTATATATAACTTATTTATTTATTTACTGTTAGATTTTTTCTGGGTTCTATTTTTATGTACTTCACAGCATGACGTAATGAACTCCACAACACTAATCACCGAATCACGCAGATTAGTACAGAATTAATTAGATTTAACATTTTAGAATACATTCTCGATTTTCTCATCAACCAGCCCTTTAACTTTTCAGAAAAATTGTTATGACATCTTTGGCCTTTGTGTTAAACTCATAATAACATTTTTCTAGATGACTATATAAAGTTGGTATCAGCTATACCCTAAGTGACTGAAAAAATAATTTATAAACAGAAAACTCCTGACAAATTAAGGAAATAAGCACTAAATATTTTATAAGGAAGACTCTGGAAACAAACTGCATGGTAGGTCAGGGAAGAAGATCCTCCTAAAAGAGTATAGACAGAAAGGAGATATCGACAACATATTCTTTGTGTGAGGTGAGTAAAATAATGAAAAAAAAAAACCTTCCTTGGTATTGGAAGTAGGACAGAGAGAGAGAGAGAGAGAGAGAGAGAGAGAGAGAGAGAGAGAGAGAGAGAGAGAGAGAGAGAGAGAGAGAGAGAGAGAGAGAGAGAGAGAGGGAGGGGTGCAGTCTCATACAATTTAGTCCCATTTTCAGCAAATCAAGTCGATTCAGGTGACCTTTACGTGGCCTGCAGTACGTGGGAAATCCGAACATGCTAGTCATTCCGGAGAGAGAGAGAGAGAGAGAGAGAGAGAGAGAGAGAGAGAGAGAGAAACCAGAGATGAAACTGCAGCATCAGTGTGGGATAGTGTGGCCTTGGTCTGGTATTTTGTCTTTACCATTGTCTACCTTCATGTATTACGAATATTAACCAGATTCAGGGAAAGCTAATACGATTTTGTAAGTGTAATAGTATAGATGTTTTGAATGTTGCTCTGTTTATATTGCCTTTTTATAAATTACTGTAGTATATTTGTTTTTGTCTAGTAGTAGTAGTAGTAGTAGTAGTAGTAGTAGTAGTAGTAGTTGTTGTAGTAGTGTTGTTATTGTTGTTGTATTAGTAGTAGTAGTAGTAGTATTTGTAGTAGTAGTAGTAGCAAGAGTAGTAGTAGTAGAAACATACCTTTATTTTCTCTATAGTTATTATTCTCTCTCTCTCTCTCTCTCATCTTCTGTTTTGCTTTCTATTCGCTGTGTTTCATAAGTTATTGTATCCCGTCTCTCTCTCTCTCTCTCTCTCTCTCTCTCTCTCTCTCTCTCTCTCTCTCTCTCTCTCTTCTCTTTTTTTCCTTTATTCACTTTCATTTTTTTATGTTCCCCTCTTATACATTTTTCTCTCCTCCAATCCTTGACCTTCCGCCTCTTATCTCTCTCTCCTCCTTCTCTCTCTCCACCTCTCTCCTTTCCTCCCTCTCCACTTATTCCTCTCACTCCACCTTCCTCCTCTCCTCTCTCATCCAGTGACATGGTTCCACTTTTATTTCATTTTTCGTTTAATATCTTCATCAACTGTGTACAGGAATGCTAGCTATTACTGTTGTTGTTGTTGTTGTTGTTGTTGTTGTTGTTATTGTTGTTGTTGTTGTTGTTGTTGTTGTTGTTGTTGTTGTTGTTGTTGTTCCTGGTATAATTACGGTTGTAGTTGCTTTCATCACTATCATTACTACCATTACTATCGTCATCATCATCATCATCATCATCATCACCATCATTGAGCCATTATTGACAGGAACGAGACGACGAAACTCACCTTAGTCCTACGGTGAATCTTATCTCGGCTGTCTGTCTTTGAGGGAGAGCTGTCAGTTGCTATACATGTCAGTATTGATGGAGAAATAGTTTATTATTACCAGTATTGGGAGAAAGTAATGGTCTGTAACAACAACAACAACAGCAACAACAACAACAACTTCATCATAAAAAAAATAATAACAATGTTTCTGTATCAATTTCTTGTGAATGTCGGAAACTGTATAAAACCTTCTACTCCCACAGGAATCGTAACAAAAGTCTGTATTTCCTGGGGATGGAGGAGCGTCGTCTTCACCTAATGTTTATCACCACGCAGGGATATTTCACTGTCTCCCCACCTCGACTATCTTGTCTTTCTCATTCTTACCTCTTATTTTTCCTTCTCTCCTTTAATTCTTGTGCGGTGATCGGTACATTGTTGTGATTCACTGTGCTTACCTTCTCTTTGTCGCAATTATACAGTTATACGAATGCATATATATTTGAAAGTGTATGTGTAATAAAAACATATGAGCCTGAAAAGGTGGATGTTTTATTATACTAATAATATGAAAACAAAATTATATTCATACTTGTGTTCTTTCTTCATCCTCATTCAACCCCATAAAAAAAAACACTACACTGTTCGGCACTTCGCAAGAAAGGGAAGTCTTTCCTACGTTACAGAAACAGCTTTAAAGAGGAAAAAAAATATTTTATGACTTATTCCTGCCTTCTTGTATTAAAACATGTGAGAATCGCTTGGACGATGGCGTGGAATAGACGGATAGCCGGCAGAAATGAGTGGAGATTGCTTGGGGGAATCGGAGTGGCTCTTATCTTTTACGATGATGATGATGATGATGATGATGGTGGTGGTGGTAGTGTTAATAATGGCTAGTGGAAATTGCGTGAATTGTAGTACCCTGAACGTCTTTAATGTATTAAGAAATTACAAGCATGATCCATAATTTAAAAACATGAGTGATGCAAGCATGTGTAGTGACGTAAGCATGTGTATTTCCCATTTATCGGAGGAAAAATGTCTGCGTTACCATCCGCCTTTTTTTATTTTTTATTTACGGAAGCTGGCCAAGGGGTACAAAAATGTTCTCTTAATTGCTATTCCATAAAAGCTGCGTAGAAAAGGCCCGCAGTCTGGTTGGTCAATTCAGCTACGAAGGACCCTCAGTATAACCTTGAAATAAAACTAAAAACTGTACTCTTCCTCTGGTATTTAATATATCTCTTTGTATATTTTTTTAAAATTTGGCATTTGCTTTAAAAAATTACTGCTAGCAATACTTAATACCTCGCTAATGAGTAACAATTGCTCTATCAAACTATTATCTTTACGAATCTTTTTTTTTTATCTGATTCACTAAGAAAAAAGACTTGACACTCAGTTCTTACAATGCACGAAGGCTCACTGTGATGATAATGAATGAAAAATTAACTTTAACGTCCCGTGGAAGTCTCACGTTCAACGTCTTGTATAATTTCTCCTGTGAACACAAGTAAACAAAACAAAGAAGTGGAATTGGTGCCAAGTTTGGTAATGACTCCACTCACTGGACGTGGAATCTTGTTAGAGCACGTTGTGATGGCACGGACAGCATTCTGTTACTATGTAATTCAGAAATCTTCTTTCGGCAGGATAATGTGAGAGAGAGAGAGAGAGAGAGAGAGAGAGAGAGAGAGAGAGAGAGAGAGAGAGAGAGAGAGAGAGAGAGAGAGAGAGAGAGGAGAGTAGGCGAACAGGTGGACAGGCAAAGAGACAAAGAAAAAATAAGTGTTCAGTCAGTTTCGTTACTCACATTCGCAACCGCTGACATCTTCGTGAGTATAAGACTTTGATGAATGTGGTGACAGTCGCTTGGGAAGAGTTGGAAGACAAATTAACGTGCAGATTGACAAAGACACACACACACACACACACACACACACACACACACACACACACATAACCATAGCCACCACATGCTATTACTCGCTCTCTCTCTCTCTCTCTCTCTCTCTCTCTCTCTCTCTCTCTCTCTCTCTCTCTCTCTCTCTCTCTCTCTCTTTCTCATCCTTCAAAATGTCACAGCTTTAGAGTTGCCACTGAAATTTTTATGTGCTGGCGACGGGAATGTGGGAGGACTTGCTTCCTTAGGGGACGAGGCTTCAGGTGAAAAGAATAACGTAACGACTCAGTGACAGCGGACCGTGTGTGTGTGTGTGTGTGTGTGTGTGTGTGTGTGTGTGTGTGTTTCATTTATCTGCGGCCCTCAGGTTTTCGTTTGTGTTATTAAGCCTTTGTCTTTGTAGTGTTTCTTTCTTTTCGTTTTTCGTGTGTCGCTCGGACGGTCTGACTGTGCCACTTTCTTTCCCTGATGCTTTTAGGAAGCTCTCCTCTTTTTCTCTGTGTCAGTGACTCTTGAATTCAATTTCCGGATAGCTTTAATCTATTTTGTAACTTGTTTATTTCAAACTCCGTGTTTACTCAGTTTTTAATATAAGAAAAATTCACCTTTTCGTAAAAAAAATAATAAAATAAAATAAAAGCATACCTTACAACACATTCAGAACATGCAAATGAAATGGGCTACATTTTCTCTTAAACTTTTTGAACATTAAGGTAATGGCTACATTTATTTCCCATCGGCTGCTTTATTTACAGGACTGTTTTTGAGCATGACTCTTATAATTGCCTTGTCTCGCTCTGTTTGTGATGCCCTGTGCACGCGTGAATCACTAATCTTTTGTATCATAACAATGACCTATCATAAAATCATATTATAATACTGTGTTCCTTCACTCTCGCACCCCGCCCCCCCACCCCCAAATACGCACACATCGTACCGGGGCGAGAGTTATTTACTTGGTTCTTTAGCGTCAGCTCTTTGGCTTGAATAAGTGCCTTAGATATTTCAAAGGTCACTCGGAATATGATGAATGCGTTTAGTGAAGAGTTCTCCTTTTCCTTGACTCACTCCTCGCGCACGTGTCCTCTCCTCACCTTCCTTACAGACTCCCGGATTTCGGATCTCTCCCTGACCTTTTCTTGATCCTTAACCAGAGAGAGAAAGAGAGAGAGAGAGAGAGAGAGAGAGAGAGAGAGAGAGAGAGAGAGAGAGAGAGAGAGAGAGAGAGAGAGAGACGCTCATATAAATTGATAAGTAAATAAATATAAGAAGTCATGAGACGAAGAGAAAAATATCATACCCTTAAATATTAAAAGATGTCGCAACGACAGTTTCTGACAATTTCAGTATGAAAGAATATAAGAGAGAGAGAGAGAGAGAGAGAGAGAGAGAGAGAGAGAGAGAGAGAGAGAGAGAGAGAGAGAGAGAGAGAGAGAACACCACAAAGCTAAAATCTTAATAATCTCTCTCTCTCTCTCTCTCTCTCTCTCTCTCTCTCTCTCTCTCTCTCTCTCTCTCTCTCATTTTTTTTCTCCATTTACTCATTAATCGATTGATTTATATATTCTCTTAGCGCGTTTACACAAAGCTTCCAACAAGAAACTGTCGTGGAAGAAAGTGTGGAATATTTGCACAAGTATTTTCATCACAGATGTGTAAACGTTTACGTCTCTTCATTAGAAAAATACATATATTTTTCCTGTGTGCTTCATTCAGTTTCTAATTTGCGCGCCTCTGTTTCTCTAAAATACGCTCATTAATGTACATTCATTTCATCACTAAACTCAATGTAACGTAAATTCTGAAAATGGAGCAAAGGCCATTTCGGTAATTCTTAATGACGTTATTATAGCCTTCTTCCACTGATTGGGTCATTAAGCCACAAATGGGAACACTTTTTAGATAATTAATGGCAATGAACTTTTTTGTTTTCTCCCGCGTCCCTCTGAATCGGAAGTCAATCAGGGAGGTTCATTTAACTCACTGTCATAATGGTCACTCACTGATGCTCACGTGCGCTGCTGCTTGTTGTGTATTTATTAGTGACGGTTTGCACGTTTGGTGTTTGGTTTGTTAGTGGTGGTGTCATTGCTATACTACTGCTCTTTTCATTGGTGTTCGTGGTGGTGTTTGCGCCTCTAGTTTTATGCTTTGTGTTACGGTCTTTGTCAAAACAATGCTATCTTGGGACACGAGCACATGGTAACACAATGACTTACGATGACTGGCCGATACATTTCAGTCTTCTTTTAAAAAGCTCAGGAAGTTGATTACGCATTTCTAGCAAAACCCTGATTTATTTCTAAGATCATGCGAATAAATGCAAAGAGTCCGGTAACTTGGATATAAGTGTTTTGATAGGAACACAAATTTTCTGCTCGTTTTAAAACAATGTCAAAATACATGAACCAGTCAGTGGATGAGAACATCGACTAAAGACATTGTTAACATATTTACGTGTTCACATCTGGTTAAAATACTACAGTGCTTCATTTCGCGTACTTGTGCCCTCTTGCAATTACGGTTATTTTGCAGCCTATATTCAGCAGTTGGTTCACTGACTTTTATCATTGTCTCCTCCTTTAGACATGGGAATATTAGTATTTAGTCTGGTATTTCATTGTTTTCATTCCGATGACAACGGAAACGACTGTGTATTTTTAATCTTTCTGTTTGTGGAGGTTTAATTGTTGTTTGTTCTTTTGTTCGCCTGATTACCAGCAGCTTTGAAATGCAAATATGACGTGTACTACCTGCCATTCCCTGCCATCATCATCCTTTCCTTCCCCTTCTATCCTCATTTTCTATTGCCATCCTTCTTTGTCCCTCACATCACCTGCCACCCTCATCCCACACAACACTGCCACCCTTCTCCACCCTCACTCTTTTCATTATCTTCCTTCCTCGTCCCTCCTGTTCCTTGGCACCCACATCTCACCTCTCCTTTCTGTCCAACCCCTCCCATTCTCTTCTCTTCTCTTCTCATCTCTCTTTCATCCTTTCCCTGCCATTTCCTCCTCCTCTCATCCCCTGACATCGAAAATATGAACTATTACGACTTTCAACAAAACATCCCTACCTAAAACTCGTTATTCATCCTATTCTCCTTTTCATTGCTTGATTTCTCCCAGTCCTTCCCTTGTCAATCTGTACTAAAGCAAGTACTCCAAGCAGCCCACAGTTGATAAGCTACCACCGAACTACACATCTAAGGATATAACGCGGTACCGATTGGGGGATAAGTGTATTTCAACTGTGCAGAAATGTAGTTAATAGCAACAATTTGAGAACACACACACAGAGAGAGAGAGAGAGAGAGAGAGAGAGAGAGAGAGAGAGAGAGAGAGAGAGAGAGAGAGATTCAATACTTCACTGGCTACCGGAATGAGACTTTTAAGCACCACATACCGGATTCACGTACAGATATGAGCACTTACTCTTGCTATATTTAGGATGCAATACACCACTTTATGATTCCCTGTGTAATTTCCCCATGATTTTGCGTGTCTGTTCTATATTTCCAGTCACTCAGCTCTCCCTCTGCACAAAGTTTGCATCTATTGGCTTCGCATTTCGAACAATTACGGCTCGGTGTTTGAAGGGAAAGTCGGAAAGGATAGTTTTGTATCTTGTCTATCAATTGATTTTGTGATTCAGTAAAGGATAATCTAAACTGTTTATGGAATTTCCACTTGTAACTGCTGCAGAAAACAAGAATATTCGTCTGCAATCTCTCACTCGTTTTTTTTTTTTTTTTCCCGTCTTTCACTGATCATCGCTATTAATTATGTCGAGATTCTGTGATTAATAAAGGAGATAATCTAAACTGTTAACGGAATTTCCATTTGTAACTACTGCAGAAAATAACATCATCGGTATTCCCTCGCTCTCTTATTTCTCTCTCACTAATCGTTACTGCTAATTATGGGCCAGAACTGCTAAAAAATAATAATAATAATAATGTAGTCTGCCTTCCAATACACGGAGAGGGACTGTTAATGATCGTAGATTGATACCTCATCAGATACTCCCGCGCCATTAATGTCAATCATCGAAAGC
>NC_087165.1:13463511-13471011 GCF_035594125.1 Scylla paramamosain | reverse complement strand
CAAAGTTATAATAAACGTAATTAAAAACTAATAAAACTCTAGTGTGTCAAATTTAGTGCAGGAAATAGAAAAGACTTTGTATATATCTGTAGGTCATAATTATATCAGTCCCCCCAAAAACAACTTAAATATAGATCTTTTTAAAGTCATAATCAACATAATTGAAAACTTATAAAGACACGAGTCTGTTCGCTTCAGTGCAACAAAATGATCTTTAGAAATTTCAGAGATCAATCTTCTGCTATGATCATCAGAATTTCTCCTGATATTAATAACCTTAGTTGTGGAGTTCTGGAGTGGAGGCAAGGCGGGAGGTGGGAGTGGTGGGGATCGGGATGGTAGGGAATAATTTCACTTTTAAGCCGGAACGAGTGGTGAAGGGGGAGAGCACCAGTATATTATTAAGGGCTTTTGATATGTCCTCCACAGAGCTACTTGAATTAATCGGGAATCCTCTCTCTGATTCATCTGATCACGACGAAGGATTCCGACACAGCATTGACGGCTATTTCGAGTCTGACCAAGGCAATTTAACTGGAAGAATCGAGAATCCGTCAAATAGTCCCAATCAGATGGTGGTGCAGGCTTGTTACGTTGCTAGGAGGAAGCGCTTCATGGAAAAGACCTCCCGTAATAAATTCATAGGAAGGTACGTAAGAGATAAATAGAAAAGAAACCAAGGTCGGAAACTAAGGAAGGCGGATGAAAACCAAAAAAGAAGAGCGATGACAGGAGGAAAGGAAACAGCTTAGTAGATATTCATATATATTCGTATGTCCTCAGATTTACAGATTGACTCATGCCAAGGTTGACGAGTTTACGAGTGGGTATGAATTTCATGTTAATGTCGTGGCCTCATTGCTTAAAAGAGTGTCACAGAATTGAGGAGGGAGAAGTCACGCAAAATAAGAATTTAATATAACATCCCATGAATGCAAGAAGCGTTGAACCGCAGCTTTCTTATTGATATTCCATTTCCTTTTTTTTTCTTTATATGCGTGTTTTTTTTTTTTTTTTTATCTCTTACATATCCTTCAGTCGTGGCAGAAAATATGTAGACCTTCTGTGCCTTTCTCTTCTCGCACTGCAAAGCTGCTCCGGTAGTCAGCATTGGAATTCTGATTCTGGATACTCACAGCACACAAATGAGAACAACTGAGGACGCTCTACATGGATATCTCCTCAACGCTGACGAAAGAGCACGGTATGTCTCTCTCTCTCTCTCTCTCTCTCTCTCTCTCTCTCTCTCTCTCTCTCTCTCTCTCTCTCTCTCTCTCTCTTTCTCTGACTTACTTTTATACGGAACGCACGTCACTGCTGGCTGAAAATAACTGGAATGTCACGTCATGTGAGTGAATATGAGTTCACATTTAGCTGTTGTGTAATTTGCTAATGCACCGCTGACGACCGGACAGGATAATCCCATTAACCGCGAACATGATGCTGTTCATGCCACTTTCCTCCGTGCCTTTTGTTTTAGCATTATTCTTCTTCATAACAAGATATAATATTATTTCATGCGTGCCGAGCCTCGTTATTTGTGTTTGCCACTGTGATGGTTTAAGCGTTTGGCAAAAGTGCTCTTGATTTATTTGAACTCGGATTTGTTTCTCGCGCTAAATTGAACGTGAACGCTTCATGGGGTATCCTATAGGGGGAAATAGAGATTGAGGGTGATGAAAAGATGACGAACACAAGAGTAAAATAACACGAGGACGAGGAGATAAAAGATGGAACTGAACTAGAATTGAACTGAGGCTCTAGATGGAAACTGAACGCCGTTTGGGAGGAAATAAGACGACAAGGATGGACAAGATATGGAGATGGAGTAGGCAGAAGATAAGGAACAGGTCAGCAAGAGATGATAGTATTCGAAAGGCAGATATCAAACGAATACAGGGTCATGCTAAACCGTTGCTGTGATAAGGGACGTGTGGTAGAGAACAGAACATAACCAATCACCTTAAATATTGCCTCATATAGTGCAAAGCCTCTTCATTGTGTCTAACCTGTTATGATTAGAAATTGATGAGATGTACGTACTTCAGTATCGCATTTTCTTTATCATTTGTCTTTGTATGCTTAACATTAATTTATTTATAAAAACAAGATTACTACCATGATTTATTTATTTTTTTTCTGACTCTCCACAAACACACTGCTCCCTAGTTATGCGATTGGGTTACATTCTGAAACACTACTACACGACAGGGTAGGCGTCAGCATCGCCACGCCCCTCCACAGCCCCTTTTACGCGGGCAGCAGCAGAATGTCAGGCTAGGAGAGGTATTTGTAATTCAATTCACCCTTGACATCCTGTGGGTCTCCGAGGTGCGTGGCGGATCTTTCCTCCCAAACCACGTTATCCGTGACATTTCAGAAACATGTGAAGCGTCACCTGTATCTTAAAGAATGAAATATTTATGTCACCCATTCAGTTTCTCATTAATTCAAGCTACTTCTTGGCTCTATTTTCAGCAACTGTTCATGATATATAGCCAAGGGAGAGTTTTTCTCATTCTTCTTTTAAAATATGATGTCTATTATTCAAGCTGATTGCTGCATCGTGCAGATGGAGAAAGAGAAAGAAAGAACATTTCAGCTGGCAGTGCAGTGTTGAGAGATCATTGTGTAGTGTTGTGGTGGTTCAGGTTTTAGTTATTACTATAAAAATTTCCCACAGCACAGTCGTTTATGATTCTCCGTGCATGTAATCAAACAAATCATTAAGGACACTTTCGTGTATAAATTTTCAATGTTCTATGCAGCGTTATGTGTGTGTGTGTGTGTGTGTGTGTGTGTGTGTGTGGAGAGAGAGAGAGAGAGAGAGAGAGAGAGAGAGAGAGAGAGAGAGAGAGAGAGAGAGAGAGAGAGAGAGAGAGAGAGAATATCCACAACAAGGATGAGTGACCCGGGGCTCTTCACGCCTGCCACCGTGTACTTGAGTGTTTGTCAGCCTGGGGTAGGCTCACCACTAGACGCACTTCTGGGGATACAGTTCCCAGCAACGAGCGAGTTCTCATGTTGTTCAAAATGCGTAATGCTTTTTACTTCTTTATTTATTCATATTGTACGCAGTGTGCCTGCTATAGACTGGCACTGGTAAAGAGTCGACCAGTCAAAGAATAGATGAAGGTAACGAGTTTTACGGGGTACTCTTTCCCTTTATATCCTAAGTGATGGCACGTCACAAGTGTCTGAACAAACAAATGATGTAAGCTTGATATAGCAGGTTGAAAATTTAGCGGAGAGCTTTTAAATAAAGACCGTATCTTGTGTTTGCAGAGAGCAACATTATCATTTTTGTCGCTTCTTATTTCATATGCCATTGAAAAGAAATCTTTATATGACATGGGAATTATCTTTATGCAAAAATAATCTTAATATATTTTACAGATGATATCTATGAAGCGTCCTTGTGAAGTTTAAAAAGTTATTTGATAATTTTCTTTTTAATATATTTCGATGAATTCAACTCAGAGAAATTTATAGTCTATTTCACCATTTATTGAAGAGTGCAGGTCAAGAAGGAAATAATACCTTGCATCATGATATATGCCAAAGTAACACAGCCGGTGCAGCGAAGCTGTGTTTTTGTAGTGGCAGAAAAACCTCGCCAGGGACATGCTGGGAAACGGACTGTTTTTCTCCTGTATTTCTTATATAATAATGTCAGGCATCACCTCACCAGCCCTCATCTAAGGCAAGGTTTGGCTAAGCTTTGTAGATAGTGCACGGTTAGTCACGAATTGGCGAACGTAGCCTTCAGCTTCAGCTAACTCATGTGGCCTTACTTCCATGTAATTACATTAGACTTGCACACACACATCAAGCTCTCTAATAATTAGGGTGTAAAGTATTAACTGTCAAACTATTTTTGTGGCCCCCCTCACACACACACACACACACACACACACACACACACACACACACACACAGCATTTCGTATATTGCATGCATGTTGAATATACAGTACGTTAATATGACTGATAAATAAAGTCATATTATATACAGCGGGAGAAGCACAGGAATAGCACCCCAGCTTTTGAAGGAATCACCCCTGCTCTTGTTTTCGAATTAATTTAATCTCCGTCACACATTAGATGGCGCAATTATCGGGAGGATGCTTCACTCTTACCACCCGTATTGGTTCGAATCCTCTGAGACGAGCTCGAAGTCTGGAGCGAGTTGCTCAAAGCGCAAGTGTCGCACATCCTAGTTCTCCCTAGACACATTAATTCATTGACGATGAATGTGCTGCAATATGAAAAATATTAACTCTAGTAGAAGCACAAATAACACTTAAAACTGACGTAAACAGTTTTTTTAATGTTATCGATATCCCATACAAGAGGACAAGGCGAGAGGGCGCAGTGACGTAGAGGAAGGACTGCCAGTCTGTCGAGACCTTAGAACAACAAAATTACGGTCTCTTTTAATAAACATGAGTGACACAATGAATGCTGTACACTACGCACGAAGAGAATGTGTCTGAAGGATTGGCGTAGGAATGACTGTGTCACCTGTAACTGAGAACAAAATTTACGGTGTACGAAAACATTATCATCGAGCACATGCATCCTAGCGTCGCTCAGCATGCTAAGCCTAACAATACTGGTACTACTGCTTCGGGTATGGCAAAATTTCACATGTTCATGTGGGGATGACTGTGACAGCTGTATAAATGTACAAAGGTTCGACAATTGGTACCTCATTGTTTACATGTGTGTCTGAATACTTGCCTTCTTTATAACCTATAATACTTACTACCCTCCCTTCATCTACCCCCACTCTGCTTTCCCTCTGCCATCATCCCCCCTTCCTCCTCCTCCTCCTCCTTTCAGCAGCGCGTGGTGTCAGTGCTCAGTAGCAGACGTGTGTTATGGGTGAGTGGCGTGACGGTATCGCGTGTTATATCTTTTGAAAGACTTGAATCTTGAATATATTAACAATTTAGGTGCAGCGAGGCACAAATTGCAGTGAAATAGACAGAAATTAAGAAAACTCAATGTAATTACTCCTATCTAGTGCAGTAATTACGTAATCTTAAAAAGTGAGTGAGTGGCCAGAGAGGTGACACTATACAGGCGGGGAGACGAAGGAACGAACACGAGGCGCGGTGGAAGTGTGGGTAAGGTAAGTTAATCAACATTTTTATTGGATGACGGTTAAGGTTATGTTATGGGAGGTCACGTTTGTTTAATTGTGCTTAATATTAAGGGTTCCAGTGATTGTTCCCTACAAAAGAGAGCTTATTTCAGGTTCATAAATATACAGTAATTGTGAGCGTACCTGTATTCGTGTGAACGTCACATCTCAATTACTTGCATCCAGGGGAGTGTCAGCTTGACATGTACATGGCCTGTACTAGCTTGAGATTAATACAAGACGATGAATGAGCGGAGGTGAAAGGTGCAGTTCCATGGCAGTCCTAGGTATCTGCTCCAACAGCCGGTGTCTTAATGGAGGATAAAGTATTGAGAGAATGTTTGGGTGATGAAAAGACGCTCGAAACATAACACCGACGGAAACAGGAACGCCTCCACCAACACTAAAATCAGCCACAGCCTTCTCTTACGTTTATTGCCTTTCTGAGGTGGAAATTAGTTTCTCCTTTCATGCTATCTGAAACAAAATAACTTTCTAGGAAACAAAAAGTAAGAGTAATTCTGGTATTTGATATAAACTACTTAAATTTCCTCCCTTTTTTGCCATAACTGGGGTTTGGTAACTCGCCTTGCGTAGCAGCATTTATCCCTAGCAGCGTTTATTCCTCCTACTCGTAGATGGCAGCACCATCGCTGATTATGTGCTGCATCCCATTAATAAAAAAAAAAAATAAGAATAATTAATATATAAAAAAAAAAACATTCCTCTAAAACGAAAAAAAATAAATAACAAAATAAAATAAAAAAATCATTATATAAAAGTTCACGACGTTGTTGAAATGTTTATGTGGGCAAATCATTCAATACATGATCCCTTACAAGTCTCACAAACGCCTGCATTTAAATCGTAAACAAACGCCGGGCAGCGAATTTGCAGTCAGAGGAAGGAACAGGTACGAGTCGCTAAGGAGTTGTAGGTAAGGTAAACCAGCGCTATTTTTCATTATGTAACGTTATATAAGGTTGCGTATGGTCACGTTTGTTTAACTGGTCTTAATAATAGATGAAGTATCGAGTGGGCGGGAGGTGTATTCATTTGGTAGGTTATTTCGGCTCAGTAAAAAGTACGGTCATTACTTTTCCTGAGGCGTAGAAGCTGTGTGGACGCTTTGACTCGGTGAGGGGATATCAGCTTGGTATAAAGTTCCGTATTCAGAAACAGAGATGGTCAGTCGAATTCTCAAGAGTGCTTCTGTTGTTAATAATGTAGATATCTTGTTAACAAGTCACTAGAATCATAAAAACACCCTTAACGATCTGTGTAACTTTAACTAGACCCTTTTAAAGTAGTGAAGGTCTAACCAGTGTTTCAGAATGTAGTCCATTGATCGATAGAATCAAAATCGAGATTACCATCGGATAAGTTGGTAAAGTAAGGGATGCGCAGGCTTGTAGCATCCGAAAGTGATGAAAAAAAAAAAAGAGCATCATAGACCGAAACATGAATGCTTACCTCGGCCTCCACTACTGACCATAGTTAACCACTTGCTCACCATCTTCCCTAGTTTATATCAACCACTTAGTTATGTATGAGGTTTGTTTGGCATATTTCCTTTAACAGTTAAACAAGAAAACGAGAACATTTAGCCTGAATATGAAAGTATACAGTTTCATATCTCATTTCTTACCTTTTTTATTCCCCGTGTTTCTTTTTTTCTCCGCTACCACCTTAGCCTGTGCTCACTATTCACTTACTGTCTCTCCTCCTTCACTGTTCCTTAAGCTCTGTTCCTCCTGTACCTCATCTTTACACCTTTTGCTTCCTTCCCCTCTTTTACCACATCCAACCATACTCATTCCGTCCCTTCTCTTTCCTGGCCCTATGCTCTCCTTTTCGTGTCACTTTTCCTCCCCATACTTTCATTTTCCTTCCCTCCGCGTTTCTCCTCTCGCCTCCTACTTCCCTTTCCCCTCCTCTTTCTCTCCTCCTACTTCCCTTTCCCCTCCTCCCTCCTCCCTCCACCTTCCCTGATTCTCTCCACTCCTCCCCACGTCTCCAATAATTGGCTCCATGAGGTGACAGCAAATATAATTCTCGTAGGAAATGTGGGTCGCTGATAAATACCAGGGGTGGGGGGGCGATTAATCAGCAGCGAGGCGCCATTGAACATGAAAGTTTCCTCGAATTGGGCAAATTGCATCACAATACAGCGCAGGACGTGACGAGGGACGCTAGTTTTAATCACGCACCTACCTACCCGACATTAAAAGTGAATGTTTTGTACCCGTGAAATTTGGTGCAGGTAATTTCCCACTGGCGTTTCTTCGTGCGCGAAATGGAATTATGTTTGCGACTGATGGAAAATAATGCTTTACGATTTCACGAGAGGTC
>NC_087165.1:13456011-13461011 GCF_035594125.1 Scylla paramamosain | reverse complement strand
AAAAGTAGGAAAGAATGAAAGAAGGAAGGAAAGGAAAAAAAATAGGAAAAATCTCAGGAATTAGAGGTCAAAAAAGAAGCAGAAGGACGGATTTTGGGCGAAGAGGAGAAGGAACGAAGAAGCGTAGGAATGAAGGAAATTTAAGACTAGAGATGGAAAAAGATAAATCAGGAAGTTTAATCTTGGAATCAAAATGAAGCGAAATGAGTTGGTAGATGAACTATCAGACTTTCCCTTCACTCACCCGTGGAGTTTGTTTATTACTGTTATTATATTTACTTTCTAGGTCACTGTATTAATCAACTGTATAATGTCAACCTTCTTCAGGCTATTTAGAAGTGAGGGTTTGTATCTGTCTGCCCTACTACGTATGTTTTAGTCCCTATTCAATTTCTTACATGGTACAGACGCACATAAACGTGTTGTAGTATTGTTCCATGTTTGAATGTATCAATTATCACTGTTATTGCTGTTCGTAATGTTCTTCTTGTTCCTTTAGTTTTCGTTTTTTGTTCTCCTTCCTTCTTCTGTTCTTATGCTTGTTCTTCAGTTCTTGTTCTCGTTGTTCTTCGTATTCTTGTTATTGTTCTTTCTCTTCTTCCCCTAATTCTTTTTTTTGTTATTGTTAATGCTGTTGCTGGTGTTGTGACTTTATATAACGTTTCAGTGTTAACGTGATGTTAATTAAGTAAGATTCCCGGAGTTGTAATGTGACCATTGTTATAGATTGCCACTTACGTAAATGGTATTTTAAGTAGAATTGCCCTTTGACATACGAGTATCACTGCACACCTGGAACATAGCTTTCATATTCATAATTACTCGTATGTATCTACCTCTACTTTTTCCTTCTATCCATAAGGTAGAGAAACGAAAGTATCCCAACACAGATAGCTAGAAAATGAGGCTGGAAGTGTTTTGCTATATGAAAATTTGGTTTGAAATGAAATGTCACTAGTAAGGATGGAAGGCAAGAAGGAAAGAAGTAAGGAGAATTGACAAGAAACACGAATACCACAATAATGAAATACAAGAAACAAGTGAATACTGAAAAGAAAGAGAATAGCAGAAAGGGAGCGAGGGAGGTGAAGAAGTTGAAATTTTAAAATGCTTCTGAGAAAAGCATGGAAAAATACAGACATTTAGAGGAGTGGGAATTCTGAATGTGCTCTTGCCAAGGTAAGGCTGCAGAGACCATTCCTTTCACACCTGTCATCATTTGTACGGTGTCTTCAACCTCATCCTCTCCTTCCTTTCACATACATATATCTCGGTTTTCTTTACTTTCTGCTCTTACTCGTGCTATTGCTGCTGGTCCTCCTCTTCCTCCTCTTCCTCCTCCTTCTCCTCTACCACTTCTCCGTACCGCCCCCTTCCATATTCCATATCTCCATAACTTCCCTTTTAACCTCTCTTTTACCTCCTTTTATCTCTTGCTTCCGCCAGTATTATTCTCTCTCTCTCTCTCTCTCTCTCTCTCTCTCTCTCTCTCTCTCTCTCTCTCTCTCTCTCTCTCTCTCTCTCTCTCTCTCAAACCAATATTTTAAAATGTGAAAGGCTCGAGCTCTTTGTGTTGATGCATTTGTAATTATTATCTATTGTAGCATACCATATTAGTGATTTAAATAATAACTTATTTCCTCCAAAGTCTGACCACACGAAAACACTACCTTCTTCTGCCAGGTGTATGAGTAAACTGCTTTTCCCTGCTACATGACACGTTTTAATCGTATTTCGAATGGTTTCTCTTCTTCCTTTCCGCTCCTAAGTTTTAATTCCTAGTGGTTTCGTAAGTTTTCATCCCAGAGATACGTAAATTACTCTGTTGGTTCCATTTATTTTGCCTCACCTACGCACGACACGGTATATATTATTTAAAGATACCCTAAATATGAAGCTCTCGCCTTTATAACGGAAGTCCCTAAGGGCATAGTAGGATATGACGTAGCTTGGTATTAGGTTCTTTTCTCTCGTCTTGTCAAGATTACTATGTTTTATAAAGTCTTAAATGCCAGTGCTAGTGGGAAGGAAGTGATCATTAGTGGTGGTTTAGTATTTGTACAGCTGTTCTTGGATGACTTCGGTGTTTGTTTGCCTTTCTCTCTCTTTTGTAATCACTGTTTTGTACGCCATACAGAGTCCGACTTAGCTCAGAATCCGAGTTGTCAGGGGTCCGAGTTAGCGAGGCTCAACAGTATCTTTTAACAGGCTTGATCATAGTCAGTGTTGGTGAAAAATAAGTTACCGCTTTGGTATTTCTACTGTTGGTAAGACTGTTGGTGAATGATTTGGTTTCTCATCTTTAACTCTTGTGTGGTCACTGTTTTGTACATTAAGTTTATTGTGAAGCCTTATTATGGCTAGTTTTGGTGAGAAATGAAGTGGCCATCAGTGATATCTTGATGTTTCTGCGAATGTTAGTGGATGGTTAACTCAAAGATATATATACAAGGATAAATACCAGAAGCTCTACCAATCTGCAAAGATGGTTATTCCTGTGTCTGTTTGCTTCTGCCTGTGAACTACGTGCTGTAGACAGGATGGAACAGATGGTGATGTGATGTTGTACCTAATGATTTGCTGCCTTTTGTGGAGACCGTTTATCTCTCTCTCTCTCTCTCTCTCTCTCTCTCTCTCTCTCTCTCTCTCTCTCTCTCTCTCTCTCTCTTTCTCTCTCTCTCTCTCTCTCTCTCTCTCTCTCTCTGTGTCTATCTCTATCTCACTTCCAAATACGTTACTTACACATGTAATTTCCCCTCAATCTAGATCACCCTTAAACACTTCAAAAACACACACACAGACACACACACACATACACACGTAGTAAAGAGAAAGAGAGTGAAAAAAAAATCTGACGCTCCAGCAGTGATCTAGGGACTATTAAACCGGCACTTATTCCTCCTCCATTTACATCGCCTCTCCCCTCATCCGGTGTTTAGTAGCATTACCGTGTCGCTGCTCGTCTCTGGAGAGGGGTTCATTATGCACACATTAGTCCCGGAGCGTCTCATTACTAGGTCATTATAGCGGGGCAAGATAGCGCTGGTCTGCACGGTAGGAGTGATCCACAGTTGTTGTTCCTACTGCTTCTGGTGCTGGTGGTGGTGGTGGTGGCTTTGTTAATGTTTGTTTAGTGTGTGTGTGTGTGTGTGTGTGTGTGTGTGTGTGTGTGTGTGTGTGTGTGTTAGTACGCGGCTCACAAGTTTTCGCTTCTCTTTCTAATCCTTTGTCCTTGGTGTGTTTCTCTCCTTTTCGTTGTTATTTTTTATTGCCTCTCTTTCTTCTCGCGTCCTTATCTTCCCTGATACTTAAAAAAAATAAACCATTACCTTCAACCAGTAACTCTTTATTTGTGAGTGCACGCCCTTGTTGTTGAGTACAAGGCCAGGGAAAGCAGGGAAGGGAGGGAACGAAGCTCTTCACGTCCTGCTTACCAAGATGCAATGTTTTCATTCCGCCGTGGCACTTGAAGGCTAGCGATGATGGATGAGATCAGCTGAAGGATCTAGAGCGACGTGTGTGGAAGAAGAGGAAGACGGAAGGAAAACAGGAGGAGGAATGGGGGCAGGAGAAGGAAGGAAAACAGGAGGAGGAGGAGGACTGGGGGTAGGAGAATAGGAAGTAAAAGTCAACGCGGTGGCAAGCAGGACGGTGCTGTTGTTTGCCATCCCAGCCAGTGTGCAGTGGTGGCTCAAGTCTTGGGTCTCAGCTATTGACTCCTCGCTGCAGGCTATTGGTGCGGTGCGGAAGATTTTGTGGCTAAATAGCGAAGCACGAGGAGAGGATGGCTGAGGGAGAGAGCGTTGTAGTGGTGTTTGTATGAGAGAGAGAGAGAGAGAGAGAGAGAGAGAGAGAGAGAGAGAGAGAGAGAGAGAGAGAGAGAGAGAGAGACTACGAACATTTTTTTATTAATTCATCTGATAATTATACGAGTACTGAAGTTTACATCAATTTTCCGTACAGCTGTGTCACCTTTCATTAAGTCTTCAACATACTTAATATTTTTCGCTTACCTGCACTTTCATTCTTCTGTTCCTCTTTCTTTCCTTTCTTTTTTCTTAATGCACTTTTTTTTTTAACCTTCCCATTATCACTTATCTCTGTTCTCTTAGATTTTACACTTCTCCATTACCTTCTTTCTCATTCTCCTTCCCCCCTTCGCTGTGTCTCCATTATCATCAGCTTTCGTTTTCATTTTCTCTTCCTTTGATTTAGTATTATTTCTCGTCCATTCCCTTCTCTTCCCTTGTTCCTCTCTTTTGTATCTTGCATCTCACGCAATTACTTTTGTACATTCCTCTCTCTCTCTCTCTCTCTCTCTCTCTCTCTCTCTCTCTCTCTCTCTCTCTCTCTCTCTCTCTCTCTCTCTCTCTCTCTCTCTCTCTCTCTCTCTCTCTTTCAGAATTATCTTATCGTTCCAACGCACCCATGCACATCTACCTCTACACACACACACACACACACACACACACACACACACACACACACACACACACACACACACACACACGCGTGCAAAATATTTTTAACCCAGGAAAATTAGCGTATTCACGGAAGGAACATGATACGACGTTATTCAAAGGCAGCGGGAGGTGAGGAGTAAGAGGAGAGGAGTAAGAGGTAACGGTGGGGACGCGAGGGTAAAAGGGAGGGAGAAAGAGAGGAATGGAGAGGAAGAGAGACAAGGAGAAGGAGAGGGAAAGGGAAGAAATACAAAGCTTCGTAAAAAGATGAGAGGGAACATGCAAGATTGGGAATAAAATAAGACAGCTTTCATCATTACCTACCAACACACACACACACACACACACACACAAACATCTGGGACACCACCTTTTATATTTAATTTTGTCTCAGCTTTCGATTCCTCTAGGTTGCTCTTCTCCATGAATTCCAACGCAGTGTTTTGATGGCAATTTAACGTGACAGTTTTGGTGATCTGTTCTTCCGTATCAGGACACAACATTTCGTTTTCCACAGGTATTTGTCAGTTCAGAGGG
>NC_087165.1:13446011-13448511 GCF_035594125.1 Scylla paramamosain | reverse complement strand
GCATAGTTATTGTTATTGTTTGGGTTCAGTTGACGTGAAAGGCACTATTGTGGAGAACGGGATATTTTTGCGTTTCTTGTTTCTCTGGTAGACTTGAATTTTTTTTTTTTTTGGGGGGGGTCATTCTCTTGTGAGTGATGTGCATACTTATTGTTTCTGTCTGGCTTAAATTGAGGTAAAATGGACTTCTGTGGAAAACGGAAACTCGTCAGTTAATCTCTGGACGATTTGACTAATTGATTTCCTTTTTTTTTTGCGGGGGGAGGTATGTATCTTGGGAGTGAATGCAGTTTTCAATTTTTATATCTACAAAATACAGTTTTACGCTTCGTGTTTATCTTTAAAAAAAAAAATCCTTTATATTCTAATGATTACATAACCTGTGAGCAATTCTGACTTTTCTCTTTTACATCTCAAAAACTTATGCAACCTCTCTTTCCCTCCTCCGCTACTCAACTCTCTCTTTTTCATCTTTTTTGTTCTTTTCCTCTGTCTCTGTTCATGCATATTTTTTTTTTCCAGCAGCACCAAAATATCAAAGACCAACACTAGTAAGCTTCCTTGGTGTCTCAGTATTCTGCTCCATATGGTCCTACGTCTCTTCACTCTCCTAAACCGGGGGAGCGTGGAACACAATCTGCATTCTTGCCGTCCCTCGCGAAAACCTGTGTGTACCCAAAGTCCGCTGGGGGAATAAATGAACAGGAAAATAAACATAAATATGAGTTTCTAAAGGTTCTGAAAGGGCGAGGTAAGACTTTTATTTTTGGGGGGATGTGGAGAAAGAGGAGAAAAAGAGAGAAGAAGAAGAAGAAGAAGAAAAAGAAGAAGAAGAAGAAGAAGAAGAAGAAGAAAGAAAGTAAGATAAAAAGAAAAGAAAATTAGAAAGAAAGTGGGAATGCATTTGTGTTTCAGTGTGTGTGTGTGTGTGTGTGTGTGTGTGTGTGTGTGTGAGTAAGATCATTTATTTGCTACCGGAAGATTGTTATTTCTTTTCCTTTTAAACTCTCTCTCTCTCTCTCTCTCTCTCTCTCTCTCTCTCTCTCTCTCTCTCTCTCTCTCTCTCTCTCTCTCTCTCTCTCTCTCTCTCTCTCTCTCTCTCTCTCTCTCTCTCTCTCTCTCTCTTTCTGCATGGAAATTATCTCAAATTCGATACCGTGGTGCTAACAACTCCTATTTTCTCTCTGAATTGCACCATTTGTTTATCCTGGGTCTCTCTCTCTCTCTCTCTCTCTCTCTCTCTCTCTCTCTCTCTCTCTCTCTCTCTCTCTCTCTCTCTCTCTCTCTCTCTCTGGTGCATCATCTGAGTAACTTCACACCTTCGTTATTCTCGTGTTTTTACTTTTTATTCCGTGGGTATTTATGTTTGTTTATACAGGGAAATTAATTAGTGTCTCGTTACTACTCATATGTCCTGCAGTTCTCCCTTTCCTCATTATTTTCTTTGTTGTCCTTTTGTTTCCTTTCCGTCTCCCCATCCTTCTCCTTCACCTCCTCCTGACAGTGACGGACGGAAAGAAACTTGGGTGAATAAACATCATAGTTTTTACTATATTATATTTCCTACTTTGGATAATGTAGATTCCCAGAAAAAGACTCGTAAAGGTCAGCTTGTTTGTTGCTGTGTGTTTTTTTTGTGTTTTTCTTTTCGCTTTTTTTTTTTTGTCCTCCTCCTCCATCACCTGCTTCTTTTCTTCTCTATTCCCTTATTCCTGTTCCTGCTCCTCATCTTTCCTGCCCATCTCCTCCTCCTCCTCCTCCTCCTCCTCTTCTTCTTCTTCTTCTTCTTCTTCTTCTTCTTCTTCTCCTTCTCCTTCTCCTTCTCCTTCTCCTCCTCCTCCTCCTCCTCCTCCTCCTCCTCCTCCTCCTCCTCCTCCTCCTCCTCCTGCTCTAACTCTTACTTTTCTTACTATCATCTCATAGTTTGCATGTTTGTTTATTTGAGCTGTTTTCTCTTACCGGGAACAGAAATACTCGGAATTGAGCTCATATTCTGTGCGCAAAGGAAATAGTTGGTGCGATGTCATGCACCTTTCTCGGTACTCTTTAATACGTTATGAAATCCAGACGTTAGCTTTTAACACCCGCGAGAGAAAGTTAAGAAAAGTTGGTAAATTTTCTTCGTACCTGGTCATCTACTGGAAATGAATGGGAAGATATGCCTCGACAATGCTAAAAAAAATATGTACGTGCGCATTCACTGCTCTAAAAAAAAAAAAAAAAAAAAGTAGAGAAATATTCAATTACCAGGAATGGATTTTTTTATTTCCATCACACGACTGGTATTTGGTATTTATTAATGGGTTAGCCTTTTGGGAGGGGGGTGAAATAGCTGGAAGGTACTGCGTGGTGGGCTAACTCACGATTGCACCCTAATATGTGAAATATCTCGGAGTTTAGTAGTATTTCCTGGTTAAAAATGAATGTGCGTTTTTTTAAGCATGCATTTCATATATTCATTTTCACTGGATCTCTATTTAACTTTTAATTTTTCAAGCTT
>NC_087165.1:13438511-13441011 GCF_035594125.1 Scylla paramamosain | reverse complement strand
GCGTCAGTTTCAATTCTACACACTGCTCACATTACAACACTATTGCCTGGCGATAATCATTTGGACAGTACTTAACTATCTAAACACTTTCGTGATAATGTGTTTACGATATCTGATTTGCAGCTTTAGTGTGTTAGTTTCTCACTCAGGTCAGATATTGAGCACATCCTTCCCCTTCCCTAAGCTATTAACTTTCTAGAAGTGGCGAGGGAGCAGAACATGAAGGTCAAGGGAGCCTGCAATGAGGGTGGCGTCCCTTCGTACCTCACTGCGGAGGGGGCGGCAGATGTTGCATTGACCATACTTGATGTGGACGTTACGTATATTCACTATTCTCTTTTTCTCAACTTTGAATTTAATTTTCTGGCATAACATTCGCGCTTTGTATTGAAATTTCAGGAATGTCATATACTGAATCTCACTTCACTTGGAAAATAGCCATTTAGAACACAAGAACATAAAAAAAATAAGGGAAGCTGCAAGCAGCCACCAGACCTACACGTAGCAGTCCCTGTATGAAAAATACCTACTTATTTCCACCTATCATCCTCATCCATAAATCGGTCTAACCTTCTTTTAAACCTCTCCAATGACTCAGCACTAACAACCTGATTAGTGTTGAATCATTAGGGAACTTCAAAAGAAGATTAGGCTAAATGTGTAGGCTTATAAACTCAACACTTAACACTGAAGCTACACAGTGAAAACCCCATACTGGCCTATTACTTATGATACAGCACACTTGAAACGACTTTATAAAGCTGTCGTGTGTGGAGGACGAACGTGACAGGTACAAGTGTTGAGCAACTTGCTGGACTAAGAGTGAGGTGATCATCTTTTATACCAGTGTTAACATACTTTTTAAAGCAAGAAAGGTGTGGAATTCACTTGCTAAATATGCGAGACCACGTCAGCCACAGCAACGTAACTCCTGCACTGTTCCAACACTTCACCTCCTGCCACTCGCTCCCACGCAAGGCAACGCCAACGTGGAAGAAAAATCATGTTCACTTTCCTCACCTACCGTGCAACACACACACACACACACACACACACACACACACACACACACACACACACACACACACACACACAAGCTGCTATAATCCATTTAAGCGTGATAAATTTATATGAATTGCACACACTGTCATGTTCTTGAAGTTGTGCACCGCTAAGCCAAGGGAAAGAAAGCGAAAAAAGCCTTCATAACATCACACACTTGTTCCATAACACGCCGCACTCACTCACTGTCATGCTAGACGTGAAAGAAAAAAAAACATTCGCTGCTAAATCCTATTTCCTCCAGTGAGACTAGAGTAAATGATCCTTGACACGAAATATTCATCTTAGAAACAATAAAACCACTGCTCAGTTTCATCTTTTACACACACAATATAGTATAGGAGTATAGTCAGTATGTAGTTGTCCACTAGAGCTTAGCAATAACTACCTCTCTGAAACCCCACTAGGTTCCTACAAATATTCTATACAAGACAACTCGCTTCGTACAAGGTAACAACTGTATTCCTCAAACCATCTGTGATATTCGTCCAAAAAATCTTTACATATGTTTCGCATCAAGGTAATATTTACATTTATTCCAAGGCTGCTAAGCTCGTTCCACATTTCGAATACCCTGTTTGTGAAGTGATTCCTGCCTATCTCTGTCTTGAATCTAAATTGGATCATATAAAGACGAGCCATCCCAGCTATATTTGGGTGGTTTAGGTAAACTTGATAGGTTGCTTTCATTTATTTATTTTTTTGTATATGCATGTATGTATGTATGTATGTATGTCTGCCTGTCTATTTATCTATCTATGTATCTTTAGGTAATTTAAACTAATCTAACTGGCTGATCTTCAAGTACTAATCCTCTTAATCTATTTCACTTGTATACAATGATAATGTTCTTAACCTCAACATTTATCATAAGAACCATTTTTCCACCGTAATTTAGTAAACTGTATCAACGAGATCAATTCTTCCTTTTCTCACTTTCCTGTTTTTCTTTCTTTTTTTTGTATCCTAGTGTATTTATAATGACATAATAATCGATTCCTTTGTTGTGTGTTGTAATTAATGTTTTCCACTATCATCACGTTACATGCTCAGGTAGTTTCTTTCTGTGCGTGTAAACATAAATTACACAATCTTATCAGTCTGCTGCTCGCAAACCAAAAACGCCTGTTGAATGAGAGAACTGAACATCTGAGATACGGTTTTCTTTCCTTTTTTTCCTCCTTTCTTTCTCTTTCTTTTGTTGCGTTATACTTTACACACAAACACACACACACACACACACACACACACACACTCTCTCTCTCTCTCTCTCTCTCTCTCTCTCTCTCTCTCTCTCTCTCTCTCTCTCTCTCTCTCTCTCTCTCTCTCTCATACACAGCCATGAGACAAGAGCACGGACCGACGCAAGAACAAACTTTAACATTACTACATCGAACTTAACTCTGGAGGGAACGGGACAGGTGGGGGAAGCTGCTTG
>NC_087165.1:13433511-13436011 GCF_035594125.1 Scylla paramamosain | reverse complement strand
ATGACTTGAGTGTATGGGCTTGTTTCAGAGGATCACATGATGCTTATACTCGCGCACACACACACACACACACACACACACACACACACACACACACACACACACACACACACACACACACACACACACACACACACACACACACACACACACACACACACACACACACACACACACACACACACACACACACAAATACGTCCTTATCAAATGTGTTTTATAGTAATGATATGCCTACTTGAAATCAGCCAGTTTTTTATTCCTCATTTCTTCATGTATCAGTCTCTCTAATGTTTCCTTTCACTCATTGAGGAGGGAATTTGACAATGCACCGTATTATTTATTTGCAATGCTTTCTAAAACTTAAGAGCGTAAAACAGTGAGAAGTAAAAAAAAAATATATATATAAATAAATGTCGTGAAGGTTCTTTAGGTAAATTAATTTAGTCTCTTGCTTCATAAAATTATACTGGTTTCCGTGAAAGAATCAAGTAATAATGAGAAAATGGCAAAAGGATCGGGTAATATATTATACTGCAGAATTTTGTCCACTATTTGATATTCATTTGGTGCGGTGCCTCCTCCTGAGATCATTACCAGCGCACTCGGTCATATATTATTTCGGTCATGAAATACTCTGCCACATTTTTCCTGCTCCTGCCATTTTTCACTTTCGTTTTAAAAATACAAAGAAAGCATCATTAACAATTGTAGTATTCCTGTAGGAATTTGCGGAACTTTAAAATCCTCCAGCCTCTCTCTCTCTCTCTCTCTCTCTCTCTCTCTCTCTCTCTCTCTCTCTCTCTCTCTCTCTCTCTCTCTCTCTCTCTCTCTCTCCCTCTCTCTGTATTAATTCTTTGTGCGACAACATTTCCGTGCACTCGTTTTTATCAAGAATTTTCCATTTTACACATGGTAAACAATAATGAAAAGTGAATAGTCATTTGCAAATCTTTGCCAGAAATTTAGTGAAAAGATGATGGAAGGGAAAATTTCAGAAATTGTTAACAAACGAAGTAAGAGAAAATGTGGAAATGCGAGAAGGAGGTAAGGTAAAGAGTCTCACCTTAAAAAAAATAGTTTTGTTTGTAAACTGCTAACTCGTTAACTCGGGGACAAAGGATTTTGTAACCTCTCTCTCTGATGTCATCGAGGTTTATGACTTGAAATGACTAACAGATTCTGCGAACAGACTTATATTCGTATCCGCATATAATCTGAGGCAAGGATGCAGAGTGAGGTAAGATGAGATGAAAGGTCAAGGACGTTTGATTAAAGGTCGCTTAAACACCATACCGAAGAAACATGAGTGACTCAATGTAGATTTGCATTTCGAGTTGACTGTGATTGACAAGTGTATTAATGAGAAACCGTGTTATTACCGCATGATGACAACCCAGTGAGAAACTATATTAATGAGGTAGTGTTGAAAGAAAAGAGTGACCGCCAGTCGTAACCAAAGGTGAGGGCAGGCAACGCTATTCTAACACACACTGGCGTATCACAAGCACAAGCACCAACAGCTCCTAGTTGAATGTTGTGTTGTAGTATTTGTTATCTGTTATAATGGCACAGAGAAGGTGTAGTTGCTTTGTATTACAGTGGAATCATATATGCTGGTATTGATGACGATTATATAAGAGTCTTAGTGTAATGGTGGTAATAGTGTTGTGATAATAGTAGTAAGCAGTAGAAGTAGTCGTAGTAGTAGTAGTACGAAGATAATGGGGAAGAAGACAGGGATTCAAAGACATGAAGAGGTAGATGGAAAGATTAAAGAACTCTACGGAGAAATGCAATTAGATTATAAATAATAGGGTTAAAAAGGGCAAAAGAAGAGCACCGGAGAGGATTAGCTACAGTACTGCCTCTCACAACCCAGCCACTCATACCACTCGGAACTCACCTTCTATGGACCCATTTGAATATTCTTCTCATTCTTAAGCGGAGCCTTTGGGGGATTTGACCGCAGCAACTCTTCCCTCCTTAAAAGAACCTTGATTTCCTCTTCTACTTTGGAGCCTCGAATTAAAAAAAGACAACCCCATTAACGAAGGGAACAAAAGGACCATAGAAAACGAAAAAAAAAGGGAAAAGAGTGGATCTTTCAAGATTTGTGATAATTGTCTCGCGTTTTTCTTTGGTAATCTAAAGCGATTTCCATTTTTCCATCCCTTCTTTTTTTTCTTTTGAAGGTTGTTTTAGTTCTTCCTCGCCTTTTCTTTGATTATTTAGAGAAATTTCTCTTTTCTGTTTTTTTTTCTAATTTTGAACGTTCTCTTGTTCATTCTCGCCTTTTCTTTACGCCATTTCCCAATATCTTTCATTATCTTTTTTTTTTTATCGTTTCTGTAGTTCGTCCTCACCTTTTCTATAATAATTTTAACTAATCTCCCCTTTTATTCCTGTTTTTCTCTCCTTTGGACGTTCTCTTTTCCTTTTCAACTTTTCTTTGATAATCTATCGTAATTTTCGTATTTTTATCTGTCTTTGTGAACGT
>NC_087165.1:13423511-13428511 GCF_035594125.1 Scylla paramamosain | reverse complement strand
TTAGTATGGTTGTCATAGAAATTCACGTTCCTTACTGTTATTTTTGTTAGTTAATGTTTTATTCTGATGAAGGAAACGCAATTTTCATATTCACATAATTAATATTTGTTGGTTCTGTGATTATTTGGCTTCAGTAGTATTGGCAGGGCAGAAGCTCGGTTGTTTGGGGAGTACCGCGAGAAACATCCATACGAAATATTTCTTCATTTGTAATGATACAGTTCCTTGATTAGTATTAATTATGAAGGTCCCAAACCTTTAAACACGACGCAACAACAACACTAGGTTAGAAGGCCTTCCAACATTACTATTATTAATATTTCTTGATTCATCAAAATACATTAATGATATTCTAAAAAAATATGCATTCTTTTGAAGTTCTCAATAGATCAGGAGATAAATTGAAGCGAATTCTATCACAAGGAGAGAGCACACCACGCGGGATCACAATAACTGGCTGGATTTTCACGGTGCTCTCCTCTACTGAGGACAAAGACAAAGGATTCACTACTCGGGAAGAACTCTAAATTATTTAAGAGCAAAAGGAAGGAACACACCAAGAATAAATACGTGGTAAAAGATTTTAACTGTGATCTTGCTCTGCTGCGCGTGTATCCATCTCCCTGTCTCAGGTGTGTTTTCTTCAGATTTTCCTCATCTAAGTTCCGTGTCCCGTCCACTGTACCATTGCTCACAGAATACGTCATATTAAATAATAGCTCACAGGGCTAGGGAAACCAAACTGAATAATGCAATACAAGATAACGATAAGTTTCCTCCATAATAAGTGAAGGAGGCGAGAGTGAAAAGCAAATTCTCGGAGCACATTCATTTCCGTCTTGTGTTTACCTCGGATTTTCCTCACCTAAGCCGCGCCCACTGTACCATAGCTCCCAACCTACTTCATATCAATTCAGTCCTCTCGTCCAGTGCACAGCTGCCAGGGCCAAGGATAACAAACTAAATCATATAATACAAGGCAGTGATAAGCTTCCTTCATAATAAGTGAAAAATGAAGGGAGTAAAAAGCAAATTTCCAGCTGTATTGTGAGACTCGGATGCCAAATGTCACAAACATTCGTTATTTAAACATATATATATATATATATATATATATATATATATATATATATATATATATATATATATATATATATATATATATATATATATATATATATATATATATATATATATATATAGTATATATATTTTTTTTTTTTTTTTTTTTTTTACATTAATAATACATTTTCATTACCTCATTAAATTTTACGTTCACATTACATTACTAAACGTGAAACAAATCTTCATTAAAAACGTATTTTCCCATTCCAATTTATTTTTTTACGTAAATGTGGGCTTGACGTCATGAAGTCACTTGATAATACATGTCAATATTTTCTGGATAAGGCACCTTGTGGTCTTGTGTGTGTGTATATATATATATATATATATATATATATATATATATATATATATATATATATATATATATATATATATATATATATATATATATATATATATATATATATATATATATATATATATATATATATATATATATATATTATATATATATCATTAGAGAAACAGCCTTCAACTATATTTACCGGCGATAGATTAGAGCAGTCATTTATTTAAGAAGGAACGGCCTTAAATCAACTGCGTTTTGCGTGGTGTTGCATGTACTCAGCCAATAGGCGCATGCGATGAGTTTCTGTGCACTAAGTTAGCCTTCATTGTGCATGCGCCAAGTATTGAGTGAGATTTGTTTACTTTTACTGTGCATTTGTCGTATTGTATGTACCTCTTGCATTTTATACATAGTGAGGCCCTTTGAAGATAAGTAAAAGCCTTATACTGAGAAGCACTGATAAAATATGTTCATACTTGATATGTAATGATAATAAAAGCTTGTAGAAAAAAAAAATAATAAATGCAAGTAGGAAACAAGATGGTAACAGTACTAAAAACAAAAAGGACAATAAACGAAAAACATCTGAAAATAAAAAATACAAAGGAAACCAGGATAACCGCTTTTGGTAGGTTAGAAGGCTAAGCTGTTCGAGGAAAGAGGTGTGGCAGGATGGGATGAGGTAGGACACATGAGTGGAAAAGTGGATGCCGGAGGCATCAAACAGGACAAGAGTAACTGGAAGAACAAGGGACACTCTCTCTCTCCTCTCTCTCTCTCTCTCTCTCTCTCTCTCTCTCTCTCTCTCTCTCTCTCTCTCTCTCTCTCTCTCTCTCTCTCTCTCTCTCCATTTATCTATCTTATATATCTATCTCTCTATCTTCATTAATTTGGTATACATAGTCTCTGATTTAACTATAGTGGCGTAAAGAGATATACTGAAAAGAAAAAAGGGGGGAGGAAATAAACATGATAAAAATACCTTTTAATTAGAAAGGAAAAGCAAAGGGTAGAAACTTGTATCACTGTAAATATTTTAAGTAAAGAGAGGGTGGATAACTTAAACACACACACACACACACACACACACACACACACACACACACACACACACGAGAGAGAGAGAGAGAGAGAGAGAGGAGAGAGAGAGAGAGAGAGAGAGAGAGAGAGAGAGAGAGAAAGAGAGAGAGAGAGAGTGAGAGAGAGAGAGAGAGAGAGAGAGAGAGAGGAGAGAGAGAGAGAGAGAGAGAGAGAGAGAGAGAGAGAGAGAGAGAGAGTAAACATTAAATCTTAACCAAGAATAAAGAGAATGTTAAAAAAAAAAAAAGCTTTGAATAATGCAAATGAAAAAAAAAGATTATATAACTTCATGTCAAGGAGAGAGTGATCGTGGCTAAGAAAATGATAAAAAGAAGGTAGGAAAATTCTTAAGCAGTTGAGTACAGAAACCCTAGGGAGGAGGCATTATATGTTGTGTACGAGGAAGAAAGGGGGGAGGAAAGGAGGACTGCCAGACGAGACTAGGGAGGGAACGACTGAAATATTAAAACACAAAAAGAAAGAAAGAAAAGGAAAGAAAGAGAAGGAGGAAAAGAAACGAGAGAAAGAAAGAAAGAAAGAGAAAAAGAAAATCCAGTATGTAATGATCATGAAAACGAAGATGAAGGTCAAATGAAGGGAAACAGAAAAGATGAATGAGCAGAGGAAATTAAAACGAAGAAAACTGATAAATGAGCAGAGGAAAATAACAGGAAGGAAAAATGGAGATGAAAAAGAGAAGAAGAAAGAAGAGGAAGAAAAAACAAGAAGGAGAGCAAAGAAAGAGGAAAAAGAAAAACAAGGGCGACAAGAGGAAGACAGGAGGTGAAAAGGAAAGAGAAAGGGAAGAGAACGAAAAAAAGATGGGAGAGGAGGAAGAACAGGAGAAGAGTGAGAAGGGGAGGGAGGAACAGGAAGATGAAAAGAACAGCGACGACGACGAGGAAGATAAGAAGAAGAAGAAAAAAGAAAAAAAATAAGAAAAAAATAGCAATGGCGGAAATTAACAAGAGGAAGATGAGCAAGAAGAGAGAGAGAGAGAGAGAGAGAGAGAGAGAGAGAGAGAGTGAGAGAGAGAGAGAGAGAGAGAGAGAGAGAGAGAGAGAGAGGGAGTGGAGGAAAAAGGAGTGCTGACGTCGCTCCGCAAAACACTTCCATCAGCAGTTCTTTGTACATCTCTTTCGCATTCAAAGGCGAATTTTTTTTTCTCTTCTTTTTCCTCCTCGCTTTTGTTCTCCGGGTAGTGGCGGACGTCTTTTGTAATGACTTTTCGTATTTACTGTAATATATTTGATGTTCTTTTTTGATCTATGAAATCTCAGTTGAATTCTTTTTTTTCTCTCTCTCTTTCTTATGACATCCATTTGTGGTGCTCATAATTATTGGTCTAGTTTATGTCACAAGTCAGGAAAAAATGTAATGATAGGATTTCTGTGGGATTGTCATTGTAGTAGTGATAAAATAAGTGAGGAAATGTTAAAGTGGCAGGCCAACTGTGTTCACAGCAAGCTGATTACGTGTGGTGTAAAGGCCCTGGTAGAGTGTGAATAAGATGAAGGAGAGAGAGAGAGAGAGAGAGAGAGAGAGAGAGAGAGAGAGAGAGAGAGAGAGAGAGAGAGAGAGAGAGAGAGAGAGAGAGAGCATGAGGAAAATGGTTCATTGAAGATGTGAATAGTGAATGCGGCGAGATGAAAGGCGAGAAAAAGCAGCATAAGATGAAAAGGAATATATTTTTCTTGTACCTCGCGCATGAATATTTGCATTTAAGTATATACCAATGTCCGTCATCCACTGTCCACATTAAATCATTAGACATCCATTCATGCAGTCATTCTTTTAAGGTCCTACTTTTCAGCGGCAGGAAATGATATAGATCAGTAATGCAATTGACTGGTTTAGTTATCGCTAGATGATGTGGTAGATTGTAATGTATTGATATTGATTCCGAAAAAACTGCATTAGGCAAAGAATATCTTATTATTAACCTGCTTCCTGAAAATTTAAGTGAAAAATAAGAAGTACAAAGACGAACGTGGTGATAATTTTGTGCATTATATAATAGTGTATTGATAATCAGTCCATGAAAGCTGCAATAGTTTCATTAGTTAACAAATATGTCACTCTCATTATCATACACCCTGAAAATTTGTTTGATGTAGAAACATAATGGGTAAAAAAAAAAAAAGTTAAAACGCACCACTTGATAATTTTACTTAATCCCTTTCATATCTAGAGTGAAGTTCGACAATGAATGTGTGTGTGCAATGCAAAAGTGCTTGCTATAGAAAAAGACAACTACGTCTTTAGGGGATACTTTGTCTTGGTTAAGTTAAAAGTATAGGAAAGCCGAATTCTTGTTTCTTTCTAAAGTTTTGATAAAGTTATAATACTTTAAAAAAAAAGGTGCACTCAAACAAAATGGTAAATGCCTAGAATAGACTCAGTAATCAGGATGTTGTTATCGTCGAGGTAGTAGGGAGCTATAGAAGATTAGCTAACTATGGATAGAGATGAAAAGCTAATATAGGTAGCATTGTTTTATATA
>NC_087165.1:13418511-13421011 GCF_035594125.1 Scylla paramamosain | reverse complement strand
CCTCCTCCTCCTCCTCCTCCTCCTCCTCCTCCTCCTCCTCTCCTCTTCCTCCTCCTCCTCTTTCTCCTCCACCTCCTCCTTCAGTTGTCTCCACTCTTTATTCGTTCTCGTTCATTCTCCACCAATCGTCCTTTTTCCTTCCTCTCCTCTCGTTCTCTTCTCTCCGCGTCTTCTGCGTCGGTTGTCTTAGCCAGTACTTGAGCTAATGACGCCCTGGGACGCTGGAGAGTAGGGTTAGGTTGGGAGATGGTGGGGAGAGGGAGTGTGGGTGTGGTCCGGGAAGAAGCGTCGAGGCCTCTCAACAGCTCTTGTGGTCTAGTCCAGAATTTGGGGAAGGTCGCTCGGTAGGCACTAAGCAGGTTGGTCCTTCAATCCTTCCTCTTAAGCTCAGTCTCCTCGTCTCCTCCACCGCATACTTATCCACACACGCACTACGTCTACATGTTTGTTTGTGTATAGTTGGGTCTGCATTGCTTTCACGTGTAAGGGTGGCTGCCCAAGACTAACGAAAGAAAAAAAATTGAATTCCCAAAATTGGAATTGGAAAGCACATATATGTTCTGATATGTTAAATTTGTAGACCGTTGTTTATAAATGTGTTGCGAAAAAAAATGCATATAGTATTTCCGTGTTGCTGCCGTAGTAGTTTTCCGAGGTATTCCTTGAGCGGGGCACGATTATGTGAACTCTACCGAATGCCGAACGTAAGGCCCCAAAACAATGAAGGGTTCTTTATAGCATGTTCATGTTTAATGAACTTCATATCAGGAAAAACGTAATGGACAAAAAGAATAACTATTGACCTTTTAGTGTGACCGAATGCAATAAACTCTTAAAAAAGAAGGTGGATTGACTCATGATGATAACATGAAAGTACAGTATTTTTTGCATTCTTTCATGCTCTTTCTTACATCAGTAAGATTTATGACTAGTATGACTATGACATAAAAGTATATTGCAGATCCCATCCGAGCATGCAGAACTGACAACGACATTATTTGGTCTTCGTATTCTTATTCGCAGATAGTGGGTACACACTGTGTACTCGTAGGTAGATTACATGGTGGACCCTAATGTAAAATTGATGTTGAATATGAAAGGAGAAACTCTGAGATCACAATGTAGGATGGCTCTTAGATTTAGCAGAGGAGCATCAGTATCAAGAAATACTCGGTGCAAGAATTCATGTTCTGCTCGGAATATCTTTATTTTTTATTTTATTTATTTATTTACTTATTTTTTTTATGTATATGAGTACGAACATGAACAACGTACTAAACTGTAAATAAAGTTTATGAATATTTCGGCGTAGCCTTCCTTGTAGTATCTATGAACAGTGCATTGAATAGGGGCCTCTTGTACAACATGGACGGGTGTTACAAAAACAATCTTGTTGATGAGAGTTGCGTGGAGCCGCTGTGGTTCATGACTGGCACTCCAGATGTCTCAATCAAAATAAAAATATATTATCTAGCCGTCGAAAGTGTCATCACTCCCAATATTTACCAGCGATTTTCAGCTTTTATTCCAAAGACTAATAAAAAAACGTATAAATCAACAGTAACCTTTGGGGAAGAATTCATTTTTGATGTGACGCAAAGACCTGATAGCCAGTGTTCCCATGCGGCGCGGCGTGACACCAACGCTTTGAACGCCAGCAGTGAGCGAAAATGTGGATCTGTTTATGTCAGTCATTGTGATGAATTGGTACCCTGACCGTGATTGGCGATACCAGTATATCTCATTTCACGGCCACCCATTGTGAAACTGACATCGAGCCTAAAACACGAGCAAACAACAAGGTCAGTAGTCGTATTTTGTTGATAAAGGACGCTGTCAGAAATAATAATAATAAAAAAATGCATATAAAGGCTATTATAAATAATGTTTTCAATTAAATCTTTACCTGTTTTACTGGAGGGTTCGAACAAAAAAAAAAAGAAAATATGGAGGTAATTTGCTGAATTTCGAGGTGATTCACAAAATTTGTTAAAATTTGTGTGATACTAATTGGCATATGAGAAGAAATTGTACATTAAGAAAACAGCGTACATGGTATTTTTTCTAATGTAAGTGAATACGCAGGGAGCTCACTGAATACTAATATCACGAATTATGTAAGTAAATTTTAGTCCCATTAAAAATAGATCTTCAAACAGTGTCACTTTAAATTTAAATATATAAGACTCAAGGACTCTCTCTCTCTCTCTCTCTCTCTCTCTCTCTCTCTCTCTCTCTCTCTCTCTCTCTCTCTCTCTCTCTCTCTCTCTCTCTCTCTCTCTCTCTCTCTCTCTCTCTCTCTCAGACCCAAGATGACACCTCACCTTCATATACATAGTTACCTCACCTATTTTCCTTTTTCCGCCTTTTGTGATTTGCCCTCTTCCTTTGACACTCGCATTCCTCAACCTTTCATGTCTAGTCTCCGCTCCTCCATCATACCAGGTGCCCCGTAGCGTACTCTGTACCTCACCACCTTCCCTGTCATCATGTGCTTTTT
>NC_087165.1:13373511-13403511 GCF_035594125.1 Scylla paramamosain | reverse complement strand
GTTTTTCTTTCCTTTCTTTTCTTTTAAGGTACTTGGAATTTTTTCCTAGTTTGCTATCTGGATATTCGCCTCTTTGTCTATTTTCCATGCTCATGATTGGAAAAGAGGTCAATCTATACAAAATAAGGAGATAGTTCAATGCAAATGTGTGTGTGTGTAAGTAATTGGACAAGTGAGTACTCTTTCTGGTGATTGTTTTCCTCTGGTTTCATCATGTATCTTATTTTTTTCAGGTGTTGCTTGACGGGTTTTCATTCAGCCTAAGGAGTATCAAAGGAACATGTGAGTAACAAGAATAGTATTAAGTTATTTTCTACTTATATATATTTTCCCCTTGCTTTTATATTTGCTGATTCTCTTCTTGTCTTTATGAGTGTAAGGTTTTAATATTCTCATTGAAAATCATGTAAAGAACCTGTGGCAACCTTTTATACTAAGCCTTCATTTAAAAATGTTTTTTTCTGCCTGGTCTGAAGCTGTTATGGTTTTAGAAGTATACATATATATTTTCTAGTATTCATCCTGTAGACTTCTACCCCAACTGTGTGTGTGTGTGTGTGTGTGTGTGTGTGTGTGTGTGTGTGTGTGTTCATGTCTCGTCTAGTAGAAGGACGTCCTTTTCAAGAGTGTAATGTTGCGGACTGCTGGAAGATTTACTCATAGATTTCTAAAGTACATGCCGTCGATAACTTATCTGTAAGCATTGTCCCGGAACACACACACACACACACACACACACACACACACACACACACACACACACACACACACACACACACACAGGAATCGAGAGGAAAAAAAAATTACAGGATGAGAAGATATGGGAAGAAAGGATCTATTTTTGAGAAACGTTAAAGGTGATGTTCCAGAGTAATCAGGTTCTAGAAGAAGTTGTTAGATTTTCAAAAAGGGCGAGCGATCTGGAGGACGTTAACAAATAACGATAAAGAGAAATCTGGTTACTAAGAATGCTGGCTTATTTAAACCACAATTGAATGGAAGAGAAGTATATTTTTTTTCGTACCGTAGCAAGTGTAAAAATGGCGTATTCATAGGAAACAGAAAGAATCAGAAAATGCGAGAGGATTGGAGCCAAAGGTTTAAAAATTAAATGAGTTAAAAAGAAAAAAAACTGAACTCATTGTACCTAGCAGAAAGAGAGAGTACACAGAGTTTAAAAAAATCATAATATATTGAATGTTGTGACGTGGTGCTACTCTAATATGTAGCAGAAAGATAGTTCGCCTGTGCTTATCTATATTGCAAGAGAGATACTTTATCACATAGTAAACCTAGAATTAGTGACTTGGAAATGATGATAATTTCTGAACCCTCTACCCAAATGAATGGAACAGTTTCTTACTAACGAAAAATGAAATAATCATAATAGGAAGTATTCTGGCTGATGATGAAAAACTAAACCTGTTCCCTAGATAAAGTTATTTATATATTTAAATGCTAGGAAGTATTCTGGCTGATGATGAAAAACTAAACCTGTTCCCTAGATAAAGTTATTTATATATTTAAATGCTCTACAAAATTATAACAGAGGTACCAGACATTAAAAAACGTTTCCTGATGATGCGAATGTCTTCAAGCTTATCCTAAACTAAAAATCCTAAAGAGAAATCCATAAAAAAAACACACACATGTGTATATATATATATATATATATATATATATATATATATATATATATATATATATATATATATATATATATATATATATATATATATATATATATATATATATATATATATATATACACGAGTATATAACATAAGGTAGAATATTTCAGAAATTTAGCTGTATGATAGAAAATTCATCAAGTAGAAAGAGGCCCAGAATGGAATACAACATAGGAAGAAACACCATAAACGCCTTACAGAGGGAGAGAGAGAGAGAGAGAGAGAGAGAGAGAGAGAGAGAGAGAGAGAGAGAGAGAGAGAGAGAGAGAGAGAGAGAGAGAGAGAGAGAACATTAACCCTACACAAGTACTAACCATTAATTTCAAACTTTCTCCCAAGGACCAACAAACGACACATTAAAAAGCACATATATCCTCGTAAATATGAAGATAGCGTTTAGATACATACATAAGGACACAATATAAGAACTAGTCTGTGGAATGTGTTCAGGTTTTTCGTAACTTTTAATGAAGAGAACCCCCCCCCTTTAAAAAAAAAAAAAAAAGAAGAAATGCGTTGGGGAAAGTATGTGGATTATTATGTTTGATGATTCTGATGTAAAAAGAAAGCTAAAACACTTAAATTATTAACTAGTATCGGGAAGAGAGGAGACTTGATAATGAAAGACACTTGAGATATATCCTGTAGGTGGCATATCCAAAGGTCTATAATTATTAACGATACAAGGGAAAAAAAAAAATATATATATATATATATATATATATATATATATATATATATATATATATATATATATATATATATATATATATATATATATATATATATATATATATACAGTAAAATCCCTCTTATCCGGCATCAACGGGACTGCCGACATGCCGGATACTTGAATAGAAGTGAAATTATGTCCACATTCACCACCCTATACTCACGCATCTTACCATAACAAAGATCAGCTGATCTTAATCAGCAGCTGATCTGATCAGCTGCTTAAGTGTAAGCACAACACGCTTCCTCTTTTCTACAACTTTAGGCATGATGAAGGCGTCAGGCGATAAACAGTGCACACACGGGACTGAGTCACTGAGTAAACACAGTGCAGTGGGCCGCGGGTAGCGCGAAGCAGTGCGCTCTAGTGGCGAGGGGACAAAGTATGCCTCGCGCGGGAACTTTAATCGATTTTATGAGTACACAGTGATTTTTTGTTGATTTTAAGGCTCGGGGAAAAATGTGCCGGATACTTGAAGCTGCCGAATACTCGAATGCCGGATGAGAGGGATTTTATTGTATATATATATATATATATATATATATATATATATATATATATATATATATATATATATATATATATATATATATATATATATATATATATATATATATATATATATATATATATATATATATATATATATATATATATATATATATATATATATATATATATATATATATATATATTGGTTTCTCTGCTTGGGGTGTTGACTTGCAGAGTCGCATACATTAAGAAATTGTGTGTGTGTGTGTGTGTGTGTGTGTGAGAGAGAGAGAGAGAGAGAGAGAGAGAGAGAGAGAGAGAGAGAGAGAGAGAGAGAGAGAGAGAGAGAGAGAGAGAGAAGGAATCCGTATGATAAAGATGCTCTGGAAGGGTAAACAACAGAAATTTGATTAATTCTTGTTTAAAAGCACAAAATAGAAGTTAAACACACACACACACACACACACACACACACACACTTCACACTAAATTGCGTGTGTAAACAGATATGTGATTACAGACTCTTCATTTTTCGTCCCAGCATTCCAACGTTCCCCAACAATGTTGCTTCCACTTTCTCATTAAATCCAAGACACGGAAGACGTTTCCACACTGCTTTAATTGTGTGTGTGTGTGTGTGTGTGTGTGAGAGAGAGAGAGAGAGAGAGAGAGAGAGAGAGAGAGAGAGAGAGAGAGAGAGAGAGAGAGAGATTTGAGGTTATTAGTGTGCATGGGGTGTGGAGAGAGAGGGATGCCCGTGAGTGCTTGCGTGTGCGTGTTTATGTGAAAGGTGAAAGTATTAACTGTATTCATTAACTGTTCAGAAATACGACTTTATATTGTGTGTAAAAGCATAAGAAGAAATTTACGAAAGTTTAAATTTACAACATAACCTCTTTTTTTTTCTTTTTTTACTTTGAAATATGTTTGTATTTACACGTGTATTTTGTTGTGGCATTCATTTTTCATGTTTTATTATTTTGTCTGAAATTTTAATACAAGCATATATAGATAAACTTTGAAAAATGTCATTTTCAACATCAACAATTTTTACTGTGAGAGATCCAGTGATATTTACAAGTGAATGTTATTGCCGCATTAAGTTTTAGTGCTGATTTCTTATATTGTCTTGAAATTTTAATACAATCCTAAGAAAACAGCGATAAAACGTCGTGCACTGTCGCCTCTGTGAGTTTGGGGTTATGGGATAAATCTTCGGGATGAGAGAAGATTCAGTGACTCCTGACGAATGGAAAGGTCACGCTACGACAAGAATAGCACGGCTGCCTCACCAAGCACCGGGAGCATCACTACCGGCAGGGTTATGGATTTCTCGATAAGTGGATTCTTGGTTGTGAGAATGAAGGAATTGTTTGATGTTATGTTTTCCGAGTCAGCAGTTAGACAGTAAGAAATGAGAGATGGTTTGTTTTGCTGTGTCCAAGGCGTTCAGATGAGTTAGGATAAGAGTGATGATATTCGTAATAGTTTGTTTGTAGGGGACACATTTTCTACACACACACACACACACACACACACACACACACACACACACACACACACACACACACACACACACATATTTTTTTTCTCCTCTGCCCAGTAATTTTTCTTGTCAGACTTTTCTCATCGTGTTTTGTATAATGTGGCTTATTTTGTTGTAACTTAATGTAGAAAAAAGGCCGAAAGAGAAAGAGCAAGGTACGAATATGAGGGCGAGGCACGTGACAAGAGCACGGACTTAGGTTTTCAAAAGGTGCATTGTCGAGGGTTTGTGCTGACACACACACACACACACACACACACACACACACACACACACACACAGAGGTACTTACTCCAGACGTGCACACTCCAGGTCCCTTTCTTTGAGCGGTGACCCGCACGCTCGCTGTCGGTGCTGCCGCTGATGTCACTGAAGTCGTCCATCCCTCCCAGAGAGTCCTCGGACGTCTGGCCGTTATTCATCGTCTGCCACCTCTTGAGGATGTCCTTGGTTTTGGAACGAGTGCGGTCTCCCATCACGCGCCACGTCTTGACGATTTTGTTGCCAGACATAGGCGAGTTGCCGCCGCTGGAGGATGAGGTTGGCACTGCGGAGGGCAACGCCGTGGCTCCCTCCCCGATGGAGCGAGAGTGTGCCGTGTCCCGGCATTCCTTCATCAGTCGGGACATGGCGCGCAAGACAAATCAGCAGCGGCACGCAGTCTCCGCTACACGGCCGCCCAACCTTGAGATCACCAAGGCTTCTCGGATGCCGTGACGGCAGTTGTGTCAATACCAGTGACACCTGCCGCCCCTCACGCCGCCATCACGTCAGTCCGCCAGAAGCTGTTCACTCTATCTCACTCGTCTTGCACACTTCCGTCGGCGAAAAAGAAATTGGAGCACAAACTTTAACCTCAAGATGCCCAGAGCTGACGACCAAGAAGTGAAGACTAGAGAAAAGATAGCAAGATCTTAGCTTTCACTTACTACAGCACAACACCTAAGTAATGGATTCCCTTCACGAGGAGGTGAACAAAGCTGTCCTTTCTACAGGATTTGGATAAAATGCGTGACCAGCGTGGCGAAAACGGATGGGGCGTCAGGGGAGCCGTGATGCAGGAGGGGTAGCTGAAGGTGCTGAAGTCGAGGTAGCCAGTACACGTGGCACAGGTGGCGGGGAATATCTCAGGAAAAACGGCGGGTAGAGGCTTGCATGAGCGCCAGTGGAGCAGAATTGAGGGGCAGGCACGAACCGACCCCACAAAGCACGCGAATAATTTATGCTGCCGCGGCGGAATCAATCCCTCCCCTCCGTCTTCCTCTACACGAGCAACAATTTGTCCTTGGATGAGTCGAATCCTCTCCGAACACCAACTCGTCAATTTTCCTTAGCCGGATGAGTTGAACCGCAAAAATCTTTCTTTTGTTAATTATATTTTATATAATTATTTTCTTTTTGTGTTAAAAAAAATTTCCTCGGCTTTCACACAAACACCTTTCATAAATTGCCCCTACACAATACTTCTTTGTTGTGATTCCAAAGAGAAAATTTCTGAATTAAGTATGCAACAAAAGTTTTGTGAAGTTTCACTACGCCGCAAAACTTTTGAACAAAAATAGAAGTGCTCTCCTCGTTTTACGTAACCACACGGGAATATCGAGTAGAATAATTAATATGAACTTTTTTTTTATGGAACAATTAGATGTGGCTTTCAACCATGTATGTGTATATGTTTACCTCACACACTCTATCCCAGTACCAAGGAAAAGTTTAAGCAAGCTACTATAAACTACGTGAACTAAGCGAAATGCCTACACTTAAGAAGAAAAACTGGCCACAATTAATGATTTGGGAGGCTAGGAGCGGCGTATGCACACGCTCTCACTCTCTTTCTCCCTCTCTCTCTCTCTCGAGCGGAGACACAAAGAATGCGTCACCGAGTGCAATCGATCCTGGGCACCGAGACGGACCTTCTCTGTCCGACGTCCACACGATGACTGGCTCACTGAAACCTTGCTCCCTCCCTTCCCTTGCTGTCGCTGCCACGCCGCACGCACGCGCCAACACGCAAGCCACTCTGACCTCACGAACACCTCTCCAAACACACACACACACACACACACACGCAGGGAACTTCCAGTAATGAGATCTCAAGTTTCCCAAATGGTTTGTTTATGGAAATCTTCCTTAGCTAGAGGGCGGGACAAGGTTCACCTCAGCTCAGAAGGTCAAGGGCCAGGTGTTTTTTTTTTTTTATCCTTTTGAATCGTCACTCCTAACTTCCGTAATGATGATGATGTTAATGATGATGATGATGATGATGATGATGGGTGGTGGTGGTGGTTATAACAACAAGTGGGTGGTGGGATAAAGAGAGACGAGGAGGATAAGATGAACGAAGTAAACGAGAGCAAGGAGATGGAGGAGTGATGGAGGGATTGAGTTGAGAGAGAGAGAGAGAGAGAGAGAGAGAGAGAGAGAGAGAGAGAGAGAGAGAGAGAGAGAGAGAGAAGAATGCTATTACACGCAAATAGAGATAAAAGAAAGACAGGATTATGAAGAAAACGCGGTGAAAAAAAAAAAGGTAGAAGACGAAAAATAACAAAGATATAATAAGTTTCAGAAAACATACCGCCTTGTAAGGAGGGACTACGTAATCTAATTTGCATATCTTTACCGCTGGAACTAGGGCGGAACAGACGAGAAAGAAGGATTCACGCCAACCTGTCTTATCGGTGCTAAAGTGCCTGCACCTTATCCAATGAAAAGAGAAATTGTTGAAAAGTTCGCAGGTAAAATACACTTGGTAAATTAGACTGATTAATGGAAATATAAATAATTGAATGAGCGAAATAATAATGCAGGATGGACAATTAATGCGTTTTGTGGTAGAGATAAGACTTCATTATGACAGTGAGGGGCTCTACTAGCGTTTCTGTGTGGAGAAAATAGGAACTGCGCATATGGCTCTTCAGGAAATGACAGGAAAAGCGTGAATGTTGAGAGGAGGGATTACCGCTTTCTGATAGAAGCTCGAAGTGGTGAGTGGCGAGGAGAGGCATTATCTCTGAAGGAAAGGGGAAGATATCGAGGGGTAGAAGAAAGGAGAAATCGGGACTCCCTTCCATAGTGAGGTGTATGTATATATAAACTTACACTGATCGCTATTATGCTATCAGTGTATTTCAGTGAAAGTGCAATGCTGCGTAATGAGTTATACGTGGACCAAAAAGTAAATAAATAAATAGAAAATAGATGGCGCGTTCGAAATGATGATGATAATGATGATGATGACAATAGTAATAATAATAATAATAATAATAATGATAATAATAATAATAATAACAATAATAATAATACTTTTGGTCAGTCTTATGGACAGCTGATCATAAGAAACAAGACTATCACGATGTAAGAAAAACTGTCTTCTTTGTCCAGCATTCCACTATTTTCTTTGTCAACAGATTGATTCTAAGCTGAAGAATGTCAAGCGGTTAATGTGTCGTAAGGATCTCTTAAGAATCTTGAAAACTGGTCCTTTGTTTTCTTACAATATTCTCCTAAGGGAAAAGGAGCTTGCGATCCTTCAGATATTCTCTAAAGATTTTATCGTCAGTTTTGCTTTCCCTTGCCAATATTTCGATGTTTCCTTGTTAATGGAGAAGACCCACCTTATATGTTTCAGGTGAGGTGAGACCTAATAGATTTTTTTTATAGTAACAAGATTATTTCTGAAGTTGTATAGTTGGAAGTCGAGTTGTATATGTATATTCTGCCTTACACTGGTTACAATGACCCTACAGTATTTCATTTGTTCGTTACTCAAGGAGACTCACTCTAAATAGTTAAGTATATTTATCGTTGCATCCCAAAAAATTGCTTTTCTCAGTGTTGATGTACATCAGATGTTATCAGATTTTTCAAGTATCATTTCTAAAAATAACATAGGAACAAAAGGTTGACTGGCTGGATTTCAAGAAATTCCTCGCTCAGTGTATACCGAGTCCAGACAGTGTGGAGAGATTAGGCTGGTAAGTTTGTATGCAGACCGACACACTGAAACTGGCACACGGGCGTGATTTATGGGCAAAGTTGAGGACGCCATGCTTGAGCGTTAGTTAGTGGCGGTGGCGACCACTTGCATTATTCAACCCACTGAGTATTGACTGGAGACGTGTTACGGGTACTAAAGTAATACTGATGGATAGATAGATAGACAAATAGTTGGAAAGGAAGGTGTAGATTCACAGAACGTACATTCAACATTCCGAGTTTATTCATAAAATTTCAGATCTGAACACGTCACGTCACGGAGCAGGCACATTACGAAGACAAAACTCGGAATGGTGTCAGTACTGTACCTCTACACCTTCCTGCTCAACGTGACATTCCGTGTGGACAAGAATAGATGGATAGGTACACGAGCAACTAATTTATTTTTAAACGTGACATAAAAAATGATCATGACATTCCTGTGCCGTCATCAAAGTCGTGTATTGGTACGCAGTGATAAAAGAAAAAAAAATGAATAAAAAAGTTTGTACTTCCAGTGCCAATTCTTCCATGCAGGTGAGCAGTCAGGTGGAGGAGCAAGTGCAGGGAAGGCAGCGACCAAACTCGTGTGAAAGGATCTGGATGGGAAGAAACAAATTGGTTCTTTGATCTTTCTGTTTTTTACCTGTAGGCATGTCATAATTTTTACACAATGTTTGAGTTTCAGGGAAAAGTGAGCCGGTGTGTGACTTTCATGTCTCCTCGCTCCCCACAAAAAAGAAGAGAGCAAACACCAATCAAATAACTCTTTCACCCTTACTACTTTTATTGATATGTGCTATTTTTGCCCCCCATCGTCTGATAGTTGCATCTCAAGCCAGCAGGAGCCACAGCACCAAGCGAGGCGCAATTTGTGAGGTCATAAAACGGAATACGACATAACCAACGCATGTATATTCGCTTTCACGTTTGTCATTTGTCCTCAGCGCCATTGTCAAATAAACGCCACAGGTAGTTTGGCTTCTTTCTTCCATAGCTTAACACAATCGAGCTGCAGTATTGTCATTTCTCTTGGAAATATGCGCAATTTTCTTCTCTCTCTCGTCAGCGCCTTTCATCTTCTTACGCAAGAATGGTTTCACGTCTCTCATTTCCTGAAATTATTACGTAATTTTTTTGGCAGCTTAAGGAATACAGGAGGGGAAAGGAAGTTGAATAGACGGAACGGTGTGTCTGGTAAGATTCTCTCTCTCTCTCTCTCTCTCTCTCTCTCTCTCTCTCTCTCTCTCTCTCTCTCTCTCTCTCTCTCTCTCTCTCTCTCTCTCTCTCTCTCTCTCTCTCTCTCGTACAATTTGTTGCCGCGCTGTCACGTCGTTCACGCCCTCTTGTCACCTTAAAAGCTCCATCTCATACTTTACCATTCCTATGAAGTAAATGGTTTCCTTCTCTTTTTTTATATTTCCTCTCTTACATCTTCAATGGATTCTTTTTCTTGTTCCTTAATGTTGTTCCTTACTTTGCTCGCCGTCTTCCTCTGTTCTAACTTTCTTAACTAGATTCACTGTTTTTTTTTTTTTTTATACGTGCTCAGTTGCGGTGCCGATTATTGATTTTCTTTTTTTTTTTTTTTTGTGTGTGTGATTATTAGTGAAACATTAACCATCCACGATACAAAAGTCCGAGAATGCGATGACGTTCAGCAAGACAGATTCAATTTTCGGTGTTGCCAGCCTTAAATCGGATCATGTCCCGGCGAATGGGAGTAACCGTTCACCGTGAAAGAATTTTTTTTTTTTTTTTTTTCATTCTCTGGAGTAAGCAACAAGGCAAGATTTTCCTGAAGACGACGGGCGTGTGAAATCTGGTGGAAGTCATTGCCTCGTTTTGTGGTTTCAGGTAGGCTTCGTAATTCATAGGCGATTCACTAGAGTGTTATTTGATAGAATGTTTACGTTTTCCAATGAGGTTTTCTTATTCCCTTTGACTGCTATTTGGTATATCCTTCCTTAATTACTAACCATTCTGAAACATCTTTACCTGTTCTATAGCCACTTACATACTTTAAACTGGGTAGGAATTGCTTGTCTCTCCTTTTTATTCCCCTTCTTTCTTGTAGATACTTATAAGGATGATAATTGTTTCGTATCGCAGTGAAAGGGTTAAGGCAATGACATGATACTCGTTCATATTCTTCCGTTCAAGTAATCAGAGTACACATCTCATCTTGTATGTCTTGCTTTTGTTCAATGAAAATTTTCCATTCACGTACAAAATACCTGACAGTCTCGATGTCATCCTATTCATATCCTGTTCACCGCCGTCGTTTTATTACCTCTGGCGGAGAATGCCTGCCATGTTTCCCAAATATACGGGAAATGCTAGCCATGTTTCATATTACTGGACTGCGTTGTAGGCCTCCAGGTATTTATTATTACTTTTCTTCATTGTCCACATTCATTACCTTCTCATAGTAGACTATTTTTTATTATACGTTGTGTCTGCATCTCTCTCTCTCTCTCTCTCTCTCTCTCTCTCTCTCTCTCTCTCTCTCTCTCTCTCTCTCTCTCTCTCTCTCTCTCTCTCTCTCTCTCTCTCTCCCTGGTTTCTAAATATGCATTTCATAATAGCTACATATGAATTATGATAGTAACAGTTTTTAATTTATTTTGTGTGATGTTCGGTGTATAACTTCGTACTTCTATTAAAATTTCATTCTTACATAATGATAAACTGCAGAGATCGAAAGCTCTGTCGAAACACTCGCGTTGGGTACAGTGCGGGAGTTTTTTTTCTTTTTCTGTTTTGTCCCTTATTTATTTATTTATTTATTTGGTGTGTAAGAAATCATGATGAACAATGAAGAATGTGAAAGAGAGGTAATTCATGCATAGTATTCGTAATTATATCAAAACATTCATGTTGCTAGAATGATTATGTAAATTTGTCCTTTGTCCCTTTGTTGAAATTCGGTAAAGTGGGAAACACTGGCTCACTAATTGCTTCTCATTATGGTAAGTTAATCTTGTCTTGTCTACTACATGATTCTGGAAACCAGTCTGACTGATGACTCACCGATGGGTTACATCTCTCGAAACGTGTTAATACATAACTCACAGCAAGATGATGGGCCATTTCCACAATTTTTTCGTAAGCTTCCGAACGTAACCAAACCCCGTGAAGTGATGTCCACATGGCACAAGAAAAAATCTGCGTCCATGACTCACGAACAGAAGCGGATGCTCGCGAATGTGGTCTCTAGTCACAGTAGTGCTAGCGACATGGAGGAGGATAGCTGCCGGTTGTAATGCTCTTCACCACCAAACTGTGGCCAAGACACTGGCCTCATGACTTTGCTTCCAGGTCATAATAAAACTGCAGCACCATGCCTTTTTTCAGTACAGTGGCAGGCAGCACAGTATAAGTAATTACCCCTAGGCTGAATGAGCAGGCGGGTATTGAAACATGATATGTGTAGGTCATATGAGATCCCTGATAGTGATCCACCGTCGCTCTGAAGATATCATCATTTATTCATAGCTTGATAATGAAATAAGAACAAGATCTAAAGTAAACAGCTCTTCCAGTATCATTCCTGACGTGCTGCTGAACTGTAGTGGGCGCTTCCTACGGGCTTAAATGCACAGCAATACTGACGCACACGTCATACAGACTGCACTTTGACAATACAGTTATACCAAAACAGCCTTGCCTCGACCCTCTTTATACAGGAATGGGTGAGCGCGAGCGTGTAGATGCTGTGTTGCATTCTAAAGGAACGACGAGATACACAACTACGCTTACAATGGTGTGAATATCCACATCATCTTAAACTTATGTACGAGTGTGTGTGTGTGTGTGTGTGTGTGTGTGTGTGTGTGTGTGTGTGTGTGTGTGTACCTTGATAACGATAATTAGCATCACCATATAAATAATAAATTTCATCTTGACACAGAAAAAGAGTACGAACATAAATTAACAAATAAGTAAATAAATAAATATTTGAATATATAAATAAATAACTGAATAAATATACTACCAACACTTACAAAAAACAGATTGAAGAAATGCATCGGGATGTTTTCAGTACACTTACCACTCGTACCATCCCTAACACAACCACCACCACTTTTATGGTACAAGTGACGCGTCACCTCCAGTTACACTCAACTGCGTATCTTTCTCCTCGCATGGTTGGCATTTAATGGAATAACGTATTTCCTCGGCATCATATTAATATTTCCACCGGAGATTACGCCGCCCTGATTTAGTGGGCGGCAAATGAAAAACGGAGCTTTTGGTGATTCTGCAAAGCACGGCCAGCCTGCACCGGGAATGTTTGAGCTCCGGTAATTAATTTCCGTGAAGGGAATGTTTTAGTGCGTGGAGTGAGGAAGCTGAGGGCTGGTGCGGTATGTTTCTATCGACTTTGCTGCGCTCTTATTTGCAAGGCACTTGATGATGCGTCCATTGCTGAGGTATTGCGTTTCAACAAGAAGCTTTTATCACTTATTACCCTTGTTTGTCGCACCTCCTCGCATAATATACAGTCTTGCTTGTCAGTGTATTTTCGTTTCCTTCTGAGTGTCATGTGATAGACCAGGCAGCAAAGAAAGCGTGTTTCAAGCAGTAGAATCAGGTTTTATGTAAGCAAAATATTATGAAAATCTGGGCGTGGTGCAAACCTTCTGATCTCACCTTAATACTCTTGCTGAAGTCTGCTGATGCACACATTAGCGCGTGCAGTGACACACACACACACACACACACACACACACACACACACACACTGATTGAACGTTACAACAATCTGCGGAAAGGTGGGGCAGTTGTCGTCACACTCGGTGATGCCTGATAAAAAAAAAAAAAGTGGAGACGTCACTAAAACACACACACACACACACACACACACACACACACACACACACACACACACACACACACACACACACACACACACACACACACACACACACACACACACACACACACACACACACACACACACACACACACACACACACACACACACACACACACACACACACACACACACACACACACACAGCGTATACATAGAAATGATTACCGGAGGAAAGCAGTAGGGGATGACTTTCTTTAACCTTTATCCGAACATCCGCTTTTACATTAGATTATAAGAATGTAAGAAAATAAGAAAAACTGCAGGAAGCCTGAAGATCCACTGTTTCCTGGCACAAATACTCGCAGATTGAAGAGTGAATATTTTTATTTATTTATTTTATTTTTTTTTACTTAACAAAGTCTGATTCAGTCAATGAAACTACAAATGATTTTAGAATACGTTTCATCATAGTGTTATATTTCTTTTAATTTTACAGTGTGCAAGTAACATTGAAGGTATTAACCTCCTGTTGAGTACATATTAGTAAGTGAGAAATTTACTTTTTTTTTCCACTCGTTCTCTTCTCCTTGTATATATATATATATATATATATATATATATATATATATATATATATATATATATATATATATATATATATATATATATATATATATATATATATATATGTATATATAAAGACTGCTGTGTAATTTTTTTATTATATTTGTTTAATTTTACTAATTAATACAAGACCTTAACGTACCGCAGCTCACCTCAGACCCGCGGCAGGGCATGATAACCGGGAGCGCTCGGCGGGGCGGCTAAGTAACGTAGTTTGTGCGAGGTTATGTTGACGTGTAATTCTACGCTTGTCAGTCTGGTGGCGTCGTGATACGTAATACATTCTCCACATGATAAAGTTAAATACAAACATTTCTGTCAACTGAAAATATTTGTTTTAGGTCAACCCGCAAAAGAAAGGCAGCCAGTATTTTTCCATATATCACGCCAGGCTAATACAATGTTTGTGTAAAAAGGAAAAAAAAAGGAAATAAAACGAATAAAAATCCATAATGGTACCAAGATCACTGGCCGATACAGTAATGAACACCAATTAAAACGCATTACTAATGACTTTCCAAGATTGTAAAAAAACAAAGCAAAACAGACAGTGTTGAATACCGACTAATTGCCATAAATACTCCTATGTGCACGTTTCGCGGCTTGGGAAATAAGCGTGAATTCTCTCTTCCTACCTGTGTGTTCTTAATTTTTTCTTATCTAATACTTGTTTTCCTTTGGGGTTCAGTAAATCCCTTTCTTTATCAAGCAAATTATTTATTCATTTTCTCTCTCTCTCTCTCTCTCTCTCTCTCTCTCTCTCTCTCTCTCTCTCTCTCTCTCTCTCTCTCTCTCTCTCTCTCTCTCTCTCTCTCTCTCTCTCTCTCTCTCTCTCTCTCTCTCTCTCTCTCGTGAAACTAATTAACGAGGGAAATTGTACCTGCAGAGAATGTACGATTACATAAGTTTAATGAAGGAAAACCGGACTCGGTCTTGCAAAAACATAATAAGGTTATGAAAGATAGTTGTGAAAGAACTCCCAGGCGACTCCCTCCTCACATTCTCCCACACACACACAAACTACCCACTTAACGCCTGTCCATTTGCCACAGATTATGAAAGGTTTGATTTTCCACATTTTTTTGTGTAAATATGAGATCTGATATAACAGCACAGAAAAGAAAACGCTACTTATTCTGAAAGACCCGTGTCACTGTTTTTTTTTTTTTTTTTCAATCATATGGTCTTGAAATTTTGTGAAAAGTTCTATATGTTTCTTATTATTTTTGTTGTTTCTACTTTCCTTTCCGTGTTACTCTTTTTTTTCTCTCTTTTTCGTCTGCATATCAGTTATTGGCAGCACTGTGATGTATATTATGCATAGACCATTGAGTACATATTTCTCTTCTCTCAAGCTAATATATTACGTGTTATTCATATATCCATCTTTGTTTTAAGGCATATGTACAAGTTCTCTCTCTCTCTCTCTCTCTCTCTCTCTCTCTCTCTCTCTCTCTCTCTCTCTCTCTCTCTCTCTCTCTCTCTCTCTCTCTCTCTCTCACTAATTTCCCCACAAAGTTCCTCTATTCAATCACACAAGGCTTTTCAAACGGAATCCTGAGTAATTAATCAACCAAGCTGGGGACGCCTGCCTGGATTGCGGTGCCGCCTCGATGTGTTACACTTGTTATTAATATTTCCAGTAAATGATATCTATTTACAGTACACACTTACAGAGAATACTAAATAAAGTACACACACACACACACACACACACACACACACACACACACACACACACACACACACACACACACACACACACGATTAGTCATAATGTAGTCACACTTAATCGCGTACAGGCAGATATCCTCACAAACAACCTCATAAGGGCCAAGAAGTCTGCTGATGTTTATTCTTCCTTTGTGTTCTCTTGTGCTTCCTATCAAATGATGTTTCGTAATCGCGTCGTCTCTCGAATTTCAACCTCAGGAACCACAGAATAGAGAGGAACTTAAAGACAAAGGGTAGCCATGCATATCCACACCTGACTCACCGCAACAACAAACAGCTTACAGCGTTTAAGGCCACCGCATATATCTTGCACTGCAGTCGAGACGAGAAACACGGCAAGGACATTTCAATACCAAGACTCAAGAGGCAATATGGAAGAAAATGGCTTTGGAAATTTTACTGGTTTCATGCACTACTTGTTAGCTCGTACTACATGGCTCACTCAGAAACTTTTGCCTGAGTATTGGAAAGAGAAATATTGGGTCGTGTCATATTTCTTTACAATCTTTCATTCCTTGTTGCCTCCCACTGCAGCGCCCTGTCGTTTGAGAGGACCAACACGGCGGCAACTGTATAAGGTTGTTATTTGTGTCCACTCTGATGTAGTGTGAGTGAAGAGGCTTTTGTTCGATATCGAGAAGTTTGTGTGTGTTTATGTGTTTGTTTCTAGGTGCCTGGCTGGCTGGCTCTCTGTGTTGCAGTTTGCCTGTTTGTCTATCAGGTACTACAGAAGTTGTGTTGGTTATTTGTCTTACCGTGAAAACACTCATGCGGAAACTTCTTTCATTGATGGTGTACTCTGCATATTGACTACCATTGTTTACATAGAGGAGTGGAAAACATTCGAAGCGTCGGTACATACATTGGCCACACGAAGGTTGAAAAAATGTGGACCACCAGATTCAGAATTTCAGAAGGAACTTCTCTTTTATCCCTTCATCACAATGGGGCCGCAAATTTAGCGTGTCACGGAGCAGATGACAAAATTAACCAACATTAGTTTTGATATGGATTTGTTTATCATTTCCTTTATGTGAAGATGAACATTCTTAGAAAGAGGATCTCATAGAAGTCTCCAAATAGTACTGGAGATATAACGAGGATGATATAAGCAAAATTCTCACATTCAGTAATCAGGATAGGAAAATAAATTATGCGTTTAAGATTGATAAAGTTTTATTAAAAAAAAAAAAAAGATAGAAACGAATTAGTTCTCAAATAGAGAGGTAGATGAACAGAATAGACTCAGCGATGAAGTCTTTAGTGTTGAGTCATTAGGGAGCTTTACAGAAGATTAGATAAATTCATGGGATGAGGATGATAGGTGAAATAGGTAAGAGTATGTATATTTTATACAGGGACTGCCATGTGTAGGCCTGATGGCTTTCTGTAGCTTCTCTTATTTCCCTATATTCTAATGTTCTTAATGTGCTTTCTCCATAAAATTGAGGTGCGATGGAAGTTACCTTATGAAGCACCAGTCTCCTCGATGACAAAAGACAATGTGGAAATAAGCGAAGCTGCAAAAAGACACCAAGCTGGAATAGGAACTCAAGCCGCTGATGAATTCGATTCTAACAGGATTGACGTTATTAAAGAGACAGTTTAATTATGCATTGAAATTTTTCCACGTGAGCGGTTTTATATAGCACAGTAATGAGATAACATCGAGTCATATAATAGTGTCAGTGATTTTTAGTCCCGATTTAATTTTTTTTACTATTGCAGTTTGGTGCATCACGCTGTGCTGAAATTAATGTTACAAGGAAATGTGAGGAGAGCCCGAGTATCTGTTTGCTTTAGTTTCAAAGAGTTATTCGGGGACTGCATTTTTGCATGAAGCCCTGATATACGTTTCCCTTTCATTAGGTCGAGAGAGAAAGAGAGAGAGAGAGAGAGAGAGAGAGAGAGAGAGAGAGAGAGGAGAGAGAGAGAGAGAGGAGAGAGAGAGAGAGGAGAAGAGAGAGAGAGAGATAACTGCCTTTTAGCATCAGAACAATCATTGCTATGTTCCTGAGTTTAAGAGACTTGTTTTTATCAGTCCTATGGGTCACAGGGGCTGTGTAGCATACCGTAGCGAAGCGCAGCCTGCCGCGTGGCTTCCCAACATTCCTTTAAACCAACGAGATGTGCCGAGTTTAGTGGCAGGATATCATGAAACGGAGAATACCAATAGATGCAACACGGGTACACAGAGGAAGGGTTCGATTCTGTAAGGCGCTTGAGGCAGCGGGAAACTTCTCTACCAGCGTAGTGAAAAAGGACGCATCGTGGGAAGCGAGTGAAAGTGTATGAGGAAAATGAAAAAGGTTAGGTAAAAGGAGCATAAGTAAGTGTGGTAGGAGCGTGTGCTTTGTTGAGGTATCGTGAATATATAGAGGTAGGGATGACAGGAGAGGGGCAGGGGCAGAATAATAAGATGCAGGAGGAGAAGGAGGAAAGAAACAAGAAAGAAGGGGAATAAAAGGATAAGGAAAGCGAAATGAGAGGAGAAAAATTGGAAAGAAAAGTTTATGAAATACGTAAATAAAAAGAGGAAATAAAGAGAAGAGAAAGAGGGGTAAAAGTAAGACTTGGAGAAAAAGAAGCGAAATAAGATAAGAGAAAATAAATGAGAAGAAAACAAAGACAGAACAATAGAAGCAAAGAAAACGAAGAAAATAAACAACGACAATTTAAATAAACGAAAAGAACGCACCCATACACACACACACACACACACACACACACACACACACACACACACACACACACACACACACACACACACACACACACACACACACACACGCACGCACGCGCGCGCAGAAAAAGAATACAAATAACAAATAGAAAGAAACAACAACTGAAACACAAAATAGAAAACACAAGAGAGGGAGAAACCAACAGGTGCAGTGGAGAGAAGGTGGAGTGAGAGACAGAGAACACAGGAAAGGGACCAGGTGTGTTTGTCTGATGATATGTTTTGCAGATGAGCATCCTCTTGATAGATGGCAGGGCACGCACACTTGTTATATCTTTCCATTACACGATGGGAAGAATGGAATGGTATTGTGTTGGCAACGTGCGTCACTGTGGAGAGAAGGGTATAGGCATATGATTGAAATGATGCACATAGCGAGACCAAGAGAGAGAGAGAGAGAGAGAGAGAGAGAGAGAGAGAGAGAGAGAGAGAGAGAGAGAGAGAGAGAGAGAGAGAGAGAGAGAGAGGGAGGGATGATAAAGAATAGGATTGATTAAATAAGACGAGAAGAAACAAAGTAAAGTTTCTAAAGGCAAGGAAAAAGTAAGTGAGTGGGCGGAGAGGAACGAGGAACAAGTGGGGAACAAAAGAGGTGAGGTGAATGGAAGGCCTTTGAAGCACACGAACAGTTTTACCCCGTATAGGTAATCTATTTATGGCACCACCACTTTTATGATAATACATTCAGGTACTGGAAAGTCAAAGGGAAAGGGGAGAGGGGAAAAATCAGATATAAGGATTTTTTTTTTTTTTGACATTTTATTATTTTTTTTTTTTTCTCTCTAGGAAGAGCTTAATTTACATGAATGACTGTTAGTGTGTGTGTGTGTGTATGTGTGTGTGTGTGTGTGTGTGTGTGTGTGTGTGTGTGTGTGTGTGTGTATGTGGGTAGATGGGTGTGTGATTCAGTTAATAGGGCAGTAAAAAAAATCACATTCAAGTCTCTCTCTCTCTCTCTCTCTCTCTCTCTCTCTCTCTCTCTCTCTCTCTCTCTCTCTCTCTCTCTCTCTCTCTCTCTCTCTCTCTCTCTCTCTCTCTCCTTTCAAAACGTTACATAATTGTTACTTTGATATAGTATGGATACCTAGAATTAAGGCGAGAGACTGTTTTCTTTATCATTTATCTATTATACTTAATTATTTACTTACTCATGGTACACACACACACACACACACACACACACACACACACACACACACACACACACACATACACTGAGGCCTCTGCATATTTATAATAAAAGTAGAACCATTCAGTTTTTATATTGTTGGTCTTCATTGCTGCTTAGCACAGCTCACTTTTTCTTATTTTTTTTATTTTTGTTTTATTTTATTTATTTATTTATTTATTTGATATATTATGTGATAAAAAGATTAGCATATCATCTTAGGCTGTTAAGAAATAGCGTCAGTTTTAGAAGTTTCTAAATTATGCTTATTGCATATTTTATTCGAAATGCAAAATCTATATAAAATAACAGCATTTTCAGTTGTGTATAGTTTACCACTAAAAATTATTCATATTGAAAGAAAACGAGTAACTTTATGGCAAACTTTTATAATTCTTTGAAATATGTTTCTGTTGTTATTTTAGGCATATATTTTGCTATCTAGACTAGTTTCATAGATTTTATAACACTATCGAGGGGTTTCACTAGTAAGAGGCTCATGAATTTGAAGTAGGGAAGGTTGGAAGGCTGGCGAGACGTCGATATACTAATATTTATTTCTCGTACATGGCTATAGTACGCGATCTACTACTACTACTACTACTATTACTACTACTACTACTACTACTACTACTACTACTACTACTACTACTACTACTACTACTACTACCATGCTAGTGTTTCTTCCTGAGCTTTATACCTATATTCTTCTCTAGTATTCTTATTACTGAATTCAATGCAATCCCTTGTTCCTGAGATATTAGTTTGTTGAAATTCTTCTAACTCTGTACACTTTTACGTTATCATAGAAGTGGTGAGATGAGTTTTCATATTTCTAGTAATAGGAGAGCTGTTTTAAGAGTAATTACTTTCTTCTGGATACTATATTATTTTTTTTTATTAATATGCTCCACTTACATGTCCCGTAGTTTTACATATTATGCGCATCAAGGTAAACGCTCCAGCCACCAGGTCAGGGAAGACGCTTTTAAATTACCAAATCATGCTCGTTGATGCTGACTTGTGTCTTAGAAAACTGGCATTGGATGACAGTTTTCTCCAGGAGGTCAGAGTCACACATTCACCAAGTGTCCTTTCCAAAATCTTAAGAAAAATAGTGTTAATTTCTTGCCTTTGGTTTCGGTAAGGAGGTGCTTCCATTTTATGATTTTTGTATCATGGAAGAGCTTTAATATCAACGCTATCACAGCAAAACCAATGTGCCGCCAGTGCAATTTTTCTATTTAGTATTACAAGACGTCCTCTGTCAGCATTTGTCTTGGCATCTTCTTTCAGTTTCTCCCATTAGGGTTCGCCACAGCGGATCATCCTTCTCCAACGTCTTCTGCGCTTTCCTGTCACACCCACCACCTGCATGTCTTCTTTCACAACATCCATAAATCTTCTCTTTAGCATATTGTCTAAGCATACGAGGTTATAATGTGTATTTCAGATGATAATAGAGCAGCGACTCTCTGGACAAGGAACTTTCGAAACTACTATTTATAAGCTAATTTTCATGGTTCCTTCTCTAAGTGAGCAGTACAGGCCTTGTTTAGTTATTCAGGGACTGCTATGCTTCCTCCGTGCAGGTAAGGTTCAGGCGCTCCAAGCTACATTCATGGCGCTCACCATGCCCTGCACACACCTTAGCAAGACTTTTGGGGAAGAAATAATGGAATGAGATGGGAACGGAGTATTGGTTTGCTATATGAATTGCTTTAAAGTAGGTGAGTTGTACGTGTATTAGCCTCCATTGTACTGGCACTCATCAGCATATATATGGCGTCGGCAAGGTGACCTCCAGACGAATGTATGTACACTGACAATGGTTGCAGTTACTATGCCAATTCTCCGTCTGTTGAATCTCGGCTTTTATGAGACCCCACTGCATATATCCTTCTGAATAGTTTGATTCGTTTGCATTTAACAACCGAATGATGATACGTAGACACATTAGATTCATAGGAAGCTAGGAATGTTCAAATGTTTAGGGTGAGTCACTTATATTCCTTGAGGATGTGTTTTTTTTTATATAATGCTACAGAACAGCCACCCACTTATTATGTATGGAAGAGAGGAGACCATGATGAGTGATGGTGGTGGAAAGAGTGAATGGTGATGAAGGTGCGGTGTTTCGTTAGAACAAGCCTCACAAGCTGCTTTTTTCTGCATGAGTCCAGCTGGCGGTTATTGCTGTTCTCTGCAGAGCAGAGAACTTCACCTCTTCAGTCACACCAAGGGTATAACATCACCGTCTTCTTGAATACACACACACACACACACACACACACACAGAGCCTTTAACTTTAATTGATATTAGAAAATCATTTTATCCACCAAGATCTTTGTATTCTTTTTATTCCTCATCCTATTCTTATTATTATTATCATTAGTTGCTGCTACTACTGCTTGTTGTTGTTGTTGTTGCTGTTTTTGTTGTTGTTGTTGTTGTTTTTGTTGTTTTTGTTATTGTTGTTGTTGTTGTTGTTGTTGTAATTTTTGGAAGTTTATGATATAGATTTGACTGTTTTCTGCTGGTACTGACACGTAACAAGACAGTGGTAAGTGTGTTAGAAGTATGTTTTGTCACGAAATAAGGAAGTATAAGAAATCTTTTTACTGGCTGTCTTCTTTTATGTTTTCTTAAAGAAGCGACATTATTCATATATAAAGTATTGTTTTGAGTTCTTGTGAGTGGTGCGTAGGTAATGATCTTATTTCACTTTTAAAATAAATTTAGAATATCAAGAAGCACACTTTACTGACTTACATGTACCTTACATATCAGTATTCCTCTTTTACTTTTCATGACATAATATTCTGTAATTTTGAAAGAAATAATTTAATCGCATTTTTTTTTTTTCCAGATCCAGACCTTAAAAAGTTTAAAAAATTTTAATTTCAAAATTTTTGTGATAACAGATATACTTCTTACTGATATGTTCTTTATTTAATCCTCTAATGTTGTTTTCCTAGAACTTTATCGATGTCATTTATTATTCAACAAATTAAGGTTGACTTTTCGTGTTGTGATTTGCTTCAGCCCAAACTGAAGTTTGAAATTAGCTTATGATGCTGACTGGTGGTTCTATTGTAGAAGAATGTGTACCCAGTATTTCAGAAATTAATAATGCTGCTGTTTTATTATTCAGCTGCAAGAGTAGTAGTACTAGTTGTAGTAATAGTAGTAGTAGTAGTAGTAGTAGTAGTAGTAGTAGTAGTAGTAGTAGTAGTAGTAGAAGTAGTAGTAGTAGTAGAAGTTGTTTTTGTAGCAATAGTAGTTCTAGTAGCAGTTGTAGCGGTGGTGGTAGTAGTAGTAGTAGTAGTAGTAATAGCAGCAGAAGGAGCAGTATTGTGTGTGTGTGTGTGTGTTTCACCTGGCCGTGTGTACCTAAGCATGACTCACCAAGACTACTTCGTATTTCTTTCACATTCCCCATCATTCTTTCTCTTCCTTCAGACCCTCCCTCCTTTTCTTGTATTCCTGTGTCCACCACTCTTCCCTCCTCACCGCCGGGCCACACACGGTGCTCCCCCTGCCATCCCCTGCCATCCCCTTGCCATCCTTCCTCCTCCCCTTAGGTGGCCGTCGTCACCCCACCTGTCATATTTTTTGTCCTCCTCCTTCTCCTCCTCCTCCTCCATTTCGACCCTCTTGTTTACCTGCTCGCGTCCCTGCTGTCACTCAGTGGATCTCGATGAATTTGCTCTGATACACTATCTTGTTTGCATTCGTTTCCTTAATTCCAGTGCTTTGTTTGAAGGAAATTATAATAGAGAAAAGAAGATAAAAACGACATGAGATACCCAAGTTGCCGCCTTGGGTTCTATTATTTAGGAGGACTTGATTATGTAACGCGGATGAATGACAACAACAACGGGACTTTACTTGCTCTCGAAGTGTTAATGGTCTGGGAGGGACAAGAGGAGGCTGAGTGAGACAGGCAGCGAGGACTGGCTGGCTGTCTGACCGGCTGTCTGGTCTGGTGAACGTTTGGTCGGCTCGCTCTGTTGGCAACCCTCTTTAGAAAGCAGCAACGCAGCCATTATCATGCAAGTGGCGGTGTTCGTCCACTGAGTACGTATCTTGGTGTGAGAGGCAGCAGAAGAGGAGTTTGAGGGAAGCGAGGAGGGTCAGCAGCGGCCCGAGTCTCGATCGCCGGACCAGACCGACACACATTCCATCTGTTTGATATTAAAACGACGTCAAAGATTGTGGTCCACGAAGGATTAGGCGCACATTGCATGACCCGCTGATAACGGTGGGCCGCCTTCAAGACTGCAGCAACCAATCGGCGGGTTCTGGAGTGTGGCAGCGGACCAATCAGCGGGGCTGCATAAATGAAGTGAGTTTTTACTTCGGCGTCACTGCTAGGCTTCATATGTCTTTATGTTGCAGTCGTCTATTACCGGCACGCAGGCGACACATGGCCCACAGGGGTTCGCTCAGTGCTCCTGAACTGTTCGCTCGGCAGACTGATGGTGCTTCAGCCACGATTGATGGTCGTCCCGCCTATCATGTCAGCATTGCCAAATGTAGCCGGAAAACACACCATAATGAATCGCCTTTGCCGCGGAATCTGATCTCGTTCGCCTCGAAAACAGGGAAGATTGGGAATGTTCTTTAAAATGTGAGAGGAGTGCGACCAGGCGGGTGTGTGTCAGGACGGAGGCTGGGCCAAGCGAGGTTTATAGCGGAAAGAGTCGTGAGCATATCATAAACAAGCTCACTGTAGACAAGGACGATTGTTCTTCCAGACAGGCCTAGATGAAACCCTTAGCAACATTTATTGTTGTACTGTCCTGCAGGAGACCTCCTCAATAGCGGGGCATGTGATGATTACTTTTTTTTTTTACCTTTTTTTTTCTTTTACAGATCACTTCGGCAGCCGCGCTACCGGCAGGGTTGGCGGGCGGGTCGGTCAGGAGACTTGACTTAATGCTCTACGTACCTAGTAGCTGGCGCCATCTGTCTCATCTCGCAACAACTTCCCTGCCGCGCGCCCTCCCACGCTACGATCACTTCCCCCCTCCCCCTTCCTATTGGGCTCTTGGCGCCCCTTCCACGACGGTGATACTCTGAGCAAAAAGTCAACGCCTCCTTAGCTCGGAGGCATGATTGTGCGAGTAAATGTCTTGCGTGGGTCTCACCGACCAGCAGTAACTGATGCTCAGCGACTAGGCAGGGATAATGGGCCTCCATCAGTCAGTGCCAGTTAGTGTGTAAAAATGCCATTAGCCACAATTTTCTGGCGATTTGGCAGCCTTGAGACCAGAGAGGCGCGACGGCAGCAGCAACAGCTGCCCTTGCGAGGAGCGATAGTTGTGCCTCATTTAGCAGATGAAAATATGACCCTGTTTCTTGCCGCTGCGAGGACAAGCGAGGCCAGGTGGCGTGGCAGTCCCGAGACTCACTGCTTTGGGACTAAGCTCCTTGTGCAAATGTATGATCATATACGTATATGAATATATGAATATGTGAATATATATATATATATATATATATATATATATATATATATATATATATATATATATATATATATATATATATATATATATATATATATATATATATATATATATATATATATATATATATATATATATATATATATATGTATATATATATATATATATATATATATATATATACATATGTATATGTGTATATATATATATATATATATATATATATATATATATATATATATATATATATATATATATATATATATATATATATTAGGTGTGTGTGTGTGTGTGTGTGTGTGTAAACATCCTCTCCCTCTCCAGTAAAAAAAAATGATAAAATCTCTGCCTCCCATCGTACTGTAATATCAAAATAATTTCCATCTGTTGCCGCAAGATAAATATTTGTTCTTGCCTTTGATGTCTTTCTGTGGCACGAGTGTGAAAGTATCTTATATAAGGAGAATGTCCATGTCGGAAGAAGCACAGTGCATCAGTGTTGACTTGATCCCTATATTTGGAGCATATAAGATCTTGCATGAAAAACAAACTGATGAAGAGAAACATTGTGTGTGTGCGTGTTTGTTTGTGTGTCTACATATATATATATATATATATATATATATATATATATATATATATATATATATATATATATATATATATATATATATATATATATATATATATATATATATATATATATATATACACACACACACACAAAATTATGTGTGTGTGTTTACATGTGTTTACATAATACAACTCGGGGTTATGAGAACATATCACCAAACCTGAAGCAATATATATACTTGACAAAGCTTATTCTTTCCCCTTCACCTCGGGTCACACCGTCATTTAGATATAGAACAATTATATAGATTTTCAAGCCACAGGAGAAACGTAGTAGACCTGAACAAAAACACTAAATTATGATGCGAAGACATAAAAAAAATAATAATTAAATTACCACTTACCCTTCCTTTATAAATGCAGATCAAAGAGAAGTTATGAAAATAGATACAAACAAAAAGAGTAGTGTGAGTAAGAGTTCAGAGCCAGGCTAATGATTGTCAAAGAAGGGAAATATTTCTAATAGGCAGGATAACACAGTACTCGCGATTTATGAAGAAATTATGCTATATCCAAAAAAAATATTGTGTAAGGATAAGCGGAGATCATTTAGTTATGGATGTCAACAGAAAGAGAGAGAGAGAGAGAGAGAGAGAGAGAGAGAGAGAGAGAGAGAGAGAGAGGTGGGGACGGTTCCTATGGCTGACGGAGGGTTAGGAGGCAGTGGGGCGAACATGAACACTGGAGGACATAATCAAGTGGGTCTTTACACAACCTTCCCCGATAGTATTATCAGAAGAGAGATAAGGGGCTGGAAAATTTAGTCTTTCTACCTGTCCAGAAAACATGAGGCACTGGATCCGGAGGAGGAGGAGGAGGAGGAGAAGGAGGAGGAGGAGGAGGAGGAGGAGGAGGAGGAGGAGGAGATTACCTGTGTCTTTAATTTGGAGATGCAAGAGGGAGAGAGAGAGAGATTTGAAATTTCTCCATAAGGGAAAGACTCCTCTGTAGCTTATCACTAACAGCCTCATAAGGTTCAACAGGTCAGCTGCTGTATATTTTTTTCCCTGTTTTTGCCTTCTTTTGTTATTCTGGCGCTGGTCCGAGGAGGAAAGTCTAATTCAACTTCATATTTTGTAGCTGCGTTTGGTGGGTAGGTGAGGAGAGGTGCACGTGTGTAGATTATTGGCGTGTCAAATGAGTAACTTGTATGAGTTAATTAGTGCAAGACACACACACTCTCTCTCTCTCTCTCTCTCTCTCTCTCTCTCTCTGCATGTAGCGGTAGGCCCACCACAGATCACTGTCATTGTCTGCTAGTGAGTCAGGGAGGAGGTGGGAAAGGAATTTGGAGTCAGTAAATTGCGATAGGTATTACTTCTTGGCGGGAATCCCAAGGCAAGTAAATAATGTGAAGAGAGGTAACAGATGTGGTTAGGAGAGGTTACAGGTGTCAACCGATTGTTGTTTTGTAGTTTGAAGCTTATTTGAATGTCCCGTCATGCGTGGGAGTCTCGCTGGGATGGCCAGAGGGAGAGTGTTACAAAACTGTTTAGAAGCGGTGCGCCGGGAATGGGCAGGAGGAAGGTGAGAAGAAACTCGGTGTTGCTAAGTGACTGGTGGTCCAACTGCCTCTTCTGCTCCACGCAACATTCTCTCCCTCTCTGCCATCAACACCACGCAGATGGCAACAGGACAGCGGGTATTAAAATTAACCATGCCACGGAAATGTCCCATACGATAAAATGGAATGCGATGCAGAAATAATATGCATCGTATAATGGAGTGTCTTCCACGATAGGGCCTGTTGCATGCGAGGGTGACGGCCAAATGACTTGTATTACCAAGTGGAATGTCTCGCCACGTGTCATTATGCTGAATAATTGTGCAAGATGCAAGGTAACCGGCAGTTCTGGACAGCACATGTGACTAGATTGCATATCTAGTAAAATGAAATGTGTTTCCTGACATTGTCCGCAGAGAGAGAGAGAGAGAGAGAGAGAGAGAGAGAGAGAGAGAGAGAGAGAGAGAGAGAGAGAGAGAGAGAGAGAGAGAGTGTGTGTATGTGTCGGGGGAGAGGAAAAAAAAAGAGTAGATGAATAACTGTCGATAAGAAACACATTCCACTGAACAAAAAAGTAAAAAAAAAAAAAAGAAAAAAAAACAGTAATAATAATTGTTCTTGCCTAAGGATGAAAAAAGTACCTAACCGGATACAAGGCAGGATTCCTCTGTATGAATAACTTAAAGATTAATGACTCGGAGAAAAAGTCGCATCACGGAAAAAAAAAAAAAAAACAATGTGCAAATGTTTTGGGAATGTCTTCTCGCTTTGCATATGATCACCAGACTCTTTTTGAATCACGTATCACAAGAACACAAAATTGACTCAATACAATTATCATCAGCACCTTTATGAACACATCTTAAGCACATGGCTGTGTCATTCTATCGCTCCTGTCTGTTTCAACGCTTTCTGTTATTTATTTATCTTCTTTTTTACTTAATTTACTTCAGGTATTTTCAATGTATGAATAACTCTTTTTTTCTTAAAAAGTAAACTCATACAAACACACACACACACACACACACACACACACACACACACACACCCATACACACACACAAATATCTGCCTACGTTCGTCGAGGTCGGTGTCAGCAGCAGCAAGACGAGACAGACGAAGGGGACGAGACGAGACGAGACACGGGGAAGCGAGTCTCTAATGATCTCCCAGATGGAACCTTCCACTGGGCTCCACGCGACCTGTCATTACCCGTCCTTTGCCCCCCTCCACAACACCTCGTAAATTGCCTCGTGCTTAATTTAATGGTCTTGCTTCCTGCCGGCGAGGAAGGAGTCCGGCCAGGGGTTTGCAGGGCGCCCTTGTGAGCCACTTTGGGGTCTGGTATTCTGCAAACGTGGTGAGAGTCTGGGCGAAGAGGTACAGGAGGAAGTGCAGGTGTTGGAGGATGGGATGAGGGTGGAAGACCAGATGGTGGATGAGGAGAGGGAGAGGAGGAGGAGAAGGAAAAGTAGAGGAGCGGGAAGTAATGGATGAAGGGGTAAAGAAGATGAAGAAGAAAAAGAACATGAACAAAACAAGAACAGGAAGAGGAGAGACAAGAAAAGGAAGGAGAGGAGAAGGAGGAAGAAAGGAAGGAGATAGACAAATAGAAAGGGATAGTATGAGCAAAGCAGCAAAGACACTTGATAATATGAAGTGTGGGACGTTACACCAACGTCATCAACATTCAAAGCAAGCCCCGATATCTCGCCTGTTTAAAAGTTTATATATTATGCACAATTTTGAAGAAAGGTCAAAAGTTGCAGTTAATTACACACACACACACACACACACACACACACACACACACACACACACACACACACACACACACACACACACACACACACACAGTAACTCGCCAATAATGTTCTGGAATTCACTGTAAGTATCCATTATTATTACAGCATTTATCGCAGTACCTTCGAAGAGAACTGTACCCTTTGTACCTACTCGTATTCATGCAATCAGTTCATATTATAATTAAACTTGATAACGAGCACAATTCTAAAATTTCCGTCATGTTTGCGTTTTCCCTTCCGAAGCTACACGGCGCTATGAACTTATGTGATTGTACTCGTGTGTTACTTATGAGTTTAGAGAGGAATTCTGTATAAGTGCTAAACATTATTAGCAAAAAAAAACTGCACAAAATTATAAAAAAGGCCTAGTAATTAATAAAAAAAAGTCCCTCGTGTTTACAAAAAAAAAGCCCACTGATTTATGGAAAAAAGGCTCACTGGTAAAAAAATATGAAAAAAAAAAAAAGCGTACGTGTTCATTTATTTCTCTTTAAACCTCATTTTCTTTCGACACGGCTCGTTTCTTTTATTTCAATAGCAGGTAGTTTTGTCTTTTTGTACCTGCTGTGATTTTGACTCAGGTTTCTGGAACACCTCCAGTTCTTTGCCCCTGCGCACGCGTCCACACTTGTCCCATCACATTATCTATTCAGCTTCAAAACTCATCATCACCTTCTGTGGTCTTGGTCTGACTGTCTCTTCCTGCAGCGTGCGCAGCGATCCATCACGTCACTGCCGACCATTTATCTCTTGGTTTCCAGTCTAATTCGGGACGTAAAGTGATGTGGGGTTCCGATCATCACCTTTCAGACGCCAATACCTGTCAGCGCTCTCACCTCGTTAATATCAAGTCCATCAAAAGTGTGAGACTGTAGCTTCTTTCCTCTTCTCCCCATCCGCGGCGTCTGTTGGGTATTGCTTAATTTGTTCTATTTTTTACATATATACGTTATGTTAGTATGTGCATTACATATGGCCTTTGTGTCGATTATTCTTTTTTATTTATATTTTTCTTATTTATTTTTTCTTCTCTCCTGTCATGTATCGATTTCTTT